>NW_026882799.1:0-446371 GCF_032173495.1 Musca vetustissima | reverse complement strand
AAGTGATCATCTAGATATCGTCATCTCATCATCCAAAGAAAACAAATAAATTTCCATGCAGCTGCCTGTTTCACTTGAAAATATTTCATTTTTTTCTGAAGCATCAGAATTATGCGCATTAATTTGTATATTTTAAAATATCAAGGGACATATCATGTCTACGTTCATCTAACGGCATTTTGTATATTATATTGAACTCAAATAAACTATCTGTTGTTGTTGAGTCATTGCATTGCAGCAGAAGCGTATTTCAAAATTGAACACATTTTCATTACTGATTGCAAACAAATTTTAAATATCTTTATCTAATATGTCATAAAGTAAGGAACGAATAACAAAATACATATTCAAACTACAAAAATGGTTCAGTATATTTCACTTTCATGGCCTCGAAGGACCAGATACTTATTTAATTTTTGTCCATATAAACTGAATCAGTATGTTTTGAAAACTGATTTATATCGCCTCGAAGGACCAAATTTGAATTGCATTCATAAAATGACTCGTTAAGTTCCATTCGATGAACAATTCTATGGCAAACCCTCTTAAAATGTCTCCGTATGTTCCATTATGTGAACACGTGTGAAATCTGTGGTGACGAAGATCAAAATTTGAATTACATTCCAACGATGACTCATTATGTTCCATTTTGTGAATCCATATGAAATCTCTAGCCTCGAAGAACCAAATATTAAGCTCTATTTATATTGAATTATAGAAACAGTTGTTTCGGAGGACCAAACATTTTATTTGTTTTATTTTTAGTCAAAATGGGTGGTCATAAGACTGACACGGACCACTGTGCACATATTTATAGAAACATAATTCATAAGCACAGACGAGAAAAAAGAAAAACTTAGTTTAGCATAGACGGTGATGAAAATCGGTTGCTTTTCTCAAAAAAAGTAAGATCTGTGCAATACAATTAAGTCTATATCTTAAAAATATTTGTATGTTTTGTAGTATTTCCCTGAAGATGACTGCCGAAGACAGTCGAAATATTGGAAAATAAAAATAAACAAAAAAGAAAAACATAACCAACGAGTTTTTCAATTGACCTAGAGCCAAAACAAAAATCCACAAGAATTAAAATGGGTAAACTATTTATTATGAGTTTTTTTTAATAAGCTAAGATTTCATCGCTACTCCTCCAATGCCCAATCCGATCTTGGGCTGGCGTAAACCCTCCCGCCATTTTGGATTTCTTTTGCAATACCTCCATCCACCGATTACGAACAACCGGATGGTCTTTCACTTTATCGTGTGCGCTTCTCACGAGATCTCCTATGTAAACATATGCGCTCTACATCTCCTGTATATTCACAATCGTATACAGACTATCGATCAACTCAATCCACATGTCGATATTTGCTAGTAAAGCCTTTATGTCATCGGGCGGTTGCGAGCCTACGGAAATTTACATTTAACCGGATTTCGTTAACCCAGTGGGTTTCAATTGTCATTTCCTTTGCATATATGTCAAATAAATCCTCATAAAGTAGGTTAACCCGGTAAAAAGTTCTAATGTACAAGGAGTTTTACCCCATAATCTTACCTTTTCGTTCTGTAGCTTCTGCAATCAAAAGTGAATCCCCCTCGCCAAAATGTCTCGCCGTCATCGTCTTCTTCCTTGTTGCGGCATCCTCCTGACACTGCATTCCCATTTTTAATTTTTTCTCTTTGGATTTTCCACAAAGTTGACCGAATTTCCTCGACCTTTAAGGCAAATTCTTCAGCATAAATTTCCTAGACAATCGGACACCTACCAGGCTCGAAGAATCAATTATAACCGAAGGATCTTTATGTTGACACGGATATTCTCCGTGGAGTGTGTGCACGGCTACTTTCAATCTACACCCAGTTTAAACACTCTCTTGTACATATTAGTTTAAGGGTCAAATGTTTTCTACAGTAGAATCTTAATAAACAGTTTTATTAATTTGGGTCTGAAAAGACCAATTATTAATTTATATTAATTGTACTAAAGAATACTACTTCATATGCTCTATTTTTCTATGATTCTACTACGAAGTACCGCAAAAAATATGGAACATTGTTTAAATTGCTATTGCTATTTCGAGATTATTGTTATGTCTTCGGTGCTCGAAGGACCATGTTTAATTCACACAGATCCTTATGCTGCTCTATGTCTAGTACCTGTTATACTTTAGTGGATCGTTCAATGGTAGTAGGTCATATATAAAATAAATTATTCCATGTCAAACTTGAATTTATAGCCAAAACTCAATGAAATAATTGCCAAACGTTATTGTAACTAAGCCATATGCTCATTTCTGTGAATATTTCAATTAACCGAATTCGTCATTGAAATTAAACAAATGTGATCGTCATGGTATTTGCACGCCATAGCGGCATCGATGGTAACGAGTATGTGGACTTAACTGCCGAAGATTTGTCGTTTTGTCTCAAGTCAGATGGACATAATTTTGGGTAAGAATCGGTTGGATTATGGTTAGTGGCAACCATAATCCAACCGATTCTTACCCAAAATTATGTCCATCTGACTTGAGACAAAACGACAAATCTTCGGCAGTCACATCTTGGCAAGAAAAATGCAATGGAAGTATATATGGCAGACGATTTTACTCATTTTCTCCCAAAGTCAACTGTAAATGCCCCGAAATGTCGCAACAACAGCAATCAGACTACTATTTGGCCACAATCAGATGAAACATCATCCCCACAAAATTAACATAACCAGCTCCGACAGATGTGATTGTGGAGACATCTAAACTATGGACCACATCACCTTTAATTACCAGACGTTCTTTATTGCAAAATCTACAAAAACTCGGAATTTATCAACATTCAATCGATATAATACTAAAATCTAATAATATTATTATGGCATTCTTTGCCTTAGCAAAATACTACAAAGATGCAGCTATACGAATTTAAAAACAAAAACTAATCAAAACTATATTGAAATATGAACCAATTCTACCCGTAAAACACAAAAATCCCATAAAATATATGAATACCCGTGAAGGTGGCAACATAGACTCAGTGTCTCATGCCACTTTAAATTCCACCCCAGACACGGTGGAATTGATATATGAAAACATATGTCAGAAGAAGATGGTATTTGCACGTAATAGTACATTTACATTGTGCTGAAGAGGTTCTTTGATTTCCATTACCAAAACGATAATAGTGGAAATCTCTCTCTCCCCAATGTACGAAAAATACCGAAAATTATTGTACCTAGTTCCCATAATCATTTCAGTGAATCATTCAATTGAACTATAGCCGCTTGTGAACTGAAAAACACTGCATTTAATTGAATATCTAACCGTGACGAGAGGACACTTCTCGCCTCTGGCATCACAAGATAAATATCAACAATTACTCCAACAATTATTTACCTTTTTTGTCAAATTTGCATACAGTTATCTCTGCAACCTATCTCTTCTCATAAAGTGATTCTCATTAAACGACGAAAAGTCTGTACGCATGTTGCATGCAATTTTTAGGGTATTTCAACGTGTAAATGGTTCGTAGAAATGTTTGATTGATTTGTCGTTAATTGAGGGGGATATTAAAATTACCAAGCAAAAAATAAATTGAATTATTTATGGGATGGGGGAAGGAAATTAAAATAAATGTGTTAACACGAAAGAAAGAAATTGAAGCAAAGGATTTGTTAATAATATTTAATAGCTATTCCCTGCTGAGGTAGTGTAGGGATTCTTAATAGTCTCACATGGAAACCAATAAAGCAAGTTAATGTTAATTATTGGTCCTTCGACTTGTATTCTAAAAAATATATGAAAATATATTAAAGAATTAAATTTGTTGTTGGTCCTTCGAGGTCAGATATTTAACATTTCTTATAAATTTCTAACAACCGCGGACATATTTTAAAAAATATTTTGGAAGATTTCTAACAAGTGTGAATAATTTTGAATTGAATGTTTTTTGAAGCCTTTAAATAAGCCTGAGTCTTTAAGAATATTTTTTAAGGTCTTTCGAAAAGCCTATATATATTTTTTTAATATTTTTAAATAACTTTTAATAATACGATATTTATTTTTAAATACGAATTCCTTTCTCTCTTTCTTACAGAATCTCCCCAACAAAAAAACCAAAACGACCAAACCCCACAAATCAAAATAGAAACTAAGAAACTATGGCAGCCTCTGTGGCACCACTGACCACAAGGACGCCAAAAACATCCGCCGAAACAGAAGCCTCGGAAATAATACGCTGCAAAGGTAATAACCACAGTGAAACTAGCAGCAATAGCACCCCAAAGACCACTTACAATTCTCAAGAATTATGTCGCAGTTGTGGCAAAAACAGTGAAGATTTGTATGATCTCTATCAACAGCAGCAACAACAACAACAAAACACAATGGCATCTACAAATGAAGCAAAGACTGGTGATGACGTTACGCCATTTAGCACATCATCAACCACCTGTTATACTGCAAAGACCAGCACCATTTCTCAGCCTAATACCACCGCCTCCTGCCTTGCATCATCCGCATCATCAACCACCACAACAGCTATATCCTCCTCCAGCGGCGTTAGTGGGACCACTACGACGACATTTGATAGTGTGGCAGCAACCGCAAAAGCCACGGCAAAGGGTCAAAGTAATATGGAAAATATTTTACAGGAAATGCAAATTTGGAATTTACAGGTAAGTTACGTTTTATTTTTCTACTTCTTCTTTTTTAAGAGAGTTATGGATTCCCGGGTGAATTGTTGTGACAGTTGTATTGTCATGGCGAGTCGTTTATTCCAGTAAGGAAGGAGTTTTTCTTTATTGTTTTGTGGAGGTTAATATTAGATTAGGGAGGAAATTTTGTTTTTTTTTAAGTTTAGAAGGGGATTTAATACGTTGAATTACTTTTAGTTGATATTTTTGAAGTCAGCTGTTACTACTATTTTGGAACGTTTTTCTATTTAATATTTCCTTTTTTATGTGATGTGTGATCATCAATTCAAATTACTTTTAAACAGCATTTACATTAAAACATGTTACAGAGTTAACCTACTTTATGAGGATTTATTTGACATATATACAGGGGAATTGACAATTTAAATCCACTGGTTTAACGAAATCCGGTACAATGTAAATGTACTATTAGTTCACATTTTTAAGTCAGCTGTTCCACTTACTAATATTTGTTGGAACGTTTTTCTGTTTAGTTGTCCATTTGACCATTTGGAACATAAATACAGTTTACAATTCATTGCATGGAACGTTTTTCTGTTTTGGTTTGCACAATGACCTGTAAATGAAATTCAATCAGCTGTTAAACAAATATTAAATATGACAACTGAATCTTCAGGTACAATGACATAAACGTGTAGATTTATAAATATATACGTATTTATTTTAAATATATTGACGATGCGTGTTAAAAAACATGAATTTTAAACATAACCCATAGCATAATTATACAAGGTAGTCTCATGGAGCCATATGTTTCCAATTTTTTCATAAATTTGCCTTTTACAGTATTCAGTTCTCAAAATTTAAATGAAAATATCTTCCTTCGAAATGTACGCATATCGTGTGTTCAGTGGCAAAAATTGCTAAATAATTTATATTTTTAAATATTTTGAAGTTATCTGCCTCTAAAACTTATAAATATAAGATTTAACAATCATGGTTAAATATTGAGAGCAATGTTCAGCTTTAGAAAATATATTTTGTTTAACTTTTTTAAAAATATATGCCAATCGACATATACAAAATTTTATAGAATTTGTTTTTCTTATTATTTAAAATTGATCGATGCGTTTCAAATTAAAAAGGGTTTCCATCATAAAATTCTCAAATGTGACTACCTTCTGTAATTATGCCATGAACGTAACCTTACTTTACAAATTTAGAAGGTTTTGCTTCGACATGTTATTTTTGGGAGCTAACAGTTGAAATGATTCAATTAATTAAACAACTATTGGTGTAAACATGACCATATTTTAAATATGGATATTTATGACATACGTTTAAATTTAAGTCACACCCTCATTTAAGGACAAAGTGGCCGCTTCATGGCACAATAAATAGGTAATCCATTTAGCACAGCTGGCTATGCGATTAACTGTCAAAGTGTCCAGTTTCTACTTGAATTCGACGTGCAATTTTGCCAATCATGATAAATATTACTAGATAAAATTTGACAGATGGTCGAAAAAAACAAAAACATATGTTTTTGTTTTGATACATAACCTTATTATTGCACCATGAGCCACTTCTTGTTACTAGTCACTACTATTTTGGAACGTTTTTATATGTATTCGGTTGTTCATTTTAATGTGATGTGGTGTGAACATAGTATTATTGCAATTCAAATAAATTCAACCTGCCATTAAATTCCATCATGGGTCACTTCTCTTAAAGTCAGCTGTTCCAGTTACTACTATTTTGGAACGTTTTTATATATTCGGTTGTTCATTTTAATGTGATGTGGTGTGAACATAGTATTATTGCAATTCAAATAAATTCAACCTGACTTTAAATTGCATCATGGGTCACTTCTTTTAAATTCAACTATTTTGGAACGTTTTTCTATTCGGCTGTTCATTTTAATGAGATGTGTGAACATAGTATTATTGTCATTTAAATAAATTCTAACTCACTTTCAATTACATAATGGGTCAATTCTTTCAAAGTCACCTGTTCCAGTTACTACTATTTGGAACGTTTTTCTTTTCGGTTATCAATCTAAATGTGTTGTGTGAACATAGTATTATTGCAATTCAAATTAATTCAACCTGACTTTCAATTGCATCATGGGCCACTTCTTTTAAAGTCAGCTGTTCTTGTTAGTACTATTTTGGAACGTTTTTCTATTCGAATGTTCATCTAAATGTGGCGTGTGTGAACATAGTACAGTTGCAATTTAAATAAATTCAACCTGACTTTCAATTGCATCATGGGCCATTTCTTTTAAATTCATCTGTTCCCGTTTCTACTATTTTTTGGAACGTTTTTCTTTTCGGTTATCAATCTAAATGTGTTTTGTGAACATAGTATAATTACAATTCAAATAAATTCAACCTGACTTTCAATTGCATCATGGGCCACTTCAGCTGTTCCAGTTACTGCGACTTTGGAACGTTTTTATATTCGATAGTTCATTTTAATGCGATGTGGTGTGAACATAGTATTATTGTAATTTAAATACATTTAACCTCACTCTCAACTTACTTTTTTCACATTTCGTGTTATCCATTGCTTATCCTGCCCGCGGCTACATTTGAATTATATAAAATTAAATTGAAAATAAACTCGAAACTAAATATTCTGTTGTTGTTGTTTTTTGTTTATTTCTTTGCATAACTAATAGCCATTTTGTTTTATGTGTGTATGATGTTTAGGTAGTAGTTCGTTCGTAACTACTATGCCATGTTTATTATGTGTATACTTAACTCGGTTATTCCTGACACTTCATGAATAACTTCAATATATATGTGTATGTGTGTGTGTGTTTTACTTCTTGACTGTGGGGAATGGCTTGAGTTGTGCCTTCCTTTTTTTTGCCAAGGAACATTTAACAACAACTGTAAACATTACATTAGCATAAGGCACGTTTAAACCAAATGTGTAGTTAACAATGTTCGTGTAGTCATCATCGTCGTGTTCTTGCCGCCGTTGTTGTTGTTGGTTGTTTGTTGTAGTTGCATGTTAAATGTCGGCAATGTGTATTTTTCTACTAAATATGACTAAATGATATGCATAAAAATTTAATTGCACATTGAGGTGAGGCGAAAGCGAAGGCGGTGGCAGCAAAGCAATACTTCGCCACTTCACTTTGGGCATAATTATAATTGTTTGCCATACGACGAACATTCTCTCTCTCCTAGGTACGTTCTCACATGGCGGCGTACAGCGTCGTCGTCGTCGTCGTCATTCATTCATCATCGGCTGGACTCATTGTAATCATGGTTCACAGCAATTTGTTGGTTATACATTAATAATAACGTTCCCAAATGACGATGATGACGGGATGGACGGACATACGGACGACAAACAACGACGTCGCTAACGATGATGATGAATTAAAGCAAACATGTCAAAGTAAAACAAATATTTGCCAGTTCGTCGTCGTCATCGTCGTTGTTGTTGCTGCTGCTGTTATTTTTCTTAAACATGCCATGGGAATTGATTGGTTCAAGTGGCACCACTTCACCTTGACGGACGGGCACATTGCAAAAAAAAGAAAAAATAGTAAATTGCAAATAGCAAGCACTTGAAAAATGTAATAAAAAAGTTCTGAATAATGAGGCTAAGTTCTTTTTTTTCAAATTTCAAATGAATGCAATTTTAATTGTTGTCGTTTGAATGGAAGCGAAATAATTTTTATTTACATAATGAAAATATAATTTTAATGCCTATTTGAGATTTTTTGACACACGTTGATGTTTAAGTTGTACAGTTTTTGGAGCATAAATACCGTTTTCCATTCATGGCATGGAACGTTTTTCAATTTTGGTTTACACAATGAGCTGTCAAAGAATCTCAATCAGCTGTTACGAGATATTAAATATGCTCAATTTTACTCCGGACATAATGACATAGATTATTTTATATATATTAAATTGCACGAAGGGGTTTTTTGTGAAAAAAGTGTAATGTAAACATAATCTTCCTTAACAAATTTGGAACGTTTTTCTGTTAAATAGAATTTTTTGGCGTTGGCAGTTGAAGTGATTAAATTAAATAAAAAGTTTTTGATGTAAACATGATCATATTTTAAATATTCATATTTATGACACACGTTTAAATTTAAGTTGCGCTATTTTTAAAAGACAAAATACATGACACAATAAATAGGTAAAGTGCCCAGTTTCTACTTGAATTCGAACTGTAATATTTTCATCTATGAGAAATATTACTAGATAAAATTTTCAAGATGTAAATTCGGGTGTTAAAACTTAAATTTATAGTTTTTAGAGCATATAACTTCAAAATATTAATAAACATAAATAATTTGCAATTTTTGCCATTGAACACAGGCTATCCGTGCATTTTGAAGGAACCTATTTTCATTTAAATTTTAAAAGCTGAATGTAAAAGTAAATTTATGAAAAAATTGGAAACATATGACTTCATGAGATTATTTTTTATAATTATGCCATGATGAATATTATATTATACACGGTTTACATATAATTTATTACAGATTTGATGGCGAAAATAACATTATTAAAAGGTCATTTACATTTAACCGAATTTGGTTAACCCAGTGGGTTTAAGTTTTCAATTCCTTTGAATATATGTCAAATAAATCCTTATAGAGTAGGTTAACCCGATAAAAAGTTCTAATGTAAATGCCGTATAACACAAACATGATACATGTCCATTACTATTGCACAATCTTAAAAAGTTCAATGGCTAGTAGTATGGTTTACTTCGGATTTGCAAGCATCTCTTAGCTTTTACTACGATTTTTCCTTTATAATATCGACAAAAATTGTAAAAAATTGTTGATTCTTGCAGTACGAGAACAGAGCACTTATCTCGCACTGGAACGCTTTACAATTGAAGTGAATAGCCAATTGTTTTACGGTTGCATAAAACTGCGTTTAGATTTACAAAATTAGAATATATTTGTATATTCTCGAATATTTCACTGCTAATATATGATCTTAATTCTATATTAATGGAAATTCGTTTCAAGGTTTTCTTTATAAATTCGAAGTGTTACCAGTTTTTTTTTTTTATTTTAAAGACCAATATTATAAAAGTTTTGGAACGCTTTTCAACAAGAGCTCTTTTAATGCTGCTATTTTTTCGATTCCCTATTCCATAAATTACAACTGAGGTTTATTTTTCTGGACTCCTGCCATTACAACACTTCATCCCAAGGTAATATAATATAATTTTGACATTTTAAATACTATTACTATCAATGCCTAGGAACGTTTTTTCTTTAGGTTGAGCTAACAGCTGTTTTAGTGCTATAGACATTTGAATAATTTTTCAGGCATAATAGTGCGTTTACATTGTACCGGATTTCGTTAACCCAGTGGGTTTCAATTATCAATTCCATTGTATACATGTCAAATAGATCCTCATAGAGTAGGTTAACCTGGTAAAAAGTTCTAATGTAAATGCCGTTTAATATTTTATTAAATTACTTTGGAGATTTACATATTATTACTTTGGAGATTTTTATTTTATTACTTTGGAGATTTACATACATATATTTGATTTTGATCATTCTCTTAACCAACAAGTTCTCATTTAATAATTAGTCTGTTGCTTACATAAAAGTGGTCACACTTTTTATAAAGGGATCATCAAACACAATTTCAATTAATCGATTCTGGAAAGGAGAAAACATTTAAAATGCTTTAAAAAATAATTAGAATACACCGTATTATTATGTAAATTGAAAGCCTTTTCAAAAAGGTACTGCAATCAAAGATTCTTACGATTTAGAATATTCCTCCAGAACCTTAACCAAAAAACCGTAGTCTCCATTTAACTAAAACAAGTATTTGGAGCGCATTTTCATTAGGGTTGCACAATCAGCTGTTTATTCTGCAATTTTAATGTTTTTGAAGATCTACTGCAATTAGCTTATTTTGCGATTTAGAAAGAAACACTACTATACTTTTTTCCAAGAAGTACAGCCTTCATTTAACTGATATAATGGTTTGGAACGTATTTCAACTACGGTTTCACAATCAGCTGTTTCAATTTATTTGAGCTGTTTATGAAAATCTTAAAATAAATTAAAATTGTATAAGATTCCATGTACATATTTCTTAATATCCCTTCCCGTTGAAATAAAAATATGTTTTTTTTCCACCAACAAAACGTTCTGAATTTGATTTAAAAGTGTTTACATCAATGGCGCTTTAATAAAACTCAACATTTAAATTCAAATTTCTTTAGAATGCTACGCTGCTTTTCTATTAACACTAGAAAGCCGAAGGCAGTCATTTTGACCGCTTTCCAATTTCAAGTAAAAAAGCAACTGTGCATTTAATGACACTTTTTTTTAAATTTGGTGACTTTTTGTATCTCATAGAATTACGTTTATTATAAACAAATCACCAAATTTAAAATAAAAGTGTCATTAAATGTACAGTTGCTTTTGTACTTGAAATTGGAAAGCGGTCAAAATGACCGCCTTCGGCTTTCTAGTGTTAATCTACAGAAATTTGTATTTCTATTTTTATATAAATGGTGTATTTGGGGTTATATTTTATAAAAGTACGTTTACATTCTACCGGATTTATAAAATCCAGTAGATCTAAATTATCAATTCCATTACATATATGTCAAATAAATCCACATAGAGGAGGTTAACCCGTCAAAAAGTTCTAATGTTAATGATTTCGAAGGAATATAAAAATATGTTTATTATTTACTTAGACATTAAACGTATTTTTCCCCCGATATTAGTACAATCAGCAGTTTCACATAGATATTAAGTCTTTAAAATTATAAATATCAATTTTCAAGTGATTATTTATACTCTTTCGAGTCGAGTTTAATGATCTAAGTTTTGCAATGAAAAGGAAAGCCAGGAGAAGAACCTACGTACCCACCATTATGCGACGCGTTGGTTAAGCGGCTCATCAGGCATATTGGGCTATGTGGCTTTACAAAGGTCGTATGTTGATAACTTGTATTTATTCCGCCCTGATGCGAAACGTGCATATACGAATTGAATTCAAATTTGTCATAGTTCGACATTTGTTCGACATTCTAGGAACAGTCCTTCTCAAAGCAGATTTTTGTTGTAGCGATGGATAATTAATCTACAATACCTAGAATTGCTTCCATGGTATACACATGTTTTTGCGCGACTGTTTTTAAAGTGTGTGAAGTCTTAAAAATTACTTTCAAATGATCACTGTCCTTTCAAGGCAAAATTCAAATAACAAAAATATAAATTTTCGACAAAAAATAAAGCAATTTTATTTTTTCTCCTCTTTTAAATAAGTTTTCTTAAATTTCACATAGAAACTTATTTTTTTCTCTACAGGGACATTTTATTTGCCCATGAACCATTAAATGTTACTTCAACTTTTATCAGATTATCAAAACATATTTACAAATTTATGAGTACAGAACTTTCCCCCGTTCGCCATTTCTCCCAAAAACCACACTATTTGTTTAGAAAGCCATGTAACAAATTAACATTTTATAACTTGGAGATATTTGCAAAAGGGTTTCCCAACAGATAGCGGCAATGGAGGTTTATTTTAGCCATTGGACCATACAGTATATTTACATTTAGTGTTTGGTGTTCAAATGAAATTTCAATTTGTCGAATTTAAATTACCCAATTCCCTTTCCCTTTTTTGCTGCCACACAATGTGGTCGAGTGGCTGTCTGTCTCCCCGAGTCTCTCTCTCTGTCTCTCTCTCTAAACATTATTACAATAAACCCATAATCTCTTTGATAATTCCCAACAATTGCGATATGCACAGGGAATTATTACTGTTTATTATTTATCGTTGTTACAGTTTTCAAATGAGAATTTAAGGGTGGCAAATATTTGTATACGAGTATTCATTGGTGTTCCTCAGGAGGGTGAAGGCTAATGCGGGTGTAAGCAAACTTTGTGTTTTTTTAGCATTAATGCCTTTGTTATTACTTTTCAAAAAAATCCTTAGAGATATTTATTGTGTGTGAAAATTTTATTTGTTATCTTGATATTGATGATATTTTAATATGGATTCATCGGGGTAGTGGTTAAGAGGAAAGACAGTTTCCAAGGATAACATATAATTGCCATTATTTAACGAAATTTTAGATCTTATGATTGGAAGAATGTTTTAGATTTGAAATGATTTTAATTATGGTTTACAAGTGGCCTATTCCCGTACTCAAAAAGTGGTGAGAATTTCTCAAATTTTTAAAGGGAAAATTTCGAGTAAGAAAAGTTTCAAAAACTGATAATTTTTTTAGCTTTTAACATTAATTTGCAATACCTATTTTTAATATGTAACACTTTTTAATTCCCCATTGACTTTGGAGCGTATTTCTGTAAGGTTGCACAATCAGCTGTTTCTTTATTATCATGAAATGTAAAAGAAATCCAAAATTTCGATTTATGGAGGATTATTGTCGATTCTTGAACTGGCTATACATAAAAATAAACTACAGTAAAAGTCCTCTTTGACGGTCAATGAAGCAGGTCCCACGTTGGGCGCCAATGTATAAGAACACTCGTTGAGCGTTAATTTAGCAGGCTCCACGTAGGGCGTCAATGAAACCTTGGCTATGTTGGACTGCAAAACGGCCTTGCTTCGCAGGCCCCACATTGGGCGCCAATGTAAAATACCACTCGTGGAGCGTTAATGTAGCAGGCTCCACGTAGGGCGTCAATGAAACGTTGGCTATGTTGGACTGCAAACGGCCTTGCTTCGCAGGCCCCACGTTGGGCGCCAATATATAAGAACACTCGTTGAGCGGTTATGTAGCAAGCTCCACGTAGAGCGTCAATGGAACGTTGGCTATGTTGGACGGCAAAACGGCCTTGCTTCGCAATTTGTAGCGATTCATATATAAAGAAACGAGGATATGGTTATTTTTAGAATACCGACTACTCTGCGCAACCTTATCAGATGCATACTATTTATCGTGTTTGAATGGAGATTGCGGAATGAGTGAGTTTAGGTCATTTATTCGTACTCTGAGCAATCTTATCAGATGGATACGATGTAGCGTGTTTGAATGGAGATTGCTTAATGAGCAACTTCTTGTTTTGATTTGATTTGATAATTGCCGTTTAATTAGAAAATTATTTCATTGTACAGTATACTTAATGGCTACAGTATAAAATTACACTTAAAAAAACTATTTCTCCTATGCCATATGGCTTACATTTGGAATGCTAGGCGAGTCTTTAAACAAACTAGTACTTATAAATACTCTTCAGACTTTACGTGCCTCAAAAATTCAAAAAATAGGCCAACCTTAATTTAACATAAAACTATCTTAAAACTAAAATTATATACAATTTCTTTTTATTGAGCTGTGCTATATACAGGCTCAATATCGGCGTCAAATCTATGGTACCTCCGATGATAGTGCATCAGACGACCTTCTTCGTCGTAGAGGATTCCTCTGTCTCGCAGCTTCAGGAAAGCTGCAGGAGGATGCAACTTCTTGTATTTCCTTCGCTTTTTATACCCTTTTCTGGGTTACAAAAATGTGCTTACCGTTATCGATAATATTCTTAAAGATCGATAAGATTCTTAAATTATGTACAGGGTTGTAGTTACATTTTAAATTCAAAGAAAACCAACAACTCCATCCAACCAACTAACTCTCCACCCAGCACACAACTCATACCCTTTTTGCTTGAAAAGAAAAACTCCACTTAAAAGGACATTTAACAAAAATAAAATTTCATTATTGTCACAGACTCTGCAACCCGTTATTTTTTCCCTTCTTCTTACCCATCTTCATTAAATAAACATAAAGAAACAGAAAAAAGAAATATGTCCTTTGAGGACTTAATAAAATAAAAGTTGTATTGAAATTATTGATGATGTGTAAATAACAAATAAAAGCAACAGCGGAGCAGAGAAAAATATACTACAACATAAAGCATCATACCAGCTCTCCGAATAGCAATGGTGATGATGATGATAACGAAAAACCCAAAATGGAAGCTTCCACACCGTTACTACAGTCTTTGGTGGGGACTGGAGGGGAGTTATACGCCACAACAGCACAAAAACCTCCAGTAAAGTAAATAAAACACCAACGAAATAAAATAAATAAAAAGGAAACACTTGAAACTGTCAGTGGCACACAGACAGGCTCACATACACACACACCCACACATTAATACGTGCGTTTGTGTTTGTAGTGGAACAGAGTGCGAACAATAAAATGGAAATGCTTTTGCCAGCAAACCACTTAAGAGATGCTTGCCCTTTTGAAAAAGAAAAATTAAAACAGCGACAGACAAACGTGGTAGGCTTTGCGAGCGAACAAACATACGTTCGACAAAAAAGCTGTCACATTCATAGTACTGTAATACATTGTACAGGGTACAATAGATCGAAAATGGAGAACAATTTCAGTTGGAGAAAGGAACTTTTATTAAAGGTCCAGGAACAGAGGACTTGACGATTTTTTTATAGAAAATCAAAAATTTTTTTAAGTGGTTATTTATACTCTTTCGAGTCGAGCTTGATGATCTAAATTTTGCAATGAAAAGGAAAGCCAGGAGATTAATTATCCATCGCTACAACAAAAATCTGCTTTGAAAAGGACTGTTCCTAGAATGAAGACAAATGTCGAACTTTGACAAATTTGAATTTAATTCGCATATGCAAGTTTCGCATCAGGGCGGAATAAATACATGTTATCAACGTACGACCTTTGTAAAGCCACATAGCCCAATATGCCTGATGAGCCGCTTAACCAACGGCGAAACGCGTCGCATAATGGTGGGTACGTAGGTTCTTCTCCTGGCTTTCCTTTTCATTGCAAAATTTAGATCATCAAGCTCGACTCGAAAGAGTATAAATAATCACTTAAAATCACTTTCAAAATTATCACAAAAATTCAAATAACGAAAATCAAAATATATTGGAAGACAACATCAACATTAGGTCGTTGAACTGTTTTATTAAAAATATCCTAATAGCAATTTTTTATAAAAGCGTTCCAAATTTACACCATGGTAAGTTACATGTGAATCTTTAACATTGATGTGTGGCATTAATATATAATAACATATTTAAGAAAACGTGTTCTATAGTTGGACACATGTGGTCCAAGAACAGAGGACTTGACGATTTTTTTATAGAATATCTAAATATATTGGGAGGCAATATTAACACTAGGCCCTAGATCTGTTTTATTAAAAATATCCTAATAGCAACTTTTTATAAAAGCGTTCCAAATTTACACAAAGTAAAGTTACAGGTGAATCTTTAATATTGATGTGTTTGATGTTTAACATTTAAGTATATGATTAAATATTTAAAAAAGCGTGTTATATAGTTCTGAAGACATAGCCCATCATAAACATTTATAATAGTCTTACGGGGATACCCATAAGAGGACTTGGCCTGTTAAGTTGACTTGTTTTATTGCAGAAGAATAAAGGAGAACGGCGTCCAAAATCAAGTTTGACTCTGATATTCCTTTATAAATTGACATTTCATACACAGCCAACTTAACAGGTCAGGCCTGAATCCAAGCAATGTAGGGAATGGTAGTTCGAAAATATAAAATGCAAAAATTTAATAAAAAATGGCTTTCATAGAAAGGCATTTTACTTTATAGAAACAAATCAGATAACATGTTGTAGAAATAGAAGTACATTATTATTATTAACTATCGTAAATAATAATTGTTTTTAAACGGTCTGAATTAATATTTTGGGTGCCACTTCAACACTGATGTATGGCAAAACTATAAAATAATCCTGTAATAGTATTGTGATTTTGGAAAATGGGTCCTGTATGATTTAATGAACACATTTAAAAAAAGGCTCAACCATCTCCACAATCTTAGTAGGATTCTTATAGTTTTATACTATCAGCTGTTGATATAATCTCGCATATGAAAATATAGTAGGGTACAGCAGGTCGAAAATGACAAATGAAGTTTAATATAGATAATGAATAAAATTTTCATGCCGTATATATCGTGATGTATTCTTAGATGTCTGTTTCGAGCTGATGTTATTTAGGTGGTGGTAAGGATTCCATTTTGTTTTTTTTTTTTTTTGAACTAATGAACCTAACTAATTTAAAATCGTTCCTTGCTGTTTTTTTAGAAACTGTCGTTTTAATTGAATTTTGACTGGTTTCGTAGGTAAGTGAAGACAGAAGTAGGTTGAAAATACTCCATTTCACTAAAACGGCATTTACATTGAAACTTTTTGGGTTTTTGAAACCCACTGAGTTAACAAATCCCGTACAATGTAAACGTACTAAAATCTCCAAAATCGTATTTTTATTTCATAATGTTACATAATAATTCCAAAGAATTCTAGTTCATGGAGCGTTTTTTTTTTTCATTGCTAACATTTATATTAAAAAACGATTTCTGGACGATTGATTTGTGAGAAAACGATTTAGACTATCATTTGCTAATTGGAAATTATCTAAGTTTATAGGAATGAGGTATGGACAAAAGGAAGCAGTTTCGTTAACTTTCTGTTATTATTTTAAAGGGCGGCTAGACTACTAATTTCAATCGATTTTAAGCATTAATTCCATAGTTCCGTAAATCCTGTGTTTTGTATTTGACGTATACACTATAGAATTGACATTTGAGTTTTCGTAAATGATGATTTCGTAAATCTAAACGCGCTGTTAATTATACTTTCAAATATGTTCAGTGTATGCCACCTGACTTTGGAACGCCTTTTTATATGATGTTAAAATCAGTTGAAATCCATTTTTTCAGATTGTAAAAATTTTTTGTCAATAACTGGAAGTTTTTTTTATAATGTTAAAAATTTTGCCTTTTCATTAATCCTCTTTTACAAAAAAATATTATTTTTGGAACGCTTTTATATATACTATTAAACTTAGGTGATATTATTATAGCTCAGTTTACACTAGGAACGTTTAATTTATACAGTTGGTATAACTGTGTGAGAAAGGGTTGTCATTTCTCTCACCTCTCTAATCATTATAAATTAGGAGATTATGATATTATTCCACCTTTTACAATAGAACATTTTAATTGTGATGATTATTCATAAAGAAATTAATGTTTTCAGGTAATAAAATTATTTTATTAAAACTACCGGCCTTTTAAAAACCCGTTCCAATCCTATATGGAATTTATTTCCAGTGAGTCTTTGTTACTGATGTGTGGTAAAAATTTGAAATATTATTATATAGATTATTTTAGTTAAATTGTGAAGCAAATATGGAATGCTTTTTAATTAAGTTATGTTTGAAGATTGGTAACAGCTGATAATCAAAATATGCCAGACACATATTTATGTGTCTTTATTTTGGGTGAATCTTTACGATTGATGTGTGGCATAAACATTTATAAGCGGCTGTTTTTATTACTATTGTAAACAAAATATATTCATATATGTAAAAACATTTCAAGCTCATAAAAATGTTATATTCTGATCTTTAAGATTGTCGTATGGCAAAAATATGACATAGTTTATAAGCAAAGAAGGTCTTAACATTTCGTCATGTTATTCTTGCTTCCCTAAAATTGTAATTGCATTTAATCATATTAGTCGCTTGTTTAATGTCAAAAAAAAAAATTCCAAAGAGGCAGAGGGACAGAGTTGCATCTCCCCCCAATAAACATCTGTTAACATTTCGATTGTGTCAACACATATTTGCCAAACCGAAAATATCCAACTAATGGGACCATTCATGAAATGTTTAAGTCTGCTTTCTGCACTTTTTTACCCAAATTAATGACAGGCAATGGTGGTCGGTCATTGTGTCACACCTTCTTAAGGAAATTAGCCACAAAAAAGAACGAAGTAATAACAACGTGAGCATGCTCTGGAGCATTTAATTGAGATAACATGAACTTGCATTACAATTGTACAGGGACGGAGGTGGCTACACGGCAGAAGTGGGATACAATAACCAAACTTGCAAGTATCGATCCCCAATTTTTTTTAAGTACGCCAATGACATAACTTCATTGAGTGTCGCCACTCACCATAAAAGAGGGACATTTGCAACAGATGTTGCACACCAATTGTGCAGTCCAACAAAAACCCTCCGAACTTTTTTATTTACTAATTGGCTTAAAGTGGGGGGTTTAAGTTCCCAAAACAACTCAAATTACTAATGTAGTGTTGAAATTAAGTTGACTTTAATTCGTTGTCGTTATTCATCCCTCCATCTTTTCCGTTGCCTTTTTGTGCACAAAAAAAATACCCAAACAATTTGAAGACCAATCGAAAAGTGTTCTGTGATTGTTGCCAGTGGAGTGTGTCGATTTGATTTTTTTCCTTTGGAGTTACTTAAACTTAATGACTCCAAAGTGGTTGGAGAAATGTTTCGTATGTTTGATTTTTTTATTTTGGGGGTTTATGCTTGCCTTAACTTACCTTATGCCCTGATATCCTTGTCTCTGTAATTTGTTTTATGTGTCCCGCACCGTACACATTGTGGCATGGTATGGCCAGAGAAATGTTTCTGCTACTCCTGCAAATAACTGTCATTAAGGCATTAACATTGCAAAAAAGGTGAAACGAATTTCGTCTTCCACAACATTGCCGTATCATTTCTGGGGCTTGTTAATATGTCACAAACCTAAATAAGGAGGCTCACACCACTACATGGAAATACAATTTGTAACACATCATCACAGACACACTCATGAAATAAAATATCCTTCAAACTCAGACTCGGATTTTTTTTCCTTGGGCACCAGAGACGACGATGTGGTCTCTTTCCTAATTGACCTTCATTTTTGTGATGTATGATGATGACGATGTGTGTTTCCTTCAAGTGGCAATGGAGTTGGGGAAGGGAGCGTGTCTGAGTTTGTGTGTGCCACTAAAACACACACTCAGACACATCTTCTATGGAATTTTTATTGCCCTAAAATGTTAACGACATTATTGTCACACTCATCATACGAACTTCCAGAAGACAGCTTATCAGCTGTGGTATCAGAATTTTATGCGGTATATATTCTTCTGCTTTTTAGGGGTTGGGGTCTTCTGCTTCTGTTTGGTTTCTTTTGTTGTTCTTTATCTCTAACCAAATTAATATGATGAACCAATTAACAATCAATACCGCCTTCTCATACATATTTAAATCTTGTTGGTACTGAATTTGAGAGATTTGTTTGATTTGGTTACAAACAATAGAAAAAAATGTTCCTTAAAGAAATTAGAAAAAAAATATCTCACATATCTCTGGAGTTCTATTTTTGTCACACTCATCGTCCAACTTATCAGCTGAAGTGTTGAATTTCGACATAGATGCCACTCTTTTGTTTTGAGTGTATTTTTAAAGGCTCCAACTATCCCGAGGGAATGTTTGGAGTAGGGATACGTAGTCGAGCGCAAAAGTCGTCTTTAGACTTTTCGATTTTTGTCTCTGACCAAAAAGTTGATTTTTAGACATTTCGATTTTTGCCTTTGACTAAAAAGTCGACTTTTCGATCTTTCGATTTTGTCAAAACTGTTCAAAATCGATTTTCGACTATTACTGACTACTGTAAAATCGACTAAAAACTTGATTTTTTATATGAATTATTGTTAATAACAGATAATGTAAAGTTCCGGAAAGTGCAATTTTTGGGGCAATTTGAGCTTTGTATTTATGAAGAAAATCGAAAGACGATTTTGAAAAGTCGACTTTACGATTTTCTCATAGATCAAAAGTCGACTTCGACTTTTAGACCTTTCAATGCAAAAAGTCGATTAATCGATTAGTTGAAAGTCGATTTACTTATCCCTAGTTTGGAGAGAACCAGCTACTACATAAAGCTTTGATGGGTATTTCGCTCCTATTCTCAATTCCGATAATCGATTTGAAGGCTAGAACTTTTTCGGTGTTGTATATATGTTCAAAATACCTTGTCTGATTAGAGGATATTAATAATACAATTGAAATTACCTTTATTCTCCTATTATATTTATATTTCAATCAAGATTAATCTGCCATCATAGAACCAAATACTTAACTCCTATGTCAATCAGTACTTTATCAAATCAAAAACATTTATTCTATGGTAGAACGCCATCCTACTAATTTGAATATACTTCAGCCATTGATCTTATGATAATTTGGGTATGTTAATAGATTACAATGAAAAAATTCACATCATTCGCACTATATTATTCAGCAGTCGTAATTCGTATATTTTTTTTATAGATTTGGGTAGTTCCGAAACGAACTAGTTCATTGGAACAATTCCTATAAAGGAACGATAGGAACTAGATTCAGTTTTTTAATTCTTTTAGTTACTTTTTGTGATATCGTTCCTTTATTCCCATATTTCTTATTCGTTCTCGTTCGTTTTTCAGATGCTCGTCAATTTATTATTGTGTAAATAATACTATTATTTATGAAAATAAGGAAGATAAATACTAGAAATATATTTTGAACTTATCGTCCTGCAAAAAACAAATTCTGTAGTTTCTGAATTTTTCTAACTAAATATAAATTAATTAAAATTTGTGTTCTATATGCTTACTTTTTTAATCTATCGACGAATCAACGCGGAACTATGTGAGCGAAAAAATAAAAAGATAAATGGAAGACAGATTCAAATGAACTATCTAGGATTCGGAACTATATGAAGCAAGGAAACTATATTAAGAAACTAGTTCTTTTTTTAAACAGGAACGAGAAAGATCCATCTGCTTCGTGAACGAGACTGTCCAACTCTAGTTATGTATACCCAGGGAAAATTCAGCCTCAGGAACTAGCTATAAGATGGTTCAATTCAATTCTGACAATCGTTCTATAAGTCAGAACTATTTCGTTTAGCTTTTAATTCTGTAGCTTCTGAATATTCTAACTAAATATAAATTAATTAAAATGTTTTTTTCAATAACTTTACTTATTTAATCTATCAACAAATCAACGCGGAACTATGTGAGCGAAAAAAACAAAAAGATCAATGGAAGAGAGATTCAAATGAACTATGTAGGACTCGGAACTATATGAAGCAAGGAAACTATATAAGGAAACTAGTTCCTTTTTTTTGAACAGGAACGAGAAAGATCGATCCGATCCGTGAATTAGATTGTCCAACTCTAGTTATGTATACCCAGGGAAAATTCAGCCTCAGGAACCAGCTATAAGATGGTTCAATTCAATTCTGACAATCGTTCTATAAGTCAGAATTATATCGTTTAGCTTTTAATTCTGTAGCTTCTGAATATTCAAACTAAATATAATTTAAATAAAATGTTTGTGCAATATGTTTACTTATTTAATCTATCAACGAATCAACGCGGAACTATGTGAGCGAAAAAACAAAAAGATCAATGGAAGAGTGATTCAAATGAACTATGCAGGACTCGGAACTATATGAAGAAACTAGTTAATTTTTTAAATAGGAACGAGAAAGATCGATCTGCTTCGTGAACGAGATTGTCCAACTCTAGTTATGTATACCCAGGGAAAAATCAGACTCCGGAACCAGCTATAAAATGGTTCGATTCAATTCTGACAATCGTTATGTAAGTCAGAACTATTTCGGACTGACTTTAAGTTCATGTCGTCTGGTCAGAGGACATATATAATATATATATATATATATATTATTAAGCATAACTGATAGAACGCCCCGATGATTGATTAAAGTCCTATTAATTTTGCTATTGGGTTTATATTCCCACAAAAACTTGCCTCCAAAGGCATTGTAAATCATAAAAACTCATATAAAATACACAAAAATCCATATGAACGTGGAATTATGGAATAACAAAATTCAATGGCTATATAAGAGGTCTGTCAAGACTATATCAGATCAAACGTATTTATTCTATGTTAATTGTTAGGTTAGGCCCAAAAGTTTGGCATATATTTAAGTCAAGGTCTGTTCTGAGTTCAGAAAAAACAGAATAAGTTAAAGAGAGGACGAGATTAATCTCTGTGTTCCTTACCGAGTCCTTCAGCCACTTCATACAGCCTCATGTCATTAAACGTTCATGAATCGTACATTTCACAACAATTGGGTTTGTTGTTACTATTCTAGAGTTTAAACATAATCACGTCGTATTGTAATCTGGCAATCGGAGTGAAATATTTGTCACCGGTTGTTCTATGAAGAGACCCAGTTTCGTCTTTGATGACAGTCAAGAGCCGTGGTCTTGAGAGGTATTAAGGAAGTTTGCGGTCCAGAATGACTCCCTGATAATTGACTTTATTTTATATCTACATTTTTGCAGATTGTCTCTTCGTACTGTTCTATTTTTGTCATTTGGCTCGGGATCATTTAAACATAATTTAAATAAACTTAAACCATTGATTTTATGATAAATTGGGTATTTTAATAGATTACAATGTCAGAACGCTTTCAAGTGTCTTTGCCTTTATAAGATGTGAAACTTTTGGGTTCGTCATTTGAAACAGCCAAAATGCGGTTTGTGGCATTGGAAAGAAAAATGTCTCATGACGACACATCTATAGAAATGTATAATTCTTTCACGAAAGAGTATCTTGATAATCCGCATTATTTCATTCCTCATCAATGTGTTTCCGACCTCAAAGTACAACTGCAACACTTCATGTCCATTTTGATGCATCGAGTATTACATCTTCACATGTTTCACTTAATGATATTTGGATGGTGGGTCCAACCATTCAAGAAGAGTTGTGCTCAACGTTACTTCGATTTCGCTTACATAAACACGTAATTACTGCAGATATTGAGAAAATGTATCGTCAAGTTTTAATCGACGAAAAAAAAAACAAAGATTTTCACTTGCAAATTATATTATGAATGCGGCCACTTATGGCACTTCGTCAGCTCTCTTTCTAGCAATTCGTTGCTTAAACCATTTTAGCGATTTGTCCAAAGAGACGCGGTGCCAAAGCAACGACTTCTATATGCATGATTTATTGATTGGTTCTGCTAATTTCAATAGTCTTCTCACAATTCGAGGTGAAGACACTACTATGGTTTTCAAATCATCCATATTTCAATAATTTTACTATCACTTTTATTATTTTTTAATTTGAAAAGCCTACCATATTCTGGGTTAGATGAACTGGCCATATATTATTCATAGATTTTCGAGGAGATTCTTAAAGATTAGTGTGTGGCAAAATTATGAAATAATGACAATATTCATAATGCATTTCACATTCACAATTTCTTTTGACATTTTCTCAATCAATAGCGAAAACTAATGCCATAAAAATATCAAAAACAATTTCTATTTTACGAACAATAGATCACATCAACGATTAGCAACTTCTGTTCATAATTTTTTTTTTTTATGTTAGAAACTTGTAAGTTTATTATTATATCAACAATCACACTAATTTATTATCTTTGTTGGAAATTTGCTCATGGCATTTTGGATGTTGTTGTTTTTTCTTCTTCTTTTCTCGCAAACTTTGTTATGTTCTAAATTTGTTGTTTTAATCAATCAAATAATAGCATGAAATTGTCACCACGGGGGATATCATCATCATCGTCATCATAAGAAGCGGCAGCAGCAGATTCAACATCAATTGGAAGTTTTGTTACATTTTTTTCTTCTAGTTTGCTTCTTATTAACAACTGAGTTTCATCGGTTTTTCTGGTCTGCTACTAGACTTCCAGTCAGTCAGACGACCAGCCTACTGTCTGCCGTTTTTTTTAATACGGTTATTGGATCAAGTGAATTAAAGCGGAAATTCAAACGGAAAATCTAATTAACGGCATTATTTGTTGATTTAACATAAGAGCAACAACAAATTTGAAATAGATTCCCTTTTTTTGAGAAAGTCAAAATTTAGACGGTTATCTATAGAGGAACTCAGCATACCAAAATAATTTTTTAGCCCACAAAATATTTTTACAATACTGACAATCGCAACGTTGGGCGCCAAATTCTAACGGACAGATTCCAAGTCACATTTACAAAATGTATATTCCAAAGATATTTTATTAGCAAAATATTCGGACGTTAGGCCTAAACGTTGGGCGCCATTTACATATATGTCTCAATGAATGTATTTAAATGAGGACTAATCAATTTTAAATTTATAAAAGGAAATTTGAAGAAATAAATTATAAATAGAAGATTCTTGCAAGTTCTGAAGCAGAGCAATCATATAGGGATAGGGAGGGAGGGTCGACAAACTAAATTACATATGGTATTTGCTTTTATTCTTTCGAGCCGAGCTTAATTATCAAAGTTTTGCAATGAATTTTCTTATATTTTCTACCAATTGATGAATTCAAAACCCCACGTTGGGCGCCAAAAGAACATTTTTTTAGGATTATAGCACATATGGCTGATCTGATATGTTTCAAAGGTTTTGATACCGTTCTTAGACTATTATATATTTATAAAAATATACGTTGGGCGCCAATAAAAATAAATACGTTGCTTATGCTATTTGTTTTTTCTCTTTTGAGTCGAGCTTAATTATCAAAGTTTTGCAATGAATATTCTTATATTTTCTACCAATTGATGAATTCAAAATCTCACGTTGGCCGCCAAAGAACATTATCTTAGGACTATAGCAGATATGACTTCTCTGATATGTTTCAAAGATTGTGATACCGTTCTTAGGCTATTATATATTTATAAAAATATACGTTGGGCGCCACTTTCAATTGATCTTATAAGTACAATTTCGCGTCACAGGAAATAACAAAGGAATTCTCATGTTTAATTGGGCGCCATAAGAAAATTTTCTACATATGATTACGATTAGAGCAGATAAAACTTCTATAATGTGGTTGAAAGTTTGTGATCCCATTCTCAGACCATTTGGGGAAAAATAAATCCATTATTTGTATAAAAACTACAGGACTTTATTTAACATGCTTCGGAATGTCCGATTTGGGCCGATTTTAAAGTTAACTTCACAATACCTCTCTCTCATAGATGTCCTGCTCTCTATTTCCAAAAAAAAAACTCTAGTAGCCGATTTTCACAATCCTCCCTAGATAGCAATTTGTTATCATTAAAGAAATTTTGCAATGCAAGAAAAAGATTAGAATCGCTTGGTGTCAAGTCCAGATTGTATGGCAGATGTATTAAAAAAATCTAAAAACCAAGCTCCTGAAGTTTCTGGCGAGTCACTGTAGATGTGTGTGATCAAGCGTTGTCCTGATGGAACACGACAACTCTCCTCTTCGCCAATTCTGGCCGTTTCTGGTCAATTGCTATCTTCAAACGGTCCAGTTGTTGACAGTAAAGATCAGATTTTAGCTTTTGGTCATATGGAAGCAACTCATAATAAATAATCACCTTCCAGTCCTACCAAATGCATAGCTGAACCTTCCTGGCCGTTAGTCCTCCACAATTCGTAACTAATTTTTATCTCTAAAGAAATTTTGCAATGAAAGGAAAATATGATAATCGCTTGGTACCAAGTCCGCACTGTATAGCGGATGCATTAAAACTTCCCAACCAATCTCCCGAAGTTTCCGGCGAGTCACTGTAAATGCGTGTGGCCAAGCGTTGTTCTGGTGAAACATGACAACTCTCCTGTTGGCCAATTCTGGCCTTTTCTGGTCAATTACTATCTTCGAACGGTCCAGTCGTTAACAGTAGAGATCAAAATTTAGCGTTCATCAGGTTTTAATTGAGCGCCAAAAGAAAATTGTCTGCATGCGATTACGATTATACCAGAGTTGACCCCTCTGATATGATTCAAAGTGTGTGATCCCAATCTCAAGTAAATCATAATAAATTATCCCCTTCCAGTCCTACCACATGCATAGCAGAACCTTCCTGGCCGTTTGTCCTCGTGTGCCCCCCGTTTGAGGTGTTTCACCGCTCTTTGACCGTTCCGATCGTTTTCGCACAGGGTTTTCATTTCTCGTCTCCAGTCACTATCCGTTTAAGAAACGGGTCTATCTCATTCCGTTTGGCCAAGACTTCTCAGATGGAAATTCGATCCATCCTATTTTTCGATTTTTAGCTCCTGGACGATGTTACGACTACTAACATGCCTCTCAACTTCGATCATTTCTCCGATTTTATCGACATTTTCATAATGGATTTCGTTTACCCCAACCTAATAATTATAATGAAAACGTTGGGCGCCATTTTCATTTGCTTAAATAAGCAAATCATTTCGAGTCACAGAGAATAACTAAAAGAATTCTCAAGCTGTAATTACCATTTAAATTTTTATTCCGCAATTTTCTTTAAGCAAAATCATGTCATGACATCCTTCATTTATTCCTTTAATGAAATTTCCTACTTACATAACGGGACTTTAAAAAAAATTGTCTATATTTTCATACGATTATAGCAGATATGACTCCTCTGATAGGTTTCTAAGTGTGTGATCCCGTGCTTATACTATCTTATATTTATAATGGAAACGTTGGGCGCCATTTTCAATTAATTTATTTATTTATTATTTCTCGTCACAGAATAGCTAAGCAATTCATGAAAAAATAAAATTCTCTCAGAGGTTATATGGACTCGTAACTCCTGAATCTACCAGAAGTTTTTAAAATGTTTTGAGGACATAAGAATGAAAAAAATACGGATTATCCTTTGAGCGTTGAAGAAAGAAATCCTTTGTTGGCTTTTTTGCTTTCTCGATAAGTCTTCATTCACTCAACTGCTCATCGTAACATTAGCTCGTGCTACTATCTGAAGAATATAAAATTTTTATATGTGCTCTCTCAATTACTCTCAGTAGCTCCTTACTGGTATTGGTGATCATTTAGCTTCCCAACTCGTCACGTTCGATCGCAGCTACACGACGACAAAGCTTCTCTGACAAATCAAAATAGTTTTACTTTAAATTTTCAAAGACTTGACGGTGTGGTTCGCAGCAAAATCTAACTGCTCCTTCCAACATATTCCGCTTCATCTGATATGTTTCCAATTCTGAGATCCCGTTCTTACACTATTTATTTATATATATATATATATAATGGAAACGTTGGGCGCCATTTTCAATTCATTTATTAGGTAACTTATTTCACGTCACAGAATAGCTAAGCTTCTCATTTTTTAATTACCCTTCCAATTTGTATTCTGCAATTCTCTTTAAACAAAATCACACCGTACGTTGGGCGCCAAACAATATTTCTACATTATAGCAGATATGACTTCTCTGATATGTTTATGATCCCGACTATTTTATGTTTATAATAAAAACGTTGGGCGCCATTTTCAATTACTTAACTAAGTAAGTCATTACGGATCACAGGGTATAGCTAAGAAATTAAACAAAATCATCCCGTACGTTGGGCGCCAAACAATATTTCTACATTTTCTTATTATAGCAGATATGACTTCTCTGATATGTTTATGATACCGACTATTTTATATTTATAATAAAAACGTTGGGCGCCATTTTCAATTACTTAACTAAGTAACTCATTACGGATCACAGGGTATAGCTAAGAAATTAAACAAAATCATCCCGTACATTGGGCGCCAAACAATATTTCTACATTATAGCAGATATGACTTCTCTGATATGTTTGTGATCCCGTACTCAGACTATTTTATATTTATAATGAAAACGTTGGGCGCCATTTTCAATTACTTAACTATGTAACTCATTTCGGGTCATGATAAGAAATTCTCATATTTTAATTACCATTTAAATTTTTGTTCCGCAATTTTCTTAAGGCCAAATCATGCCATGACATCTTCATTTATTCCTTCCCAATTACTACACAGGACTTTTCATTACTTAATTGCAATTAAAGACTACATTGGAATAAGAAATAATTTCAAATGATTTCATTTCCCATAACGTCCGTACGTTGGGCGCCAAATAATATTTCTATGATTTCTCTGATATGTTTTTGATCCCGTCCTTAGACTATTTTTTATTTACAATGAAAACGTTGGGCGCCATTTTGCTTAACTAAGTAACTCATTTCGGGTCATGATAAGAAATTCTCATATTTTAATTACCATTTCAATTTTTGTTCCGCAATTTTCTTCAAGCAAAATCATCCCATGACATCGTCATTTATTCCTTCCCAATTACACCACAGGACTTTTCAATACTTAATTGCAACAAAAGTTTGCTTTGGAGAAAAGAAATAATTTCAAATGATTTCATTTCCCATAATCAAAGAAAAAAAAAAGAAATCTTCCGATTGATTGCTATTTTTCTCATAGCTGAGCACTTTTAATGCCCCAGTACTGATTGTTCTTACTCAAGAAAGAAATGTGGTCAGTTAGCGGATCGCTTTCTTAAAGATTTCTTACCACCAACCAGTTGATTGCTCTTTTTCCCATATCACCACTTCCCCGGGTGAGAGAGAGAAAAAGACAAAGAGAAAACTAAACCATGGTAATTTCGTCAATCGCATTCCCATAACGCAGTCCAACTGTTATCAAAGAAG
This sequence comes from Musca vetustissima, assembly GCF_032173495.1. Lineage (NCBI taxonomy): Eukaryota > Metazoa > Arthropoda > Insecta > Diptera > Muscidae > Musca > Musca vetustissima. The sequence goes on along the minus strand of NW_026882799.1, from coordinate 417,435 downwards.
AAAAAATAAGAGAATGCAATTTCCACCCGTTGTTCCTGATGGGGGGTACAGACGTCCATGTCTACTGCCATCCCTCAATATTTAAGTAATTAAACTAACAGAAGCTGAGCAATTGAATGTAAGGGCTGGACGCCAGTCGCCGTCATCATCACTTAATAGGGAAATAACCACCCTGCCTAATGCCACGAACAAAAAATCAACAATGAAATGATTTTGATTCTTCGTTTTTTTTTCTGAAAATCTGATCAATACGGAAATTACTTTTTTGCTTATTTGTTTTTTTAAGTGGTTGATAGCTTCTTAAAAAAATACCAAAAAATAAGGGTAAAAATGCCAAAAAAACGAATGCCACTGAAGTTGTGTCAAAATTCCAACAAGGATGAACGCCTATCAGACGGCCTGTCTTAAGCAATACTATTTATTTATTCTAGTAAAATCCTCAAGAAAAAAATTATCCTGGTATTTTATAACAGGTATTGACAGATTGTTGTTTTCATTTTCTGCTATCATCCCATTTCATAGATGGAGCCAATTCATTTGTATTGTCATGAAAATAATGAGTTTTTTTCTTGTATTTCTTTCCCATAATATTTCCACATCATATTTTATTATTACCAGCCGACGGTATTTTTTTCTTTTCTTTGGAGGCAAAATCAAAAACACTCATTTTTACACGTCCTTTTACTTGTTACGCTTGGCATGTGTCAGCCACAGTGCACCCACCATCTCTATTAAGGGGGAGTGAGAATTCCTTCTTCGTTGTATTCTCAATTGCGTTGAAATCCCCGTTAAAATCAAAAACCATAACAATTGTACTCAGACAATACACACGTGTCCTGTTCAATGTTAGGTATATCGTTCTGATGATGTTTTAAGTGCTTCACGTTGTTGAAGTACAATTAACTAGGTTTTTGGGGCGAAAGAAATTTAATGGACCTCAAAAAATTTTCTCAGAGGTTATATGGACTCATAACCTCAAAATATACCAGAAGTTTTAAAAATATTTTGTAAATCATATTTTGAAGACAAACGAAGGACTTTTCAATGAAAAAAAAATAGGTTAATCCTTTCAGCGTTGATGAAAGTCATCTTCCTTTAGCTTCTCTGCTTTCTCGATAAGTCTTCATTCACTCAACTGCTGCCTTTTTCCTCACTCTCACCGCACTCAGTTTCATCGTGACATTAGTTCGTGCTACTATCTGAAGAATATAAAATTTTATGTTATCTCTCAATTACTCTCAGTTGCTCCTTACATGTATAGGTGACCATTTACCTGACCAACTCGTCGCGTTCGATCTTCGAGCTACACGACAAAGCTTCTCTGACAAAGCAGAATAGTTTTACTTTAAAATTTCAAAGACTTGACGGTGTGGTTCGCAGCAAAATCTAACTGCTCCTTCCAACATATTCCGCTTCAATGCAACCTCAGTTCGAACAACTTTCTTGTATTTGAAATTTTGTATATGTGGTCTCTCACTTACCTTTTGGCGCTCCTTACTGGCATTGGCGACCATTATTTGCCTGGCCAACTCATCACGTTCGATCTCAGCTCGAAGGACCACAATGTCAATAAGGATCAAACGATACATTATTCTGTTTTCGCGAAGGGATTGCACGGCTGTCCAAGTCAAGTGCTTAACATTAAGGTCTCTTAACGGCCTTACTGGCATATGGGCGACCAATATTTGCCTGGGAAAATTCTTCACGTTCGATCTCAGCTACCTTCTCTAACTTCCAAGGCATTTACCGCATGATTCGCAGCAAATTCAAACTCCTAAAGCTCATACTGCTTCTCTTTCAACATATTTTGTTTTCTCGCAGCCTCGGCTCGAGCTACTTTATTGGATGTGGTGTGTCACTAACCCTCTGAAAGTCATAACTACCTTCGGGAAAATTGTATATGTGATCTTTCACTCTTTATGATGATTTTTGACCATTTATCCGGTCAACTCACCACATTCGATCCTCGACCTACACGAAAAGACTCCTCTGGCGAAGTCACATTTTCTGAATATTGCTTTAAATTAACTCTCAAGGACTTCCTTCTACTTTGTCCCATATCTTTATCGGCTACTTTTATTTCGTCCAACTGATCATCTTCTTTCTCTCACAACATTGCAACATCAGCTCGATTTACTTTCTGGGATACTTTTCTGGTATTAACGGCCATTTGTGTGGCTAGCTCATCACATTCGATCGTCGAGCTACACGAAAAGGCTCCTCTGATGATTTCAAACATTCTGAAGGTTACTTTACTTTAACTTCCAGGGACTTCTTCCTACTTTGTACCATAGCTTTCACGGCTACTCCAACTGTTTCTTCTGTTTCTCTCCCAACACAATCTGGTTCATCGCAACCTCTCAATTTACATATCCTTTTCTGACATTGACGGTCATTTGCCTGGTTAACTCATCACGTTGGATCTATGAGCTGCCCCACAATTCTCCTCTGACGGAGCCAAACATTCTCAAGGATGCTCAAGGATGGGCTTCGCGATGCGGTTCGCAGCAAAATTCAACTGCTTCTCTATAAACACAATTGGTCTGTTCCCGTACAGCAAGAATCTTGCTTTCACTCGTTCATTTTGACTTAGTTCAACCAGTAAGAGCTTTTAGCTTCCAATCATGTAGAGACCTAATTTCTCCACTGACGATCACTGATCTGGCTCGAAGGATCAATGTAAATCTTCCAATCATCGTGCTGTGCATTTTTTTCATTTCTGTTCAGTCCTATCACCTTTATCCTTTAAATCTCGTTCAAACTGGACCTTCAATGATTGCAATTTTTCTTTAAAATAAGCATTTTTATTTATAGCAATCTCCAGTGGATACATCTTAGTTTGAAGTTATTTACTCATAGTTCGGACAAGCCTTGCTTCTACTAATTCCTTCGGGAATATTTATTAGAAAAGTTCTACATCCAAAGCCTAGTTTAAACCCGTTTACGAATCAGTGGCGAATGATGCCTGAATTGATCGTTTGACATCTATTGTCTACTGCTTCTTTTGCGGAAATTTTACTTTAGCCCTTTTTTGAGCCAACATTTCGTATTTTCAGCTAATATCAAGGTACCTCCTAGCTTTATGCTCTTTGCTCAAATCCACCATTTCCTTTTCATCAGAAAAGGTTATTTCTATATCTAAAGCTTCCTTTCAACTATTTACTTTCTTATACAAATCTTGAACCTTTATTCGTTCACGAATCAACAAATCGCTTGTCTCTCTAGCTAACGTGTCGTAACGTTTGACACTGTCTCCTTATTTGCACCACCATCTAGAAAAAATTCTGGCACCTCATTAAAACATCAAATAACTACGAAGACAGCAAATAATTGTCAACAAACGTCATTACTCTCATCCTTCAACCTGGTGGCCTTCTCTCATATTCTCCACACAATGACAACTGTGTTGTAACAATCCGTTAATGACTTGACGGCTTAACGAATGAATGCCGTTCAAAGAGACAAAATCTCCTCTTCAGTTTTGTATCTCTTTGCTTTCGTTTCGTTACAAAAGGATTTGCTTCACTGGGCCATAACTGAGAGATAGAGTAGGAGAGAGTGTAGGAGAGTAAGAGTACTTGGTCGTTAATGGTCACAATGTCAATCGATTGTCATTATTTGATCATTGTACTTAAGTATGTGGACAAGTGGGATTTTGGAGAGATAATTCAGTAAATGTGTTTATATTGGTAATGAGAGGTTTTTTGTTTTCTCATTGTATAGGGATTACAAGGTAAGAATTTGTGCTATGACCTTGCCACTTCAATATTAACATATGGGAAGTTTATACTTGCGTTTAAAGAAGAAAGAAAGCTATATATTAATAAATTATTTCATAATAAATACTATGAGATTTTTTTCCATTAAAATAAAGTTTAAATATATAGAAAGATAAATCAAGAAACTGCAAGATAAATCAAGGAAAGTACGAAATCCACTCGATCTCAAATGTCAATTCCACAGCGTATACGTCAAATATAATCATCCACTGGATTTGTAAACTGGGTGACGTGACGTATACGCAATGGATTTGACATTTGATATCAAGTGGATTTAGTAGTCTAAACGCGCTCTTTATTATTTTTCATATGTCAAAGACAACAACCTGTTGCGTATGTTTTTTTTTACATTTAACAGAATAAGCCACTACCTACATAGTTGCTTTGTTGTTATTCACCTCAAGTTATTCTACCTTGTGTTATGGTACCATGTCTGTACCCCACTCAAACCAATGGTTAAGTGGCCTGGCAATAGATCAAGTTAATAATTAACATATTTGTAATAAAATTGAAATTTTGATTTGGCAGCTTTAAAGCTCAATCCTTATAGCAAAAATACTGCCAAAAATGTATAACATCATCCCATTCCTTTTTCCCATTTCCCATTCCCTTCCCATTTAATCTTAAACGGCCCATAATCTCTCTAACAAATAGCTCCTAATGAAAATTATTTTCGACACAATGCCAAACATAATAAGCTTTGGAACTTGGAACTTTTTTTGTTGTTGTCCTCGACAACCAAACAATAGAATTCAATTTAGTATTCTCTTTGTGGATTTCGCATCATGGGCTCGGCATTGTTTCAAATGAACCATTCAGGCAACAAAATGGTTTATGTGTGGTGGGGGTATTTATAGTCATTGAGGGCATGGATGGGGGTTTGGAGAAAAGTAAACAACGAAATAATGTATGAATAATGGTAGCCACACTTCTTGACAAACAGTACTGAAATGTCACATCCATAGATATGATGTCAAGCATTGATATTTAATGGAGAATGAATGTAAGAGAGAAAGAGAGAAAATTTGACAGATTTGAAATTACGAATACTTTGATGAGGACAGCGGTCGGCATTTGGAACGATTTTTGACTCAAAAAGTCGAATTATTTGTAACACCAACTCCATTAAAAAATCGATTTTCGACTATTTCTCAAAATTTCGTATAAAACGGCATTCACATTTGAAATTTTTATTGGGTTAACCTGAGAATTTAAAAAACGAGGATTTATTTGACATATAAGCAATGGTACGATTCTTAAGGGGACCTCCCCATTCTCGGGGTCAAAATTTTTGTTGATATAATTCGAATCTACACTGATTAAAGAATGTCTCTACAAAATGTCAAGTGAAAATCTCAAGAACTCTTGAAGATATAGCCGATTTCTTGTGTCAGCATCAAGTGACGGCTGAAGGGCTTCTCAAACTTTAAACGCGTTTTTCTCTAAAAATTTTTTGCGAATGGCGGGCACGATAACTCAAAAACTAATAATACAATCGATTTCAAATTTTGCAACGTTTCTCTGGGAGTGTATAGCTCTCGTATCAACTAGGATAAAGCCAATCGGTGAAGATCTTCCTTATTTTTTAACTTGGTTTTTGGTAAAAAAAAATCGGCGATTTTCCAAAAAAATATTTTTTCAAAGGTCCACCATTTTGTTAATTTTAGAGCGAAGTCAATAATCCTAGTTCATACGAGAGCCAGACATGTACTCTTTCTAACACCGTTGGAATTTTCGGATTCCGATGTTCCAGTGAGGAGTTATCATGCCCGCCATCAAAAATAAGGACTTTTCTTTAATTACAAAAAACAACAACAAAACAATAACAAAAATTTTTTGTAAATTATTTTTCTTCTCTTTTAAATCTTCAATTATATATGTGCAAAGTTACAAACCTTAACAATAATTTGTATTCATTTACCAGCCCATTGAAAATCTTGAAAAATTAAAATCGAGAATGGGGGAGTTCCCTTAAGGGGGAAACACAAAAGAGGACTTCAGGATTGACATGTTAAGTTGGCTTCTTCTTTAATTGTAAAAGAATAAAGGTGAACGGCGTCCAAATTTAAGTTTGACTCTGATATTCCTTTATAATTTGACAATTCATACGAAGCCAAATTAACAGGGCGGGCCTTAATTCTCGTATGTGTTTCCCCCTTTGCAGGTTCTGTAACGCATTGTAAGTCTTGATTTAGATTAGACAAGTTTACTTGCGGCAATTCTTGTCGTTCTCTTTTGAACTTGCTTCATGCGTTTATACAAGGCAATTCGGTTTCCAAAATATTTTTCTATTTGTTGTTTTTTTCACATTTAAATCTATATAAAATGTCAACAAATACGAAATACACAAAACGAATTGCCAGAAAATTGTCGGTACGAGCAATTTTTTTCATTTCTATTCCCCTTGCCTCTCTCTCCTACAAGCAAAGACTTGCCGCAAGTAAACTCGCCTAATCTAAATCAAGACTAAATGTATATTTTGCAGATTATAATGTGATCTGGTCACACAACAATTTTCCATTTAAACATTTTCTCGAATCAAAACATTTAGATATCATTTTTTAATTAGAAAAAAATCTACATGATTTTCAACATAAATGCAATTCACAACAATTAATTATGAAATTAGAAATTAAATCCACTGCTTAAAATTCTTCTTCTTTTCCCCGATTATAATAACCACAATGTGCAAGGCGTAATCCATTCTAATTATGCTACAAATGTTATCAACAAGGCATGCAAATAACTTTTTTTATTATTTTGACACTTGCCACAATGTACAAAACCCGCGAGAGGGATAAGCTCCAATGCAAACAATAACAATGTGGTGTTTACACTGCACAATCATTCCGCTCTCACACTTTGTATTCCTTTTATGGTGGCGTAAGGCACTGTATGAAACATCAGTACACATTGCAAAAAACAAGTTATTTTATAACTTTTTATTTCATTTCTACAAGGTTGTTATGTTCTCTTTCTTCCTTCTGCTACTCTTTCTTCCTTTTCCTTGAAAGAATGGGAGCTGTTAACTAAACTTTTGCTGCCACAGGGAGGTTTATTGTATCTGAAATATTGTTACAATATTTATTGTTGGCGTTTCTGTTGTTGTTGTGAGTTATAATTTCTCTACTCAGATTGAATGTTGTTTTCATAAAAACAATCATACCCAGCCATCAAAAGTCTATGGCAGCCATCCCTATGGAAATTCAAATGAAATTATTTACACTGTGAATCCCTTAGCTTAGCCAGACAGGTATGCCAGATACGAGGTGAGTTAGGAAATTAACCCTGTATGAAGACGGAGTTCATATGACGATGTTATTTTGATGCGTTTCCAAGTTTTCCACTATTTTTCATTCCCCTACTTTTCTGACAAATCTTTTACTTCAGAGAAAATTTTTAATAGTTCTCTTTTTTACTAGATTCACTATCGAAAAAGGAACGAAGCTATTACTAGAGATTTAAAAAAGATAGCTATCATCTCGTGATTAATGCATAAAGCTGCCTGGCCACATATCAAATCTGTCGGTACAGAATATTATTTTCGGTTTAATAGTAAAACTCCTTGCACATTAGAACTTTTTACCGGGTTAACCTACTTTATGAGGATTTATTTGACATATATGCAAAGGAAATAGCAATTGAAACCCACTGGATTAACGAAATCCGGTTAAATGTAAACGTACTGTAAAGCTAAAAAAAAGAAACAATTTTTAAACCGATTTATTTGGGTTCTGAAATTGTTGGCTTTTCTACTTACGCGGAAAGTCATCTTTCATCCAACTATTCTTTCTACGACCACCTCTCCACACATTCTGTATTATTACAACCTCAGTTCTATATATTTTCTGAGAAAAGGAAATTTGTATATCTAATATCTCTCTTACTCTTTGTAACTCCTTGCTGGCATTAACGACCATTTACCCGACCAACTCCTCAACTCGTTCTACTTTAGCTAGACGACAGGCCTTTCCACATAAAACTAAACTCTTTCAAGTTCGTTTACTTCAACAAACCGAGAACGTCATGACGCGGTTTGCAACAAATTCCAACTGATCTTTCTGTACAGTTCGAGCCATTTTCTGGGAATTGGCAAATTATATATATGATATCTCTCTAACACTCTGCCTGTCTTTGTCGGCACTTTGCTTGGCCATCACATCACATTCGATCTTCGAGCTACACAACAAAACTTCTCCGAAGAAGTCAAACATACTGAAAGTTGTTCTAGTTCAACCAATCAAGGTGATAAGCAGCAAAATCCAACTGCTCGTTCAGCTTCTCTCTCAACTCATATCAACGGAAAGATCTAGAACTGTTGGTACAAAAGGAACTAGGCGAACGAGAACAAAAATGAACTACTGGTGCAAAAATACTAAATGAACAAAAGAACTTGTCCTATTACTACTTATTCTTCCATTTGCGGACTAGTTCCTTTAAAAAAGTTCGAAAATGTCTCAACTATAGAACGCGTTTTCTCCTCAGTTGCTACGAAAGACTCTAAGTTGGAAATTTGGACCATATCGAACGATCTTTTTCGTTTTATTCCTCAAAAGAAACTAGGTCATTCATTTAGTTTCATAGTTCCTTTTTAGGTGAATTCTTCATTGGTACACAGTCAATGAACGCAAAGATCTAGATGAACGATTAGATCAAAAAGGAGCAGGCGAACGAGAGCAAAAAATCAGGCCGAAGCAAAACTAAACTATATGAACGAAAGAATAGTTCCATGGAACTAGTTCGAAAAGCTCCAAATCCAGTACGCAATTTCTCATTAGTTGTCAACAAAGAGTTGGCAGTTTGGTAATTTGATAATTTTCGTATTGCTCCACAAAAGAATCTAGGTCTTACATTTAGTTTCGTAGTACCTTTTAGTTGGATCCTTCATTTGGAAACAGGAGGATATAGATGAACAAATGGATCAAAAGGAAATAGGTGACGGAGAACAAAATGAACTAGATGAACAAAATTACCAGACCTAGTACCGGTCGTTCATTTTGTGGAATAGTTCTTTTGAACTAGTTCGGAATGACCCTACTCTAAAACGAGTTTTCTCCTTAGTTGTCACCAAAGACTCCAAGTGGAGTTGACAAATATCTGTCTTTGAAGCGGTTTGACATTTTTTTTCGGTTAGCTCCGCAAAATAAACTAGGTCATTATTTTAGTTCCATAGTTCTTTTTAATTGAAATCTGCATTGCCAACAGCAAAACGATGAACGATTGCATCAAAAGGAAGTAGGGACGGAGAGCAATATGAACTAGATGAACGAAAGAACCAGACTTAGTACCGATCTTCCTTTCGCGGAATAGTTCCTTTGAACTAGTTAGGAATAACCCTACTCGAATACATGTTTTCTTTTTAGTTGTCAACAAAGACTCTAAGTGGAGGTTTGATCTTAATCGATTCACTACGCAATATATAGTCTAGGTCTTGCACTTAGTTCCTTTTTGTTAAACCTTTATTGGCGTACGTCCAATAAACGAGAGGATCGATTGAATCAAATTACCTACCTCGTAAACACACAATTTGAATAGGTTTATTCTTGTGTTGCTTCCGTTATTTCCGTTTTCTGTCCGATATTGTTGGAATATGCCACTGCCACACAGTGTTGTATTTACATACATATGTATATTATCCTAACATCGATTGTTGTTTACAATTTACACATTGTGTGATGTATTTGGCTGAACTGTATTTAAAATAGCTGTGGATATGTTTGTCCTATTGCCACAATATCGAAAAAAAAAACAATCAAATTCACTTAACTCATGGGTCTGTCCTTGTATTCCCATTTTTTATAGAATTTAATTTCTGTTGGAATCAGCAAGGTGTGTTTGTAGGATATATATATTGAGATTATTCATTCATTGATTTTAATAGGGAGGTTCACAAAGCATTTTTTTTCTAAATTTTAAAGAGTTTTATTTATTTTTTATTTTTATATTTTAAAGACACAAGTTTATAAGCTCTCTTTTACTATATATACATGTAATTAATGTTATATTCGAATCATTTGATTCATACAGTTTCTAGTAAACAATACAAAGAAGTCACCATACTGTAAACCTAGTTTAATTATAGATCATGAACATAGAAAAGATCTGGAAGTAATCCATACTTGTCACATTTATTATCATTTTTTAGATTATTATATTTTTATTTCAATGTATTTTTTATTTTATTGCATTGTTTTTTATTATAATGTATTTTTATTCTAATGAATTGATATATCGTCAGGCCACCTAATATCACTCATTGTATGTCAATACGTCATATGAGCCATATGAGTTTACTCAGTAATACAGTTATTTACTGTCATTAATTTGTCGTACGTTTTAATGAGAGAGAGAGTCTATTCTTGGGTGTTTGTTTGATTTGCTTTCATACAACAACAACAAGGCAATAGCAACGAATTACAACAAATAACTTGTCGTGTGTCGGTTTTTGCATAGAAAACAAAACGTGCAAAAACAATCAAGCAGGTTCATATAAAAGTTTATATTGTTAACACGGGGTTGCTGCTTGTCATTTATTGTTTTGGTTGTTGTTGTTTGGTTTTCAGGATTAGCATTGTTATGGTGTGCTTCACAATCACATCACATCATGATATTTATAAGCTTGTAGCGCTCATTAACCAGGCATTCAATGTGTTTGGAAAGAGTTGTAATGGGAATCATGGGGAGACGGAAAGAGAGTGAGAAAGAGTGCAGCTTCTATTACAATATAACCCCAAACATATGTTTCACCCATTTCTTAGTATTATCTCTCTGTGTACATCATCTGTACTGTTGTTATTATTACATATAACATAAATATTATCTCCGGGGTGAAAACATATTATCTCTCTGCTCCATATTTAGTTGAGTGTAAGCAGAGATGTGAATGGAGTTGGAGCATCAACAACAACAATGTTTTCTTTCATTGTCCTAGAGGGGTGATTATTTTTTCTTTTATCGTGAAACAGAGATTTTCTAATAGCGGTGTGATTTGAATATTAAACTAGATTTTATGCTAAATTAAAATTACATAAAATTTTATGAATTGGCGTTTCACTTGTTGAATATGCTCTGAGGTGATCTTTTTAAAGAATTATTAGAGGTTTTTAGCAATATTTTATACAACTTCGATATAATAATTTTTTTCTCATTTATTTTTGTTTTTCATCATGACATAATTATACAAGGTAGTCTCATGCGCAGTCACATGTTTCCAATTTTTTCGTAAATTTACCTTTGACAAAATTCAGCTTTCAAAATTTATATGAATATATCTTCCTTGGAAATGTACGCATATTATTTGTTCAGTGGTAAAAATTGATAAATAATTTATATTTATAAATATTTTGAATTTCCCTGCCTCTAAAACGTATAAATATAAGTTGTAAAAACCATGGTTAAATCTTGAGCGCAATATTTAGCTTTAGAAAATATATTTTGTTTAATTTATTTAAAATTTGCGACATACATAAAATTTTATGGAATTTATTTTTCATTTTATTTGAAATTGATGTCCCACTGTAATCTTTTCAAAAACCATTAATACGATAATGTCTTTCTAAAGAGAATAAAGAAAACTCTGCAATAACATGAAAGAAATAAAAATGTATGAAGAAATTTCAAAGGTAAAGGGTGAGGAGTTGGGTTTTGAAAATAAAGTAATTTTTGATGCTCTCAATTCATAGATAAAAACTCGTTAAACAGATGATTCAAAAGTGGGAGAAAGAGGGGAGCACAAAAGACTACATTTCCACTAAAGCCGCTAAGATTTGAGATAAATCTATTTCTAAAACATTTTTTTTTTATTTGTTATTGGTGTTTTATTAATTATATTCCCATTCAAAATATTACTGTTTTTTATTAAAAAATTGCTAAAATAAACCTACATCTACCATACGTTTACGTATGCCAATCTTTATTGACATGTCTGTGACAAATGTCATTGTATAACACCTATAAAGAAGCATCCTCGCTCTCTCTCTCTCCATCCCTTCCTACACATCTACTCATAACGGTACGGTAGTAAATTAACATTATTAAAGTTAACCTTACATGTGAGTGGGGAGAGCTTTCCTGCTCATATGTCATAAATTGTTATTCTCTCTAGAGCCCATCTCTTTATTGTATACATTATGAATTGAATGATTTAATCTGAATACCGGTTGGGGAGATGCGTCTGTATGTGTCACAGAGAAGAAGTCTAACAAAAGGACCAAATTACCTATTGTTGTTGATGTTGTCTGTCGACTACTGTGATTGACAGAATTGAATCGTATGTAATGTAAATTGTGTTTGTATTTAAATAAATACCTGCAATGACAATGCATGATTTTCGTGTGTGTCAGTTTTTTTTTTTTTAATATATTATATTGACATAATATGACAATAAGTTTGTCATTATATGACACAGACACATCAACATTGTGATAAATGACAAACAATTCATGTGTTGGAAAAAAAATAATTGAATATTTATTTCAATCACGTAAATATAATTATTGGCGATCAAATGAAAAACCATGGCATAATTAGAGAAGGTAGTCTCATTTGAGAATTTGATTATGTCAACTCGTTTCAATTTGGAATTCATATAGGGGAGAGGGGGGCACCTTTGAACACTTTTTGCTTTCAAGCCTTATAACATTTTTTATTTTATAATTTTTGGTGTCTTATAAATTTTAACTAATAGGTACATATGTAACCTTTAAAATGAGTGTACATATGACATACTATAAGCTTGATAAATTTATTTTATTACTGTTTTAATGGACGAACTCAAAGTGTTCAAAACTGCCCCCCCAGGGGGGCACCTTTGAACAGCGGTTGGCATTTTTGAACGTCATGGTTTTTTACAGTGTTTATGTTCAAATATGTATGTATTTTATTCATACATATCAGAAATGCATTAATTCATTAAAAAATATATAAAAAGTGTTCAAAATTTAAAAAATTTAGATCAAAAGTTATTAAAACATAAAATGACTTAAAAACAAAAATTAATATGGTGAAAAATACAGTTAATTTCGTAATCATATTAGCCCATTTGAAATTTTGAGAAATCGAAGCCAAATGTTAAAAACTCCTTTTTTTACTCGAGTTTAATGGGCATGTTCAAAGGTGCCCCACCCATGGCATTTTACGGAAATTTAAAATAACTTTTTTTGTAATAAATATATATGAAAGAAATTACATTAGTTATGTCTGAAATGATTATTGGAATGCAAAAAATTTGTTTGACGAAAGAAATCTATCACAGAATTCTTCCTGCGCCCTTACAACCAAATGAATAAAAGTTTACAATGACACTGAGAAAACATGGTCACCCATGCACAATTTTTCGACAACTGAAAAAGCAAGCCAAAGTGGTTTAGGCATATAGAGAACAAGATTGCCATATACAAAAATGTGGTTGCGGGTCGGAAAAATATTAAACCAAGATTTTATAAGCGCTGTTCAAAGCTGCCCCACGTTCAAAGGTGCCCCCCTCTCCCCTATCAATATATTTTTTTCCAATGATAATTATACGTTAAAAAATTCGAGGACAAATACAATGCAAAATTAAAAGGAATATTTAAAAATTAAAAAAAAACATTTTATTTTTTTCAGGACGATAAAGTTTGAATAATATGTTGTTGGATTTTTCAATTATTTATAGAAGGACTTTTGAAGATATTTTCAAGGAACCTAAATATGTAACTTTTTGCTCTTCATTCAGTCATGTGCGTATAGCACTTTCAGTGCCTTAAAAAAATTAGACACTAGCTGGTGTGGAATTTTTTTACAATAGAATATTTTTAATTCATTTTTAGAAATATATTTTTAAAGATTTGAATTCATAATTGTGGTTTTTAATATTTTTGTTTAAAATCACAACAACTTCATTGCCCAAACAGCTGCTGTTCTAATGCATTACCACAATTAAATTTACTTTGCACTGATCAATTAGAGTCTAAACGCAACCAGAGAGTCACGAGTCAGCGTCATACTTTTACGCCGGCGTGAAAATCAAACGAAAGAGTTGGCGGCTTACGTCACAAAATGTCAATTATTTGTTTTCATGTTTTTGACAGAATATATTATACCTTGTGCAAACCAAATTCAATTTTTTCAGGAGATTCCATGTTATACAAAATGCCGTATTTTTTGTTTCCTTGATTAATTTTTTTTTTCTTTTTTTTATTAATTCGTTAAAAAACGTCCAAAATCTTTGAAAATATTTGTTTTTTTTTTTAACAGCACTGCCATATGTTTTGATATAAATTCTCATTGAAATTTGGTAGCATTGTTGATTTTTACCTAAAATATGGCAACTCAATTGAGAGCAAGAGAGAAATTTTGAGTATGACGCTGAGCAAGAAACACACGGCAAACGACTGTCGCTGACTCTAGACTCTATGGTTGCGTTTAGACTCTCAAGCCGCTAGGCGCGAAAGTCAGCCGTCGCGATTTCCCGTTGCCTATAACAAACACACGGCAAAAGACTGTCGCTGACTCTAGACTCTATGGTTGCGTTTAGACTCTTATCTATCTCTGTTGTCCGTTATAGTAGGGATCGCACAATCGAAAAGAGCCACTGAACCTTAACAACGGTTCATACTGTTGTACCATATACACAATTTTAATTTAAGAAATCAATTCCCTTATTTGTTTTTTTTTTTTCAATTCTACATATTTATCACTAGATAAAGAAACTATTTACATATGTGTATGTATGTATGTAATTTCAACAGCTTTTTATAAATCAAATAGAAATTACACATAAATGGGCAGGATGGTAATTGTTTTTTGTTTTCAAGGGTGGAATATTTTAAAACGAGAACAATTGCGTACATTAAATCTGCATGCATACATACATATATGTATATAAATTACTTTATAAATATGTATGTATTTGTATTATGGTTTTTTATTGCCCCTTTTTACAATATAGCAGTCTTCCTCCTTATTTAGCAACCTTCCCCGATTGACGGCCAGTAGGAATAAAAAACCCAACTCCATGCAATCAAATGAAAGTTTTTTTTTTATGAAGGGCCCCTTTAGAGGGAATACATTGTATGTTTCTTCTATTTCAAATGGGAATAAAACGAACGATCTACAAACACAAAAACAAATCGTAATTAATTACCTTTGAAATGTGTGTTTGATAACGTTGCAGTAGGCCATACCGTTCTCTGGTTTGTTTAAAGAAACTTCAAAACATGGAAAATGAAGTTACGCCTCCTTTTGTAGTTTTCTTTTCTGATAGCTGTTTGGTGTCTGTGTAAACGTTGTTATAAACACTTTGGCTACTAATTGTTTTTGATAGACGATATCCACGGTAGATGGATTATGGATAAACAACAATGTGTGTGTGGTTGGTGTTTTTTGCCTGCCTCCAGTATTTATTTGCTGGAGGCGACGACAAAGCCAGTTATTTTATTTGCCAAACCATTATTGGTTTCAGGTGTTCACGATGTAATGTCTACGGCGGCTAACCATTGAAGTTTTGTAAATGTAAATAATTGTTGTATTAAATTGTTTTATAGTGATTATTAATTATTAGACAATAATTTGTTTTGTAATGATATTAATTTATTTAAAAAAATAATTAATTAAAAAAAATTTTGGGAAATGTAATCGATGTTGTTTTTATACCCTTCACCACATTGTGGTATTATGTCTGTGTGCATATGTTTGTAACAGGCAAAAATAATCGAGATAGACCCATGGTTCCTTTTCAGAATATGCATAGAATCACTTTCTGAGTCGATTTATGCATGTCCGTTCGTCCGTCCTTCCGTCTGCCCATGTTAAATTGTAAACAAAGTAAAGGTCACATTTATGATCCGAATTGGATGAAATTTGCCACAGCTCATTTGTTTGGCCCAAGGACGAACCCTATTGAAATTGGGAAAAATCGGTTCAGATTTAGTTATAGCTCCCATATATATTTTCGTTCGATTTAAGGTAAATTGTGTACCAAAGTCCCTTTCGATTTGCACGAAATTTGGCATAGCGTAGTGAATTAAGTCTAGAATGATGTGTGCAAAGTTTCGTGAAAATCGGTTCAGATTTAGATATAGCTGCCATATATATCTTCGTCCAATTTTAGGTAAATAGTCCACTAAAGTCCCTATATATCTTTCGATTTGCACGAAATTTGGCACATCGTGATGAATAAGGTCTAGAATGATGTGTGTTAAGTTTCGTGAAAATTGGTTCAGATTTAAATGTAGCTGCCATATATATCTTCGTCCGATTTAAGGTAATTGGTGCATCAAAGACCATATATATCTGTCGATTTGCACGAAATTTGGCATAGCGTACTGAATACCGTCTATAATAGTGTGTGCTAAATTTCATGAAAATCGGCTCAGATTTAGATTCAGTTCCCATATATATACATATATATATATATATATATATATTTCGCCCGATTTTGGGTAAATGGTCCACCAAAGTACCTGGAAACCTTTTCATTTGCACGAAATTTGTCATAGCGTCCTGAATTAAGTCTAGAATGACGTGTGCTAAGTTTCGTTAAAATCGGTTCAGATTTAGATGTAGTTCCCGTATATGTAATTGGTGAACCACCGTGGGTTGTGTTATGATGCTCGGCTTATATAGATAGACTCAAAAAAATAAAATAAGTATTCGGTCCACTTCATACCAATATTAGTATCTGAGCATCATCGAAAATTATAGGCGTTGTTCTTGACCATAGCTGGAACCTCATGGAACATTTCAAAACTATCACCGCTATATTTCCGCCCTGCAGTGTGGTAATGGTTTACTAAATAATATATGAATACATAAGGTCCTGAAAATATTTACGTGTAACTCCCACATCCGAGTACATACGACAATATAATTGGTGTCAATTTAAAGGCCAAGCACTCTTCTTGGATATACTATCAACATCTCGGGTATATGTCCTTCACACCATCGAATACAAATTTTGTAATTTTTCACACAAAAGTCAGGATCTATTTGACCCACTAAATATTGACCGATCTTTATGAAAACCGGCATGCTTATTCTTTAGCCCGATGCCCTACTCCATATAAAAATTCGCGATGTTTGGGTCATAACTGCGGCCTCTGGAGCGACCAGAAAAACCAATAAAAGTTTTTGGTCCATTTCATCCCCTTAAATATTCAACGATCTTTACCAAAAACAATAGGGGTCTCCATTGGGTAGAACCCATCCTACGTGAAGATTGGTACATAACTGTGGCCTGTATCTTGTTTACAAATTATAATGGACAGACGGACAGATGGACACATATGTCTAGATCGATTCAGCTAGTCGAGATATGATGATCGGTATACTTAAAGGTGGTTCTAGGACCAATATTTCGCGGCTTTACAAACTCTTGGGGCTGCACAAAGCTATAATACCCTGACAGCATAGTTGTGTAGGGTGTAAAAAATATACCCCAAAATATGTTTTTTGAGTCCAAGCATGATACTGCCTTTGCTGTTTAAAAATCCACAAAAAATTCCTCCAAAATTTAAAAAAAAAATCTAATATATTTTTAACCAAAAAAGAGCTTCAAAAATTATATTTAAAAAGATCCACGCTTATAGCCCGAAAGCTCCTTCGAAAATATTCTTCAAAAGCCCACATCATTCCCAAAGAAAGAAGTAGCGTCCTAGTCATTCATTGAATTTCAATTTCAAAAATTCTCTCTTATGCTCAAACAGGGAGTAAAAACTATGTGGGTTGTAATAATCGGTCATGTGCCATCAAATACCACTTTGCCGCATCCCATGCATGTTCCTTAATTAGAGGGTTAATTGCAATTATAAACCTCCCAGTTCTTTTGAAAAATAAAATGTCCACGTCCTGCACCAATAATTACGAAAAAGTTTGTGTGGGCTGCTATCCATTTCGAATGATATTTCGAAAGGTATACCTTTAATTTACAAATTGATTGGGCAGACAATATTTGCCAAAACTACCAAAACGGGAGGGGAATGGGATGATGAAGGGAAAATAATTAAATTGAGTCCTTGCTGCTTTTTTTTAATGGCTGGTTTGAAATTAGTAAGATTTTGGGTAAGCTGAAAATGTTTAATTTTTCTGGCAACATTTTGCTTATAGAGATGTAAGTTCGGAAATGGAGATATCAACTTAAACAAAAAATAATAATAAGCAATGATGTTTCCAATAATAAATTACAGATTTTTAAGAATATTTTTCAAGGACCTAAAAATTTAATATTTATTTGAATAAATATTTTTCGATGCCATAAAGGAAAAATGTGTAAATTCTTGCTGTACGTGAACAGACCAATAGATACCTTACGCTACTTCATATTTATAATGCAATACGTTACGTTCCAACTAATCATAGTTTGGAATGAGTACGGCAAAGAATCTCGCTTATATTTTACGTTACATATCAATTTTACGTCACTAATCAA
This sequence comes from Musca vetustissima, assembly GCF_032173495.1. Lineage (NCBI taxonomy): Eukaryota > Metazoa > Arthropoda > Insecta > Diptera > Muscidae > Musca > Musca vetustissima. Next base: position 399,252 of record NW_026882799.1, on the reverse strand, counting down.
TTATTAAGCTGGCCATAGACGCAGTGAGTGATGGAGAGAGTTTCTATATAAGAAAACAGAACAGCAAATATATTAACAGTTATTAAAGGGGAGGGGAATGGGATGATGGAGGGAAAATAATTAAATTGAGTCCTTGCTTCTTTTTTTTTTAATGGATGGTCTAAATTAACCAAGATTAAGGGTAAGCAGAAAATGTTTTATTTTCCCATTTTGCTTATAGAGATGTCAGTTGGGAATTGGAGATATCATCTTAAATAAAAAAATAATAATAAGCAAAGATGTTTCCAATAATAACTTAGAGATTTTTCAGAATATTTTTCAGGGACCTAAAAATTTAATATTTATTTGAATAAATATTTTTCGATGTCATAAAGGAAAAATGTGTAAATTGTTGGTGTATGGCAACATACCAATTGATATACAATTTCTCCCAAAAATCGACCATCATCATTCCTGTATAAATACCTCTTCAACAATACGTTGCACTTGTATTTGTAGCTACTCCATCACGTGACATTTGGATAAAATACCAAACAAAAAAAGACAATTTTTATCCAACCGGAAAGAGTGTTCCGACATCCATTGCCTTGCAACTACAATCAATTACAAATGATTAAAATGGTAACCACCAGCTTTCTATTAGGGCTTAGCCAATGACAATAGAATTGGGAACGAAAAAGGAACCACGGACCCTGCATGCCGATTTTTGTGACCATATAATTTTATAATTTTTTTTTTGTGTTTCGAAAACAACCCCTAATTTGTGGGCATTTATGTGTACACACATAAGTGTATGTATATCCATTGTATATTATTTATTAATGTATTTATTATGGCCGTATGTACGACTTCTATTTATCATTTTTTGGTATGCCTCTTGCTGCAATTTTGTTGTAATTGAATTTAGTCATGGTTTAAATTGTTAGGCAATTTTTTGAAAGGGAGACACAAGTAGACAACACGCCATTTTTATTGCACTCAAAACAGAAACGAACAAGTGCTCTGTTTTGGAAAAAATATTTAAACATATTTTTGATAGTTAAATGACAATTGAGACAACCGCAAACAAATATATGTAAATGTCAAATGGGAATGCAAAATGTAAAAGGCCAATGAAGAACAAAAAAAAACAAATTTGGGAACTAAAAAAACTTAAAACTTTGTGGAGATTAAAAAGAATATTTTTGCAGGACTTTTGGATCTGTCAACCTGAATTAAAAAAAAATATTTTTAGAAAAACTTTTGATGGTTTAATAAAAATTTTAATTAAACTAATTTTATACAGCATTTACATTAGAACTTTTTTCAGAGTTAACCTACTTCATGAGGATTTATTTGACATATATACAATGGAATTGACAATTTAAACCCACTGGGTTACCGAAATCCAGTACAATGTAAACGTACTATTACAGTTTTATACCTACCTTAGGGCGAAGGATCATTCATGTGAATGCTTTGTTTAATTTCTCTTTCGAGATGAGCTTCATGATCGGAGTTGCAAATGAAAAGGAAAGCCAGAGAGACTACTACATTCCCACCATTATACGACGCGTTTCGCCGTTGGTTAAGCGGCTCATCAGGCATATTGGCCAATTTGGCTTACAAATCTCTTTACTTGATAAGTTGTATTTATGTCGAATATTGTTGCGAAATTGCATCTACGAATTAAATTCAACCGTGTCAAGGTTCGGTCATTTGGCATCACACCAGAACATTCCTTTTCAGAGCAGATTTTTCTTGTAGTGACGGACTTTTTTTTACATACAGACTACCGTATTTTTCTTCTATGGTATGCAACTGCATATTGTGCAACCTTAGGAAGATAAGGAGGTGGCTTTGATCGCTAAGGCGCCGGACGACAATCAACAGATGCCATGGGAACCAGGGTTCAAATCCCAGCCGGGCTCAAGCTGATTTTTTTTTGCTTTCCTTTTCATTGCAACTCTGATCATGTAGCTCATCTCGAAAGAGAAATTAATAAAAAAACAAATAAAATAAACTAATTTTATTTTCAATGAAAGTAATTTGAATTAAACAAAATTTAATTTAAGTGTGTAAATTAATTTAATTTTAATGAATATATTTTCTATATTTATAAAATTAATTTTATTTTAATAATTTTTTTCATTTTTAAATTTATTTTATTTTTTGTAAAGCTAATTTTATTATTTATTACATAAATTTTATTTTATTTTTTTATTTTTATGAAATAAATTAAATTAAATTGCATTAATTTTTTTAATGAAATTAATTGAATTAAAATGCATTTAATTTGTTTAATTTTAATTTACGTTTTAATTAATTTTAATTAAATTTATTTTAAATTACATACTTTAATTTGAATATATTTATGTTTATTTTCTTATTACATTACCAATTGATTTAATATCTACCTTACTTTACGTTTACAGTGCATTACGTTACGTTTCGACTAATCATAGAGCTTTAAATGAGCATGAGAAAGTATCACGTAATATATAAATAACGTTACTCGCACACTGATCAAGGCTTAAGCTGGCCATAGACGCAGTGAGAGGGAGAGAGAGCTTCATTATAGAGTCTAAACGCAACCAGAGAGTCACGAGTCAGCGTCATACTTTTTCGCCGGCGTGAAAACCAAACGAAAGAGTTGGCGTTAGCGGCACAAAATGTCAAGTATTTGTTTTCATTTTCTGACAGAAAATTTTACGTTGTGCAAACCAAAATCAATTTATTATTTAATAAACAATAATGTCAAGAAACTTGGATAAAATTATTGAAAAAAATATTTTTCTTCCATTTTATTATTAATTCGTTAAAAAAAACATCCACAATCTTTGAAAATATTTGTTTTTTTAACAGCACTGCCATATGTTTTGATATAAATTCTCATTGAAATTTGGTAGCACTGTTGATTTTTACCTAAAATATGGCAACTCAATTGAGAGCAAGAGAGAAATTTTGATATGATGCTGAGCAAAAATGAATAAAATCTATTCTATCATGCCGCTAAAACGTCTGCCGTCGCGATTTCCCGTTGCCTATAAGAAACACATGGCAAACGACTGTCGCTGACTCTAGACTCTATGGTTGCGTTTAGACTCATAGTAAAAGAGAAGAGCAAAGAGATTAACAGTTATCCTCTGCTTTAAACACAGTTATCTTTCAATGAAACTGTCTTTGTCTCACATATCAGATTTTTTACAAAATCTCTCTCTCTCTTTCTCTCTCTCTCATTAATTGAATAATTACGTTATATTAGATTATTAAACTAGGTTTACACGTAGTACATTTGAACTTAATGAGTTGCAATGGGAAGAATAATTATTTTTACGTCTGAAATAATTAAATTGTGATAGACTTTTAAACTAGGTTTACACATAGTAAATTTTTATTTTAATGACTTGTAATTGGGAAAATGATCATGTTTACATATAAAATTAAAAAAATATGATAGTTAATAAATAAATCAATGGATTTTATGGAATACATGAATAAAACTACCTTATATTAATTATTAAACATGGTTTACACATAGTAAATTTTTATGTTAATGATTTGTTATGGAAAAAATTATAACTATTGCAGCTAAAATTAAAAAATTGTGATAGTTGGTAATTGAATAAATGGTTTTGATGGAAAAAATAATTTAACGCTCAGACAAATAGGTTTACATTATATTAACTTTTGGCAGTATACTCTTTGACAAATCTCATAAAAATACCATCTGAATTACGATACCGATAGTACAATACCGTAAACATTCTTAAGCTTTATTCCTGGTTGTTAATGGATATTATTTCATGTTAACATACATTTTATGTAATTTTTTTTCTGAGGGTTGGATGTCGTAATTTTCCTAATCCCTTAAAATGTGTCAGTATTTAGGTTATTTTTCTCATCTCCATTCTCTGTCCATTAATATACTAATGTTTTTCCCCTTCTCCTTTTCATTACAGATTAAATACAATGATGGCCTACCGCAACGTATCTGTGCCAAATGTATTGCACAATTTTATATGATACATAAATTTCGACGGAAATGTCTGAAAGTACAAAGTCAGCTGCGTAGCCTGTATGAGGAGCAACAACAACGGATACAAAGGAAACAATCTCCGGCAAAAGTTATCAAAAAGGAGAATGAATTACTAGGAAAAGTGCCAAATGGTGATGAAAATTGTGATGTTATTGTTGTAAATGAGGAATCTGAGAACTTGAAAAATGATTCTCAAGAAGATAAACCTGAAACTATCCCGCCATCATCAACAAAAAGTTTAGATTCCAATGTAAATCTTATTAGTGAAACAGATAACCCACCAAAAACAATTGGCACGCCGCAGCAACAGCCAATTGAAATTATGGATCTTACCACAGAAGCTGCAGAGGAAACGGAAACCAAGAAGAAGAAGCAAACAAGCAATCAAAATGACGAAATTGAAATGTCAAATGTTATTGAAGTAGTAAAACCCACGGAAAATACCACAGAATCTTCTCAATGTAATCTTAAGGAGAGTAGTGGAAGTTGTAGCTCCGATGAGAGGTCAAAGAGCAGTGAAATATGCCAAGACACCGCCATATCGACAGAGGCCAAAGAAATCGCCACAGAAGTACCCGCCAGAATTAACCACAAAATAAGAAGAACGACAAGAACAAACAGACGTCACGCTTTGAAACGCAGTACAAGTAATCCAGAATCCTCGGCATCGCTGCTAACGAAAGCAGCATTGAAATCATATTCCACAGTAGCAGGAAGTCTTCAGCAGCAGCAGCATCATCATCATCATCGAGCAAAACAAATGTTGGCAAAGGCACTCAATAAAAATCAAACAAATGATAGCAATAACAACAAAGATAAAGCAGAAGAACCTGATGATCCCATAAATGAAAATAACTCCAGCAATACGATACAATCTGCCAGTATCATTTCTACAAGATCTCAATTAAAGAAATCCGCAATCCACTCCCAGCAAAAACAAGAAACCCCCGCATGTGATAAAACCCTAAGAGATCGCAGAGAAAAATCTCGCGAAATTATGTCTAGATTACGACAAAAATATTCCGCCTTAAAAGAGAATAAACGCCGCAATATCCTAAGCGAAAGAACAAGCATTAGCATGGAAAGTGCCTTATTAAGCTCGAAAAAGTCAACAATTCACAATAGAATTGATGCTGAGCAAAATACAAGCAATACTCGTGTGATTAAACGGAAAACTGAAAATGGCGCCCAACATCTGATTGCCAAGAATTCCAGCAAAAGTCCCAAGGAGCAAAGAAAATGTGCTAAAACGGCTGTTAGAAGAAAATCGGAAAATGGCGCCCAACGTATTCCAGCAAAATTGGCGAAAATTGAAAAAGCGAAATCTCCCACCAAAGTGTTGAGGCTAGAAAATGAATCTCCGAAAAAATCTCCCGAAAACATATTCACCTTGGCCTCAAGCCACTTCCCTTCCACTATCTTGGCATCATCAACCTCATCACCTTCCAATTTTGCCACCAGCAAAGTTGTTCCAAGAATTTTCTCCCATCACAACTCCAATGATATGAAATGGAGACGTAGACGATCGCAGCGTTCATCCTCCACCTCATCTGCATCTTCATTGACATCATCCTCCTCGGCCTTTACTTCTTCCTCCTCCTCCTCGTCGTCTGAAGAGGATTACGAAGATGAGGTTTATTATGATATCAATAGCTCCTATTGTCTTGACTCCTTGGATGGTATTAATCTATGGAAGACCAAGGCGGAAATGAAAAATAACTCCAATGATGTGGATGAGTCGGCGGAAGCTATATTTTCCCCCAGTCATACCATTGAAGATTCAACCAGCAGTACCTTGATTTCCAATAAGGATAAAGGAGAAAAGGATATGAGGAACTCCCCACAAATTACTGAAAATGAGAGCGAAGAAAGTCAACACCCGAAAGAAGCCATTACAGTTTCCGAGGATACGCTAACTAGGGAAGATGTAAATCTCAACGAAGAAACTTCCTCCTCTGCTTCCAATCACCAAACCATGGAATCGGAAAGTGAAACCCGCAGTAGCTGCCAGGAATTTAACAAGCCCAACAATATTGCGAATGATGACGATGAGGTGTTGGACAACAAACAGAAGCCACAAATATCAATAGCAACTAACGCAGATGAGGCCACAACCACTTTAACGCCTTCGGTCAACAACAACAAGAACTGCAACAAAGCTCAAGATAATCGCAGCGGTCGTGGTATGAAATTAATTTTACAGCGACGCAGCAGTACACGCTTTGCCTGTCTACGCTCAGAGGGTATTTTGTCCGATGAAGAAGAAGTAGACGAAGAAGAGACTGAAGAAATGCGTAAAAGGAAACTGATAGACGAAGCGAATGCAGCTATGGACGATGTAGAGGAACCTGAAATCCACAAACGTTGTAAATTTGATGATGAGGAGCAAAAAAATACCAATGAAATGGAAAGTAAATTACCCGCAAACGAAGTGAAGAAGAAGACTGACGAACAAGTAACGATAAGTCATCATGAAATGTTATGCCCAAGGATGGAAGATCATCATCAGGACACGAAGAAGGACGTTGAGGATACACAACATAAATTTCAGGCTTCCATTGTGGGAGATTTATCAACACATCCATGTGGACAGGAAAAGGAAATGCAGCCTGGAATCATTGGACAAAACTTGGTGATACGTGTCCCCTTGACTTCGCTGACACAGGAATTTAAAAGACTGCATTTAACCAAAGATAAGGCGAGCCAAAATGTTACGCCTGCGGAATGTGAGGGGGAGAATAAGGAAAACGTTGTTGAAAGCCAAGGGGAAGCAGAGGACCACATGCTAGGAAGCCAAGGCAATGAACAAGAGAGTGTCTCGGAAACAAGAGACTGCGAACAGGAAATAGCGAAGCCCAGGGATGAAGCGGGGACCAGTTCCAGCACATCAGACAATGAACAAGAGATCTGCTTGGATGAGAGGCAATTAGATCAGGAAACATCGGAGCTTAGGGAGCAGGAGGCCAGTGCACAAACCAAAGTTTCAATGCCGCAAATATCCTGCATCCAAGATGCATCTGGAATTGATCAAGAGAAAATTATGCAGATCGGGGATTCGCAACAGAATTCTGATATGGAAAAATGCAAACAACTTGAAAAAGATGTATCAAAAACGTTGGGCGCCACTTACCACAGTGAGGCGAATTCAACAGAACTTCAGAATTTCGATGAAAATACCAATTCTGCTGGCAATCCCTCATCCCTAACTAAACCCAATGACGAATCGGCAACAAGTTATTCACCCATTGATGAAAGATCATCAGTTGCAGAGGATGTTTCCTTCTGCCACCAAAAAGAATCTGAAAAATCCCAAGAGGAAGTAACAATTCCAAAGCCTTATGATTCAAATAACGCAACAGAAGAACCTCAACTCTCCGCCGGAGATTCTGAAGACCAAAACCAGGTGATTCGCAACGATTTCCATACTCAAATTCCTTCAAAGAGAACGGAAACTGAGGAAAAAACTTTGGCATGTAATCTTCAGGAAGCATCGGACTATCAACATGAAACGTCTAACAATTTCGGCAACCCTGACATGGCAAAATTGCCACATCATGGATCTCCCAGAATTCAGGAGACTGTCAGCAATGAAACCCCCTGCGCAGAGAAACAAAACACAACCTCCTTAGCACCCCAGGAGTCCCAGGAATATATGGACCCTACAAATCCCTCCAATCAAGCTACAGTACCTGACAGTATGCACAACACAACCAGCGACTCACTGGACATTAGTGCTCTACATCCGGATATTTTGGAATTGGTTAAAGAATCGGAAGTTGTGACAGGTGTCGACGACAATCCTGAACAATTTTGTGGGCCCTCGTCGAAAATAAACGATTTCATTAATGATTTTCAAAATAATTGTATCAATTCACCGGATCCGGAATCCAATAATAATATAGAGGCTTTAGCTGCCCACAATCCCAACTTAAGTGCCGAAATTCGAGATGTGGAGAACACTCTAAATGGTATACTAAGTGAAATGCATGATCGTGATATGAACACTCCCAGATCGGCTGGGGACAATGAAGATTATCTCGGTGGTGGTCAGGCCTCCTTGTATTCTCCCATGACAGAATCTGGCACCACACCGGCTCAAAGTCTCTACGCTGGAAGTCCTCAAACGGCTGGTGGTAACCCATCCTTAATGCTGAGTCCATATATGGGCGGTTCCCATATGGATTATAATGCCATGACACCACAAAGCAATCATGGTAGTTCGGCGAGCAGCAGTGGTCCGGGTAGTAATCTCTCCACCAGTAGCAGCCATAGAAGTGTTGCCGATCAATATCCCTCATATTCGGATTGTTTTACCGAAGAAAGTAATACACAATCGGAATTGATTGGGTTTCAAAATGATATACCTTGCTTCGAGAATATTCCGGTGGATATGGTCCAGCAGCAGAGTGGCGAAACTCAAAATAACAACCAATTTACTAATAAGGATCTTTTGGATTCACTAGATAAGGTGGTGGAGAAGAATTTGGGTGAATTCCCCGCCGAACATTTGGAGCCTTCGATTAACACTGAAGCCACCGCTTCCTTACCTAATCTTGAGGAAATTGTAGCTGTGGAGGGTGGTCAAGAGGCCACTCAGATTGCCATGGAAATCAATGCTACGGATGGCATACCTCAGCAAGAGGTTCAGTATGTCATTACTGAGGGTAACTCACCCGGGGGACAATATATAATGGAAGATATGAATTCCAATGATGGAAATCAATTGCAATATGTCACCATCTCCAATGAAGTCCATCAGCAACAATATCCCAAGCAGGAGACAGAGCAAATTCAGTATATCACGGAGGAGGTGGAGGAGGCTAAGCCTCATCCTGAAACTCAAGAATTCCCAGGTGAAACAGTGGATTTAACCAATATGCAATTGCCACCAACATCTAGCGAGGTTAATCTCCAAGAATGTTCCTCGGTTCCGCAAGAAGAATCCCAAATATCCCAACCTCAGTTTGTGTTGGCCAATACCCCGCATGGTCCGATCTTCATTAGTACACCCCATGAATCCTCCAGCAACAATCAAACAGTGCAATATGTTACCCTGGATAACAGCACCACCACCACCTCGACCAGCAATTGGTCTCAGCATTCCACTGCAGCCACAGCTCAAACCACAACAACAACTCCCACCTATTATGTTAATGCCGCAGGAGAACTTTACCTCAGCAATCCAACATTTAATGCCTTGGTGGTGACACCACAACCCAGTCAATCTCCCGCATTGGAATCCAATGAACCTCAGGAACAAATCTATACGGAACAACAACAACAACCGGAAGTTGGTAGATCTCAATATATAATGGTGGTAAATACTGCCAATGGCCAGCAGTTCATCCAAACCAATAATGGCCATACCACCACACCGACGGCCTTACTGCTACACCACAATCGTGTTACGACTCCGAATTCCAACAATAACTGTAACTATGTCAGCCAGTCTCCAAGTCAACAGGAATTAGTTGCCTCACCGGCAATGACGTCCTTTTCCATACCCACCTCTATTCCCGGGCAACATGCCACCGTCAGCATTGGTTCCGAACCGCCACTGGAACAACAGGACCAACCTAGTGCCGTTACAACAAATTCCATTCGCCGCCAGGATCCCTTGCCAAAACAACAACAAAGGTCCTCACAACAACAACAACAAAAACCCATTCAGCCACGTACCTTCCCCCAGCGAGCACAAAAAATCAATCTCATCTGTCGCTTCTGTCACAAACGTCCGAAATTCACCAACAATGTGGACTACAGCAATCACATCATTACCATGCATCCTGCCGAGAAGCCATACAACTGTGACTACTGTCCGAAACATTTCCAGCGACGCAGCGAACGTCAGGATCATGTGGCTCAGGTACACGGTTCGCGCTATCAGTGTGCCCAGTGTGGTGTGAGTTTTTGTGCCCAGCGTGCTCTCGATTTTCATTTGCAAAAATTCCATGCATCGAGCGTAACGTGCGCCATACCACCGCGTATAGCAACGGTTGCTCCAACACAACAGCTCAACTCGACGACGACGGCATCTGGAACTTCGACATCTCAACAAAACTCCACCTCTTGCAATTCATCATCATTACAGCAACAACGATTGGTTAAAAATTCCCCAAACCATCACACAACAATAACATCAAATCAGGAGGAAGCAGAAGAAGGCAAGCAGAACAACAACTACACCAACAAATGCTGTAAGTATTGTTTTCTCATTCTCATACTCTCCGCTGTTGTATTTGTTTTTTTTTAACTTTGCTTTGTTTGTTGGCTCTCAGCCATTGTGTTTTTCGTTTCATTTCGTCTCGTGACTGTTTGCCGCCTTTTACTGTCGTTGTTGTTGTTATGTGTAGCCATTGTGATTGGTGGCAATGGTGTTAGTGTATTGTGATTTGTATGCTATATGGGCGAGATTTATAACGGATAATAACAATAACAACAATACAATAGCAAACAAGTTCGCGCTCTCTCTCTCTCTCTCTCTTACACTCGCACTCTCATTAACAATGTATTCCTGTTTTTTTGTGTTTTTATTTTACAGCTGACATTATGAATGAAACTACAGTGGCTCTCAAACAACAACAGCAACAACATTTTCAACAGCCGACAAGGAAATTATGTTGTCCCGATTGTAATACCGGTAAGTTGAGAAGGAAATATTGTTTTACATAGTGGGATTTAAAGGGGGAGACGCATAAATTTATTTTAGACAAGCTTTCTGAAGTTGCCTATTATTATTAAATGTCAAATTACAAAGGAATATCAGAGTCATATTTGAGTTTTGACGCCGTTCTCATTTATTCCTTTACTACAGGAAGGCTGACAGATGAAGTATTTTATAGATTGAAAAAAAACGTATTGGGGTGTATTAATGTAGAATTTAATAAAAATAAAAAAATATAAAAGACCTTTAAGTTTTTTATAAATAAATATTTTTTTTTATAAATATAAGTTATTTTAAATAAGATTTTGGGAAAAATAAATGTTGAGTTAAAAACCGAGTTGAGTTAAAAACCATTCTTACAAAAATTTAATATCATGTAAAACATCACCAAAGAATTGTATTTTTATGTTATTATTATTTTTTCGTCGTATCATGTTCGGTACAAATTTATTTCATTTTTGTTTCTATGTTTCCTTTACAGATGATAATAGCTGCTGTTCCACGAAAACAAATGCAGTGCAACCAAATAACCGCAAAGATTGCTACAATCAGCAACAACAACATGGAAGAGGAAATCTGCACTGTGATGTCGGCAATGGTGTTGGTGACAAAGGCAATTATGTCAACCATTGCAACAACATGCATTTAGCAGAACAAAATGATGCAGAGTCCATTACGGCTTTAAGACATTTCCGTAAGACCAATTCCATGAACTGTACAGGAGGCAATTGCTCGGCTAATAGTATTTGTATGGCATACAACAACAACAACAATAATAATAACAACAACAGCGGTGGTGGCAGTAATTGTAACTATAACAATAATAATGGTTCTAATGCTCGAGATGTGACCTCCTCTCCCCACCCATGTCAATTGTGTGATGATAAATTTAATACAGCACTTGCTCTGCGCAAACATCGCACCCTGATGCACAACAATCAATGCACAATGCCATTTACTTGTAATATTTGTAAACGTGGCTTCCGTCTTCGTAATGCCCTGCAACGTCACATGGAAACCCATGATGCCGAAGGACGTCCCTATGAGTGTAATATATGTCAGGTGCGTTTTCCACGACCATCACAGCTGACACTGCATCGTTTGACGGTGCATAAATTTGACAAGCACTATACATGTCGGGAGTGCAATAAGCAATTTGGTACGGAGAGTGCTCTCAAGGCCCATGAAAAGGTGGCGCATGAAGGTATGTTTTGAAATTTGGATTTTAAAAAAATGAAGATTTTTGAAATTCATTTTTTTCTTTTTCATTTTAGCAAATTTCATGCCTTTGCCCTTCGCCTGTGTTTATCTGGAGGCACCGAAACCACTAAAAGCGAAAATTGGTAAAAATTAAAATGGCAGTTATGCAACGTGAAGGAAGAAAGGTCTTTTAAGGTTATTCATCGAATATAATCAAAAGAAAACCAACATTGATTACAACAAACTCACAAGGTGCTACTCGGTAAACAGCCTGGAATAATTGTACAACAATTTTTAATAAGTGCATCTATTTTTTACAATTGTTCTTAATATCTTATTATTTTGCGCCTAATGCAACATCTGATTGATTACCAAAGCTTTTCAAACTGCAAATATGCATTATATACTATTACTGAATGCTATGAAAACATTTGATTAACGGCATGGCAGACAGGGAGAGAGAGAGCAAGTTAATGTTTGTTTTTATATCTACTGTGTTTTTTCTCAATATTCCACACAATGGTTTTATTATAATTATAAATATGGATTGTTCTTTATTCTTTGTATTTGTGCTCATTATTGTCATTAAATAACATTACCTTCTCCATTAGTATCAATCCGTTAATAATTAATTTTCACAGATATCAGCTTTTGCATATATACTTTAGTTTACACAGCACAAGGTTTAGCTCAGTAACCTATTACAATTAGAATGGAGCGAAGAAAAAACAAATGGAAATACGTGAAATTGCAAATAATTTGGTGTTTTTTTTTTGACAAATTTCAGCCTATTCATCGAAAATAATCAAAAGAGTTAAAAGAAAACCCACATTGATTACAACAAACTCACAAGGCGTTACTCGGTAAATAGGCTGGAACTCAATTGAATACGCTTTAGGAAGATTAAAAAGAAAACCCATGAAACATCACCACCACATCATTTAGGAAGATTAGAAAGAAAACCCAAGAAATCTGCACCGGGAATTTTAACGACCTCAAAGTTTTAATATGCTCTTTTTCAGAACCTGCAATTTTTTCTGTTAATTTCATTGTTTTAGATTTAATTATTTAAAAAGTTTTATCAGTTATTGAGTACGAGAACAGACCCATAGTTTCCCATTATCATTTGAAAGAAATATGCAAACAAAGGGCTGAAACTTGTCACTTGCCAAGGCCAAAATTTTCAATGACCTTTTTCATAACATATAAACTTATTTTTAACTACAATAAGTAAAAACTTGTTTGTTACTATAAGAGAAATATGTATGCTTAAGTTCTTATAAAACATTTAATTTCAATCTTAAATTACGTTTACATTTTACCGGATTTCGTTAACCCAGTGGGTTTCAATTGTCAATTTCATTGTATACATGTCAAATAAATGCACATAGAATGGGTTAACCATAACAGATATTTCACATAAATCCCCATAGAGGAGGTTAACCCGTCAACATGTTCTAATGTAAATGTCGTTTTCTGATATTATGCCATAATTTCAAAAAAAAAAAAAAAAATAAGGTACGTTCGTTTTTGTTTTATATATTTTGTTATGTTATAAAGCCCAAAACACTGTAAGAAATTAAAAAAATAAAACATTTTGAGACAATGTAGAAACTGGACCACAAATCAGCTGATGTCACATCTGACCACAAATCAGCTGATGGTACTTGCAGACCTTTACTATGTAAATTTGTCCAGCAGGAATGTCAAATCTGTTCTCCCTCTCTCAAATCACTTTCTTTTGCTGATTTTTGAGTAAACATTTGTACAAATTATAAAGTAAAGTGTTTGGCTATCAATTGCATTTTCATAAGTGAATCCTATAAATTCTGTATATATTATTTTATTCTAAAAATTGTCATAGTTAAAAAATATCGTATGGACTTTTTTATTATTATAACGAACTGATTTTTTTTATAAATTTCAAGATTTATTACCCACAAATATTTAGTCCTAATTCACATTAGGCAATATCCTGTTTCCTATTTTTTTTTTTCAATCTATCGCAGAGGCTAAAAGGCTGAGACAAGACCTTATTATTGGAATTTAGAAACCAGAGTCTACTAGAAATATAAGTTTTCAAAAAAATGTATTCTAAATAAATATAAAAAGCTCCTAAGCTAATTTCATTGAAAACATTTTGAAAATTATTATGCAAAAAAATTAAAATATACTAAGCGATATTTTTTTATATTAAATTTTCATCAGCAGTATTCGATAGCTGAATATTGTAAAGTTATTTGTGTGCGGTGTCTAATCCCAAGGAGGAAGCCCTCTTATCAATTAAAACGACAAAGTGCTTAATTTTCAAATATTATTGAGTTATATGTTCGTACCATCGAACTCCAATATGAGGGAAAACCAGAATACGTATATTCTCCCTTTAACAAGGTCTAAAAATTTATTTTTTTTTTTATTTTCGACTACCCACATGATATTTACCAAAACTACAAAACAGCTAATATTTTAAAAAAATATTTGTTGAAAAATATTTTTTATAATGTATTAGTATTTTTATTTTAATTATAAACTATAAATGGACACTATATCTTTATATTGTATTAAAAAAACAACTATGGATAATTTTAAGCAGATCGAAAAAATACAAATACCACTAAAATATTATAAAAATTTAATTTCAATAATTTCTGTAACACATAAAACAACAAATACATGTGTATAAGTTTTATATACAAACAACAAACCATAGAGAGCACAAAATACATAGATATCTACAAAAATATATGCATACATATATTTTCCCCAAGTATGTTATACACCCACTAATAAAATATATTAATTTAAGTTATTATAATTTGAAATACAAAAACCAAAAACTAGTATTTAACAAATATTTACAACCACAAAAAAAAACAGAAATTGTGAGAATTATAATCAAAATGTAAGTGAAAACAAATAAAATCCAAAATATATATTTTTAAGGTAACCTTAAATATTTACACACAATAAAATAAAATCCAAAAATTTGTACGTAGTATATAGTATATAAAAATAAGTGATATTAAACAATACATACACACACATATTTTAATAGACACTATACAATAAGTTACAATAATAATTATAAGTAGTTTTTAACATACATTTAAGTAGTTAAATAAAAAAAAGATTATTTATAATTTTGTAAGGACAAATATATGATAAAAAATGAAGATATTCAATAATTAGTTCTAAACATGTTCATTAAGTCTGAATTTTATAAAAATATATCATTATAGAAAAGCAAATATGAAATTTATAAGAAATTTCTTGAAGGCAAATAAAACTGTATTTGATAAGAAAAAAATTGTAATAAAGTTAATAATTTATGAATATTTGAAATAATTTGATTTTTTTATTGGGCAATAAGGGTATGGGCAAATAATGCATTTTAGGGATATACCAAGGTAAATAAACTAAAAACATTCCAAACTACCCAGATTTCATTAAATAAACCGTAAAAAATATAAATTATTTTGTACTTACATATGATATGTTGGCCTACAGGTATGTCATATCCAATGATGATAGCTCAATCCCTTCGGAAATGTGTTTCAGATTATATTGGCACAAATATTTATTTTATTTTAATTTGCTGAAAAAACCCTTCTCAAAATGTTAAACTGTCAACAATTATTAAGGACCCCAAAATGCAATTGCCATCCTAAAATATAAAAATATTAATAAAATGTGTAGAAGCATATGTTTTATTATTAGTATGTTCCCGTACTGCAAGAATCTACTCGATTTTACTATTTTCTTCGATATCGTAAAGGAAAATTCGTTATCGTAGTAAAAATTAGTAGATTCTTGCAGTACGGGAACAGACCATATTAAATATTTATAAACGTGGGGGTATTATTTATACTTACATGTGATATGACGATTTATTGTTTCGAAACTTTCAATAATTGCACAACAATATAGATGAGCTTATTATACATCTATTTTTTACAATTTTCTTAATATCTAACCATTTTGCGCCAAAGGCAACATCTGACTGATTACCAAAGCTTTTCAAACTGGAAACATGCATTATATACCAATACTGAAAACTATGAAAACATTTGATTAACGACATGGCAGACAAGGAGAGAGTGAACAAGCTAATGTTCGTTTTTATACTTACTGCGTTTATTCTCAATATTCCACACAATGGTTTTATAATAATTATAAATATGGATTGTTTTTTATTCATTCTATTTATGCTAATTGTCTGGTTTTTGTCATTAAATAACACTGCCTTCTGCATACGTATCAATCCGTTAATCATTCCTTTTCACAGATATCAGCTTTTGCATATACATATATTACAGTTTACATAGCATTAGGTTTATCTCAGTAATCTATTACAACTAGAATGGAGCGAAGAAAAAACAATTGGAAATACGTGAATTTTGGTGTTTTTCGGACAATTTTAGTGTTTGTAATCGGTAATTTTATTAATTGTGAAATAAAAAAATGTTAAAATGTGAGAAAAGTACGAGACAACGACAAGTGAGTAAATATATCCTTCATTAATTATAAATGTAGTGTATACTCCAATTGATCTTTGCACATAACGAAAAAAATTATGTTGGGGCAGGATTGAATTTGCATGCCATGATCGAGAATGACTAGAAAAATTGGACACCATTGGGTGGAGTGTATATAAAAATTGGTCATTTCGTCTGCTAAACCTCGAAATATTCACGTTATATATCATGATATGTTCTTGATCAGAATAAAATTCTATGTCGATTTAGTCATGTCTGTCTGTCTGTTGAAATCACAATAGAGCCGCAATATTTATGATATAGTTTTGGAAATTTTCACATATATAACTACTACTCGTAGAATGTTTGGTATTGAAAATGGAATATTTTGGTAATTTAGTATTTATTCCATCAACCTTATGGGTAATGTGTCGTCGAAATATTGTTTTCTTTGGACCACAATTTGTAGTCGATTTACAAATGACCGTCCGTTCGTCTGGTCGACTGTTGCGCACGGTAACTCTCGAAGGGAGAATTTCTTGCATAATCTGCAACAACATAATAGTTATTCTAAATTTAGATCAATTTCGAAAATGGAGGATATCCAATCCCATCTGATTTGAACTTAATTTTTGAAGAAACTAATATTTCAACCATGGCTGTATAATGTTGAAGGATGGGACTTATCGGCCCACTTCTAGGATCTCCCCCAACTTTATGAAGTACGTCATCTAATTGAAACCATTTCTGGTCTTCTATGAGAAAACCTTTCAGGTCATTATGAGCAGACACATTTCATTCAGTACTTCTATGAAAAGGCTCCCTAGTATCTCTATGAATACATGCTACTACATCTCTGTGGAAACTCACATAAGGAGACGTTTCTAGTCTTCTATGAGATCTACTAGGATTCATATTTGATTTTCAACTAATAAAAGTTTCTGGTCCTCAACAAGAAGACCATTCAGACCTATTAAAATATTTAATCGTTTTCTATTCCGGTCTTCAATTAGGTCTTAGATCGAATCATAGCATAACGTAATTATATTAATTTACCCAGAATGACATAAAAAAATAATTTCCCCTCTATCAATGTAATGCACTTTATGGCCCTATTATTATTTGTTGTTTTCCAAAAATAATGGCATCCTTTAACACGTTCAATATTTGTAATTCGTTTATTTATTCTTTGCAAGTCTTCGAGAATAACATTCATATTTTTTTTCAAATGCTGTACAAGTTTTACATCATTGTAGAAAATAGAAATTGTTGAAATTAAACTTAAGCTTTAAAGCAGTATCAAAAAACACACATAGAAACACGTACATATATACTTATTGCAACAGAAATGGAACTATTATTTGTGAGTGAATAAAGACATCATCATTATCTCTAGGCAGACATTTGGTATACAAAAAAATAGGCACAACTAATCATAATACCAATCGAGGAATAATAAAGATAATGACATAACCAAAAGGAAGAATAAAGACCAAACGCGTAGGCCAGCATTGCGTTGTATGGCTTGTTTGATTTGTTCATTGGCATCTTTGACATTTTCTGTGCTACCAATGACAGCATTGATGATGCGTTCAATATTGTGTTGTTGTAAGGTGACCTAATGTTAAACAAAAAAATTTAATAATTTTACTAGGAAGCATATTGATATGATGCACATTACCTTTTCTGTAAATATATCCTGTAATGTTGCAATATCGACCACATTCTTCTCAATGGCCTCCACCTCTTCCGATAAGCCCTGCAATTCATGATACAATTGCAGATTTTCCTCCTCAAACATTTGTATATCTTCTGGGCTAAGACTTTTGGCAGCATCTTCAACATTTTGTTCCGACTTTTGTATGTCCTCATCTAAGGCCACTTGGGCTTTAGTATCAGCCGAAAATGAGCTGTTGCTTAAATTGGAATTATCGTGGGATTTATTGCCAGACGAAGAGGATGTAGGTACAGTTATATCATCCTCATCAAGATCCCAGCCATCGCCACCACCACTAACAACATCTGTGTCCGAAATTTGCTCTGTTCTTCCCGTCGTCGTCGTCGTATCCCATTGTAAATCTTTACTCGAGGTAGATGAAACGGTTGAGGTTTTCCTTGACCTTTGTTCACCAGCCGGCCGAACTGGTATTTTCTTTTTGTCCGATGCCAATTTCAAGAGACGATATGTTTCCAGTTCATGCTGGACGCGATATTTCTTCTGTTCCAAATAGATTTGTTGCACAGACTTCAAATAGGCTGTCAGCAAATCCAGCACTGCCTCCATGTGTTCCTTCTGTTGCGGTTTTCGTTTTGCCTTTTTCCAATCGTTACGCATTTGCCCTAAATACTGTGTATAGAATGTTACAAATTTCTCCGATTCCCTATCGATTAAATCTCTCTGTTCATCCGTCATCTGGACGGCACTTTTCAGATGTTGTCCTATACGCATATAGGCTGAACGATTCTCGATTAGAACATTACGTAGTGTTGTGATTTTATTGCACACATCCTTGGCCTGTTTGGAGAATTCATCCCGCTGACCATTGACATTTGTTGTGGCCTTTTGTGGCAGTATTCTCTTGTGGGCTTCCAATTCACCTTTACGTTGTAGCTTGACGGTCATGACACCGGCCTTAAATAGGTGTGTTATATCCATTGCTATGGGAATTTAAAGAGAATTATCGGCGTGTCTTGGGTATGGATTCTAAAGGAGTGCTTTTTGTTAAACACAACTCCCTTTTTTAAACAAAAATATAACTTAAGGCAAATATAAATTAACTACATTTACTCTAGCAGATTAGGTTTTGTTGACACATCACTAATTCTTGATTTCTGCTGTTTCGCCATGAACATGTTAAAATTTTCTATTCACTAAATGGAAATGGTCAGAAATAGAGACAAATTGTTCTCTGTTTATTAAACCATATATTTATTTTTGGCTTTACGGGAGATTAATTATAAAGTATGGTTTTATCATTACTCTTTCCCTATTTATTCCATTAATATACATATGGAATATACCGTGTGCTATTTCGGACTTTAATACACATGTATGATATTAAGTTGAACTAGTCCGGTTTGTTCCTTTTGATTCATTTCGTTCATGCAAACATATGTCAACGTCCCAGCTGTACGTTAAATAAAACAGTGTTGTAAAGTGACGTTATGTGTAGAACAGTCAATTTGAAATAAACGCAAAGCCATGTTAAAGAATTGCTGTTAAATAATTAACTATTTAAGGCCAGAATAATAAGAAATTGATACCTAATATGTAAACTACCATTAAAAATTTGAAACCGGAGTTATAAAAAATGTATTCCAAAGTTGTAGTTGTTGTATACGCATGAAAGAATTTTTATTGTGTCCAAATAATTTTTAGAAATCCATTTTTTATTATTGTTTACTTTTTCGCGAAGTAATTCTTTGTAGAAGATGAACATGTTAAAACAAAAACCATCTGCTAAAACAGCTGTCGGGTCTTCCAAAAAAAATCCATCCGATCTTCTATAAGAATGATCTTCTCTAACAAGACGAATATATAAAATGCAGGCTGGGGTAGGTACAAGTACAAATGTCTAAAACTCAAATGTCCATCGACTCTTCTTGGCAAAGAATAAGATGTGTTTGGAAAAACTTGGAACTTCTCTTTTTCGCAAACATAAAGCATAATCGTTAGAAGTTTTATTTAAGGGAACCCCCCCCATTCTCGATTTTATTTTTTCAAGATTTTCAATGGGCTGGTAAATCAATACCAATGCTTGTTAAGGAAGATCTTCACCGATTGGCTTCATCCTAGTTCATACGAGAGCTATACACTCCCAGAGAAACGTCGCAAAATTTGGAACCGATTGGATTATTAGTTTTTAGAATCGTGCCCGCCATTCGCAAAAAAATGTTTTAGAAAAACGCGTTTAAAGTTTGAGAAGCCCTCAATTGCCGTCACTTGATGCTGACACAATATATAAAATATATCTTCAACAGTTCTTGAGATTTTCACTTGAAATATGGTAGAGACATTCTTTAATTAGTGTAGATTCGAATTATATCAACAAAAATTTTGACCCCGAGAATGGGGGGGTCCATTTAACTGATTAGGCTTTCAGACTTAATATAGTAATGGTCCCCTAAAGCCGAACAAATTCTTCCGATTGACACAAAATTTGGTAGAGAAAGCCGACATGAGACTAGAATGTAATTTATCAAGTTCGATTTAAAAGGGTTACAATTTAGATATAGATCAGATATAACTTCGCCGGATTTGAAGGTAAATGATACAGCAAGGAAGCAAATCGAGACTATATTTCAATTGATATAATTAGGCTCCTAATGATATCAACGTACATATCTTATACCACCTTTATGGCCATTAAAAATATCCCAATGTATCCCTAGAAAAAATAACAATAATTTTTGTCAAAAACTTTTTTTATTTTTGCTTTTATTTTTTGTGTAGTTTTATTAAACCGTTATATTTTTCTTGTTGTTGTTTTTATTACATTATATGTGTTTTTGTTTTCAACTTCTGTATATATTTTAATTTCATCAACTATAAGCTAATTATATAGATAATTGTTGTTGTTTTTTTAATATTTTGAAAATGTATTAAATTGTAAAATTTTTATATTTTCGATTTTAAATATTAATTAAAAAAAATTAAACAATGTTTTATTGGCAAACAAAAGTGCAAATATTTTTGTTGTAAGTCCATTTTGTTGTATAATTTACCATATTAAATATTAAAAAAATTATAATAATAAATTAATTAGGATTCCTTATGAAGGGGGTGGGGTGGTGGATGATGAAAGGTGGTAAAAACAAAAATTTGCCAAAACTCATATTAATTAAAAAGAAGAAACTAGTATTTTATATATTGTCTGTCCCTAAACTATACATAGATCATATATTTATATATAATTATTAATATTTTTCCATTAGATTTTATTTTGAAAGATTTTTTTTTTATTTCAAAACACATAGCCAGCAATTCGTTCAACTTTTTGTGGAATAATATATTATTCACAATCCCCATCAAGACTCCTTTTAGTTTCGTTTGACATAGCTGAAGATGAGGTTTTGCAGGCAAACTATTTCATTAGGTTTTAGTTTTGTTGTTACATGTTTTCGGGATTTTTTTCTATTGTAGCCTTCGTTTTTTCTTTTTAATCTTTCATTTCAATTAAAAAATGTTTCTCTGTTGATTTTCATATTTTTTTTTACAAAATAATAGCTGTATGTATATATATGATTTTTTTTTTTGTTTTTATTTTTATTAGTTTTCTTTTTAATGTTATAAAATAGTTTCTTTTCAAATATAAATAATAGGTTATAAATTGCATATTTTTTAATAATATATTTTTTTACATTTTATTGTATTTTGAAAATATTTTCAGTTTTGGTAATAGTAATATAATAATTTTTTAACTTAGTTTTTATTTAATTAATTGCATTATTATAATGTCAAAAAATACAAGCAATAAATTAACACATGTTTTTTTCAATATTTATATTGGATTTTTTTTTTTGGTAAAATGAAAAATAATAATTATTTTTTTGTATTAATTTTTGTGTTGTGTTTAAAAAAAGAAATAATGAAAATGTTTCATAAGAAAATTGATTTTTCTTCAGTTGAGCTTTTTTTTTAAAAAAATTTGAATTTAGGTATTTTTTTTATGAAATTGGCCTGGGATCTCAGAGAATATTGCCCGACGTATATATGAGAACATCTTGATGGTATTTTATGAACGTCTTCTATGAAAAGTCCCTTCCATTTTTTTTTATTAGAATACCTTCTAGCTTTTTTATGATTAGACACATCGGTCTTTTGTGAGTAGAAATGTTCTGGTCTTTTTTGAGACGACATTTCTCATAAATTCAAAAATTCCTAGGAGGTTAGAAGTAACTTGCCATTAATATAAGTTATTTTTATACAATTTTCAAGAAGTTGGAACATTTTTTCTTTGAGAAAAAATTTGAGAAACCGTTTTTGACGTTCCAGTTTTAATTTGTATTTGATTTTTAACTGATGACATTTCTTTACATTCTCAAATCGTTACCTCCTTTAGACACAAAAAAATTGTTCGCCAACTCTCAAAATGACGAATTTTTTCTCAGGCCGGAATTTTTATTTTCGCTGGAACTCAGCCTTTTGTTGTTGCTTTTTTTGGCGGAACATTTCTATGCCCTATGTGGAATCTTAAAATGTTTAGGACTACTTCATATGGTTGTGTTTCCCATGACAGGATGACATGTTTCTGCAAACTCATGTTATCTCCCGCCAGGGAAAATCCACATCTTTAAAATTTAAATTTTTTGTCTTTGACTGACAATTTTGACAGAGTTCATCTGGCATAGACTCACACTCCACTTTTATTGTTGGCCGAATGAGACTCATGTAAAATGTTTTGCTATTGCAGAAGATGATGAAGAGATGGTATCACCCCATAGTCCTAAAGAGTTTGTAACCTTTCCCGATTTTTGTTGTTGTAGCAACCCAACTGTTGTTTACCCAATATTCTGAGGTGTGACAATCGTGGGCTGAGTAAATCTGCAGACGTTTCGGATCGGGGTTGCCATTTTTGTCAAGGTTCACATTGGACTTAAGTCCACTTAAGGGTGGATCTTCGTGCGATTACAGTTTCCACATCATTACAATTATAATTTTCTTCAGGCTGAATCAAAAATATTGTAAATATTAATTTGTTTATTTCATTTCTGCATTTTCCATTGGAATCTAGTGTGGAATCAAATTTCTTTACTATTCTTCTTATATTTTATAAAATTATCATTCAATTTAGAAAATACATTCGGCTAAGTCTTTACAATTTTTATTTAATCGCTTTGCTAACCGGGTTCTGATCTTTACTGGAACAATTTATATTTAGTATGGAACATTATTGTTCTCACAACACACCATAAGGAAGACACCGGCAAACAAGTTCCTTTAGAGTTCCATATGTTATAAATTTTGTCTCTTGATTCCTATGGCAATCATGTTTACAACTCTACTGAAGCATTTCACTGTCTATTATTGGACAATGAGCTCGTTGTAAAACATTCCAAGGTTTTGTTATTATTTTTGCTTTTGCGCATATGTTGTGGCTTAGAAATTATCCCAAATGCTAAAATATTTTAAATTCATTCGGTGAACTTCCTTCAATTTGGAATTCTCCATAGTACATTGTATGGTTCTAGCCTTTACATCTTTTTATGGATTTCTTCAGTTTTTCATATAATCCTTTTTTTTCTTTTTTTTTAAAAAAAAAATTACGACTTCTATGCTGCATTAAAGTTATTCACACTCATGGTTTGGCCTTTAATCTGGATCACCTCTTATTTTAATGCCTTAACATGATCTCTTAATTGCTTTATATTTTCAGCCTGCATAAATAGGTTCCAAACAAAATTGAGAATTAATATTTAGATTGATAATTTGACATTCTCACCCAAATTCTCATAGCCATATTTACATTTGATTATAACATGCCTTGTGGTGTATTCCCATTTCATAATTTGTATACCTCTCGGCTTTTTCAACACTCTGCTGCTGTAAAGTGTTGCACATCTTCTCATTCCACAAGGCCAATTTCATTCATTTTCTTGTAATACCAATTTCTGTATTTCTTCTTGAATTTTTTTTTTTCAATATTTTCCATGGTTTTTTTTCGTTCTGTTATTTAAATTATGTTGCTTCTCATTATACACCGTAATGTTCGTGTGTGTGTGTGTGTTTATGTATAGAATTCTAAATCTAAAAAAGGGAAAAAATAAACAAACTATTTCATCAGATTTTTTGTTTTGTTGTTGTATTGTTTCTTTTTTTGTTTTTAATCCAAATCAACACTATCCATTCTTTCAAAGCCAAATATATTGTCGGAAGTAGGATTTGAACGTTGTTGTTGTTGCTGCTGTTGTTGACTAGAAGCACTGCTGGCACTATTGCTGCTGCTGCTGGTACCTGGTTGACCATCCTGATGATTACGATATTGATGAGACGATGACGCCGTACCACTTTGCTGCTGATGTATGGGACATGTTGAAGAATTTCCCGCAGCAGTAGATGTTGCTGTTGATGACGCCGATGTACTCTGGTGCTGATCCTCAACAACATCCATATGGACATCATTATCTTCTTCTTCCTCCCCGTTCAATGATTTGCGGCAAATAGGACATGTACCATGCAATTTCAACCATGGCACAATACATTCCTCATGATAGACATGTGAACAGGGTAGCTTTCGTACCATTTCTTGTATTTTGAAATCTTCCCAACACACCGAACATTGCAGTTTCCGTTCAATCTCCTCTGGGGTTATTTCAACTTTGGGTATTTCATCGATTTTATCCTTGGCCAATGGTGGCGGACCTGATGTTTCCATTTGATTTAATAGCTGGGTAACTATGGTATCTAAACCTTCACGACCCCAAGCATAATCACCCAAATTTCCCATAAATAAAAATTGTGAATTATCGAAGGGATTCATTTCACCGTCAGCACCACCACCGCCACCACCCACCGATATCGATTGCAGGAAATCAAGCAAAACATTATCCAGACCCAAACTTTGGGGACGTACACGGCCACCACCAGTTGTCACCGAGGGTCCCAGCGATACAATTCCCCTAGGTGGTCTTGACAAGGCTCCAGGATTGATGTTAATTTCCAAGTTGGGTCCATTACGTGAGGCCAATAAATTGGCAATTTGTCCTCGTAACGCCTCTAACTGCAGTTCGTCATTGTTAAAGCCAGCATTGTTACTTCCACTACTGCCGCTACCACCACCGCCGCCGCCGGCATTGGAGGGTGCAGCATTTGCAGCAGCTGGTGGTAGTTCTTCAACAAAGCCTCCCGAACATATGGGACATGTGTAATCGGTGTTGGAAATATTGATTTCCTCGTCACATTTATGACAATAGAAACGAGGTTGTACCGGTGGTCTTTCTTCTACCACAGCTTCGGCCATAGCTTTGTTCTTCTCCAAACAGCTAAATCACAATCTGCAGTTTTATTATTTCACACCACAAACAAAGGGCGCCGGTGTTGGCTTGATTTGCAAATTATTTTTCCCACACCTGTCCGGGGGTCGTTTTCTCTTTCGTGTTTCGTTTGTTTTATTTCTGTGTTGTTCTTCCTTCAATTGAATTGATTTGTTTGTTGAATGTGCCCTTCCCTTTTGTTGGATGGCTGACTGGCTGCAGGCTGGTTGACTGTTGGTGTGTGTTCTCTGCTGCGTTCACTTCTTGTTGATGAGGAAGATTAAAATTAGTTCTTTTTTATTTCAATATTCAATTGTAGTTGTTTGTTGTAATATTTGTTTTTGTTGTTACCCTTTCGACTGACAACGACGACGTTGTTGTTGGTGTTGCTGTGGTATTGCTATTATATCGCTTTACTTCTAACAATTGAAACCACACACTCACTCACTGGCTGACTGACTGACTGTTTCTATAGTTTCATTTTCACAACTTGTCTGATTTTCGTTTCGTGTGTCGCCCCTCACAAATTGCACCTTCTTTTCTATTTGTCAATTTATAATCTATTTTTTTTTTATTTTGTCACGTCAGGCTTCGTGTTATTAAACGAATATATTTCGTGGCTATTTTTTTAATGTTTTTAACAGTTGTTTTTTGGCCAATGTCGGTAATTATTTTTCCGATTTATTTAATTCCTTTGATTTTTTGCAATGATAGTAGGCAGAGCGAGAGCGACAGGAGAGCGAACAATGCAAATCACCAAGAACGAAGAACATTTTGACATTCTTGTCAAAGAGCGAACAGCGTGTCAGTGTAGTTAGTAAAACGTAACGTAACGTAACGTACGTTTGATGTAAACATCTGCGATTTGCAAATTTTGGTAAAGGAATACATTTTTGCATCATATTTTGGAAAGATCAGCTGTTACTTTTGTATTCAAAGAAAAATCACATTGTTTTGGGATAAATGATGCGATATTTATGTTATTTTAAAAATGACGACATGCCATTAAAAATGAAAAACAATATTAGCCAAATGGCCACCACGAGCACGCTTACTGGGACCATATACTTTTCATAAAATGTAGCATAATGGCAAAGTGGTTGTCTTCTATCCTCAGTAGAATCGCGAATTCCATAATTGAAGTCTTGACATAAGGCTGTTGTCTCACCCAAATAGAGAAAGAACAAACAACATGTAGACCCAAACGTTGTTGACCTACACGGCCACCACCAGTTGTCACCGAGGTTCCCAGCGATACAATTCCCCTAAGTGGTCTTGACAAGGCTCCAAGATTGATGTTAATTTCCAAATTGGGATCATTACGGGACGGCAATAAATTAGCAATTAGTAGCCATATCGCCTCCAATTCTTGTCTCGGTTCCCTGAAATAGTTAAATGATGTTATTTTTGAACATGTGTCTACTATTTGTTTGTAGATGGAATCGGATGTTGCATATTGGAAATGGAAAATAATGGATGGTTATTGGTTTATGTGTGGAGTGACGGGAATAATGGGAAGGGTTGTGTAGCGGTAAGACATTAGGTTGGAAGCTGCAAAAAATTCGCCACTTCTATTGGTCTCAGTCACAGAGCAATAGGACAAAGATCTGTGGGCAGGACTGGACATACAAATAAATGACCTATATCATGTGGGCCCTCGCTTGATACACATATAAGATGACTGACTACGATGACCGAAGTTGCTCTAAGATGGTTCTGGTTCTTCTGGGCAGGGTCTTCTCAGCTTCGGCTACCGTTGAAAGTTGACATTTAAGGACACGATTTGGTTCATGCTCTTTGACAGTTTGCTGGAATATTTTAGTGTGAACAGTTTTCAGCGAGGCATCTTGTGACAATCCGTCGATGTCGGATGCAATGACTTCCTGAATGTCATTGCTGTATCCCTTGATGTCCTTCCACTTATCGTTGTTGTTGTAGCAGCCCTATTGCTTTTACACAATGGGCCGAGGTGACAGACGTTGACCTAGTATAACTCGGGTCGTTTCGCATCGTAGACCCCTCTGTCATGGAAACGTCCAATTGTCGTTGTAGTCACTGCTGTTATCACCGCAGCCGACACTGGGGGTCGTTGAAAATGAAAGCATTTTTGAAAGTGAAAGCGAACGAAGTTGATCTTCATATATTTTTGTGAAATTATTATACACACAAATGTCTTGTTCTTCCTTAAGCGAGAACCTTTTATAAACTTTGTTTTACTGTTTTATGACAAATAACTAGCAATTGTTAAAAGCGAAGTGATTATTTTTTGTAATTCTGGTCCGTTTAATTTCGAGATTATTAGGTTCTTAATAATCCCACAAAAACTGTGCTGATGGATTGAAACGACATTTAAACTTCATATACATTAGAACTGTTTACCGGGTTAACCTACTTTATAAGGATTTATTTAACATATATGCAAATGAATTGACAATTGAAAATCCCTGGGTTAACGAAATCCGGTTAAATGTAAACGTACCATTAAATTATAACTTTTAGGAGTGTTAACCTTCTTTATGAGGATTTATTTAATAAGTGTTCAAAGGAATTGGCAACTAAAACCCACTGGATTAACTAAATCTAGTGCAATGTGAACGTACTATTATTCGTTTTCAAACTACAGTGGGCTTTAGTAATAATTTTATTTTATATGTGGACTTTTGGATCAATACATTTTTGGTTATCCGAAGTCAAGATGATTTTTCTATGGAATTTCGGTTCATTTTGATGCATTTCATGGACTACAGCAGCAGCATTTTCAGTGTTTTTTTGAGCGATGTGCACGGTTTATATTTTTCACTGAAGCACACATTTGATTATAGGCCATTTAACAGACATTTGATCCTTGAAACATTAAATTATAAAAAAAAGTATGCGCTATTTGAACGCCTAGTACTTTCCTTGCAAAATACTCAAGTCACCCCCAAACGATATGGCATCTCGTCTCTGACTGTCAGTGTTGTTCAACAAAAGTAGTTTGCAAGCTGTCAAATCATTTTCGGCTGCACAGCAACCCTAACGAAACAAAAAGTCATCGTCTTTGGAACAACCGCTGCGGCATTTGTTTTGCAAAAAAATTATTGCAAATCATTTCGAAATTTTAACAAAAAGTTTGCATTTTCTTTAATAAATCCATAACAAAATGTCTATATTGGCATATAATGGCGGTTGTGTTGTAGCAATGCGCGGCAAGGATTGTGTTGCCATTGCCACGGATCGTCGTTTCGGTGTCCAGGCCCAAACCATTGAGACCGACTTCGAAAAGGTGTTCCAATTTAATCCACGAATGTTTGTCGGTCTAGTTGGCCTGCAGACTGATATCCTCACAGTGCGTGACAGGCTAATGTTCCGTAAGAATTTGTATGAAACCCGCGAAAATCGTGAAATGCAACCAGCACGTTTTGCTGCTATGCTTTCGAGTTTCCTGTACGAACATCGTTTTGGACCGTATTTCATTGAACCGGTTATTGCTGGCTTGGATCCAAAGACAATGGAACCGTTCATCTGTAATATGGATCTGATTGGTTGTCCAAATGTTCCCGATGATTTTGTTGTGGCTGGTACATGTGGTGAACAGCTGTACGGTATGTGTGAAACACTGTGGAAACCCGATTTGGAACCCAATCAATTGTTCGAAGTTATATCACAGGCAATGATAAATGCCTTTGATCGTGATGCCATCAGCGGTTGGGGTGCCACCGTCTATATTATTGAGAAAGACAAGATTACCGTGAAGACATTGAAGACTCGTATGGATTAGGAGGAAGAAGTGGTCTATGGAAATTTGCGAAAGATTGGAGAGTTGGTATTGTCCCAAACCACCTCATTTCGCATTCTATATATAATTTTGTAATTAATACTTATTTTTGTATAAGCAAAGGTCTTGGATTGTCCATTCGAAATGTGAGCGAAACTAAAAAATAATAATAAATTTTTGTTTTAAACAAAAACTTTTTGAAAAGTGATTGTAATTTTAATTAAAAAGGTTTTGTAAAAAGATACATTTTTTTATTTGTAACACTTTGCAGAAGACCGCTTCGGAGTCATGCATCTACTGGATTTCGAAGACGTCAAATATTGGCTGTCAAATCTTTTGGTTAACTCGAAACATTGGACCGATTGTTGTGCGAAGGGGACCGAGTTTAGCTCTTATTGATCAGAAAAATTTATGGAATTCCATTTTTTGATTAAGGTCCTAAATTTCCAATTAATTTTCCCCTTTTAAACTTCCTTTTTTTAAAGGTCTTTGCCATTTTTCCATTTTTGGTTAAGGTCCTAAATTTCCAATTAATTTCCTCCTTATAAACATCATTTTTTAAAGGTCTCAGCCCAATTATAGAATCTCAATTTCTTCCATCCGAAATTTATGATATTCCGCATACTAGCCAGTACGAAATGTTAATGTGTGGGTCATGCTTCTCTTTTAGTATAATTTCAGTATTTCAAGGATTCTACACGGTTGACATTCCTGTCTTGGTCTTGAATTGGCAAAATAACAAAATAATCCGCTTATAAAATTCCGGCCAATTGTTTTAGTATTTACAATATTTTTGACAACTTTTATAGACGATTTTTGGTATAGCCTACCATTCCTTCATATTTGTTGGTCCATGTCAATGGTAAACTTCTTTCCACAACAGACAGGACTCACTTTTGGTATGAAACCCAATAACCTTTCGACAAAATTTACGAAAGTTACAAAATAAAACTGATACAAATATGTATGTATAAATTTATTATTTTTTTGTCAATCATAATTAAATAAATATATTTTTTTCTTTTTTTCACAATTTACACAATCATAGAAATTACATCAATTTTGTTTTCTTCT
Organism: Musca vetustissima; assembly: GCF_032173495.1. Lineage (NCBI taxonomy): Eukaryota > Metazoa > Arthropoda > Insecta > Diptera > Muscidae > Musca > Musca vetustissima. The sequence continues at coordinate 369,091 of NW_026882799.1, read as the reverse complement.
TAAAATTCTATACTTTTAATAGCCATTGCAATGGCTGCCTCTTTTGTTTTGGCTCCACCAATAAAACCGGTGTGATGTACAAACACTAAATCCTCAATACCGACCAATTTTGATAGTTCTTCATCACGTAGACCTCTCCATGGTTCGGGTAGAAATTTGCGACCCAAAAAGCTATCCGGATTCAAAGGTACACCAGCTACACGCCAACTTCCAGTTGTATCAACAAAAACAATCAGTTTTGGTACACCCTCTACGTCGTATTCCTTTTCCAATTCTACCAAATGTTGCTTCCATGGACAGAATCGTGGCAATAATAAAATTTCTCCAGTCTTGTAGACAGTTTTAGCTGTCACCAAAGCTTCACGTACATATTCACGAGCCTTTATCCATGATCCACCAATGGCCAAAACATTATCCACAAATTCTTTGCCAGCGTATGCCATAGCTTCGTGGAAACGTTCATCGACATTGACATCAGTGCCTTCTTCTTCCCATGAGGGATTGAAACGACCCACACGACCTGATAGGCCAGTGGAGATTTTATACAATGGTTCAATGCCTTCCGGGCACATTGGTACACCATTATCGATGGCATCAATTTCGCTAATAAAATTACGATAGATTTGTACAAATGTCAGTTGTAAATTTTTGGGACTTAATGAAATGTCGGCATGCTTTTTAAGAATCTCATCAATAACACGTTCTCCATAATAGCAATACACCAAGCCAGCACTACTTAACCTGTGGGACACACAAAACATTAATTTTGGAATGGTAAAGAAAAAAGAAACAGTTTTTTACTCCCCCTACCTTATTTTATTAAACTGCTCTTCAAATTCAGGTCTCAGTGAACCCAATGTATGCTGAAATGATTTCTGATGATGATCATACCATTTCTTTTCATGATCAAACTCACCGCCCACATCCACAATAATATCACATTTCTCCTGTAGTTCGGCATCGTTGCGCGAACGAAAGATTTTGACATCTTGATATTCGGGCAATTGTTTTAACATAAAACAGGCAAGCACTTCGTCACAATGAAATGTCCCACTATGTGTTCCAATACATTTTGGCCCAGCAGCAGAATCGGTGCACAGACGTTTGGGACATGTGGCAGCAGGTGATGTTGACATGTTGATTTGCAGTAAAAACTTAGGTTGAAGTACTAAATAACAGAGGGGGAAATTTTGGTTATTTTCAGTTATAATTGCACAAGAAAATCCTTTTGCTTACACGTTGATGGCGATGGTCTGATGCTATTGTTGTTAACTAATGTCACTCTAAAGAGCGGCAAAATACATCTGGCTAAACTTCCCATTTTGATGTGTTGATGCTTACCTGTGCGACATTCAATGGGTGCTACTGTAATATCAGCGCATTTCTTGTGGCATAATTGTTTGTTAGAGAGGGTATTATGGATTTTGACAATTTTTTTTTATTATTTTTAATTTTGTGTTTTCGTAATTTGTATAAAAAACCTATTTAAAGGAAAAAATATCAGCAATGTGAAATTAGTTAAAATGTCAAATGGCAATTCTTAAAAATGAACACAACAAGCAATTAGATTTTACATTGTACTGGATATATTAAATCCAGTAGATCTAAATTATCAATTTCATTACATATATGTCTAATAAATCCTCATAGAGGAGGAGGTTAATCCAGTAAAAAGTTCTAATAGTACGTTTACATTTAACCGGATTTCGTTAACCAAGTGGGTTTCAATTGTCAATTACTTTCATATATGTCAAATAAATCTTTATAAAGTAGGTTAACCCGTTAAAAAGTTCTAATGTATATGCCATTTAATATAATTGCCTTTTTAGGAGCGTTTAGAAGATGCCTTCTATCGATAGGATATGTAAACTAGACTGGTGTTAAAATTATATAAATTTGATATCCAGCTGTTATTTGTTTATTATATCTTCCATAATTTTTGTCGTAATATTTGAATAAACCCTTTCATAATTTTGATAGGAATTACTTTCCATTAGGTCAAAAATGCGGAAAAAATCAGTTTTTAGTATCTGACATATTTTTGATAGACAATTGTTTTGAAGCATAATTTTAGGAGAACTGATTAATTGTTGATGCAAAATCAGGGTTGTTTTTGAAATTATCTCGAATTAGCACATGGTACAATTTAGGTGCGTTTAGACTATGCCTTCGAAATCGACTCGATTTGTTAATCGATGTACGAAATCCTAACTGATTAGATTAGTATTAAAACGAAATGAAGTGGATTTGTCAGCTGTTATTTGTTTACGTATACATACACATTTTACTGCTGTCACATTCTCTGAGACAGATGGTTAATCATTATTTGCATAATTTTGTTAGGAATTGCTCTCTATTAGGTCAGAAATACAAAAACACATTTATTTTTTTATTTTTTTAATTATAGCAATATTTATTACACATACAACAAAATAATTATTTTTCCAGCAGCTGACACATTTTTTGGCAGTTATTTTGAATATTTACTAATTTTAAAAATTTTTAAGCATACGTTAGGAAGAAACTTTTATTTTTTTGATGCATAAGCAGAGTTGTATTTGAAATTATCTCGATTTAGTACAGGATTTTGACCAAATCGAGATAATACGTGGATTTAATTTTGTATTGTAAATCGAGGTAAATTCAGGTCGATTTAGCAAATAAATCGAAATAATGTACATTATCATGATAAAAGTAGTAGTCTAAACGCGCCATAAATAGAGCTCGTTTAATTGAGCTAGTTGCTAATAAGGTTATCAAGGAAGATCAGCTGCAAATCAGCTGTTTCTTAAAATAGCTATAAAAATCAATTTTTATGAATTGACTCCATATTCTGAAAAATGTTATATTTATAAGGATTTATAGGTCGATTTGTCATATATCGGAATTATATATTCCATTACGATATGATGTATAATCTAAACGTGCTACAATTCAGGACAATTAATTATAAAAAAACATTTTTTTAATTTTTTCAAAAAAATTAATTATTCAAATGGTGAGGTACACATGCAACTTTTTAACACAACTCTCCTTTCGCTTTTTAATACCTTCCTCTCCTAAGAACTCAGTAGAGTTGCAGTAGAATTACATACAACAGTTGTTTGTGTAAACTCCGACTATGCATTCAAATTAAACTTTCCATCACCAGAAGCTATTAATAGCTTCTTTACAAAAAACCTTTCAAACCCAAATGTCTCTTGTGACAATTCGAAGTTCTTACGTTACCAGCGATACGACCCCAATGAGAAGTTCCACGAAGTCAGGCGCCAACGAAACGAACTTCTCATTGGGGTCGTATCGCTGGTAACGTAAGAACTTCGAATTGTCACAAGAGACATTTGGGTTTGAAAGGTTTTTTGTAAAGAAGCTATTAATAGCTTCTAGGGAGAATATCCCAACAAAAAACTAAGGGAACTGATGAGGATCAGTGGCGAGATCCGAAACTATAGTCTTCCCTGCCTTACCCCTCGGCGGACAATGCCATACATTCCCCACTAATAAATAGTTGTTTTTTATAAAAACAACAAACTGGGATTAAGCCTGACTATTTTGCAAAAGCAAAAGTTTTAAATAACAGCTGATCAGAAAATGGCTGAGTTGCAAAATCTTACTGAATAAAATTCTTTCAGTAAACTCCAGTAACTTTGTTGTTGTTCAACTGTCAAACCTGCTCTCCCACTTGACTCTCTTTTAATGGATTTTTGTGTAAACAGACAACATTTAGTAAGATTTGGTAACAATTGTTACCAAATATCAAGTTAACAGACAGAGCTATTACTTGACAACATTTGACATATGGTGGGGACAAAAACAAATGGTTTTGTTTTTATGGATCACCTTAGGCTACGTTTAGACTACTAAATCCACTCGATCTCAAATGTCAATACCATTGCGTATACGTCACGGTTATCCTGTTCACAAATCTAGTGGATTATATTTGACGTATACGCTATGGAATTGCCATTTACACAAGCCAATTTTTTAAATCACGCAGAAGGATCAGCTGATACTATCTGTGCTGTCAAAATGATTTTTAATTTAAATTTATCACATAAAAAGAGTGCAATTATATAAATTATTATTTATTCATTCCTTAAGTTCCCTTTTCATATATGAAGTGTGATCAAAGAATGAATCTGTATTTTCATTATTTTTAAAAACTATTTTTATTCATCAATTACCATTTTGTACACTTCGAAGAAATCCACCTACCCTTATGCCAGAGTATTTTTTTTTCCAATTCTCGAATAACTTCTGAATAGCACTTTTTGACATTATCAACAGCTGTTCATGGAGTAAATTTTCCCTTTTAGACATTTGTGAACTGTCAAAAACACAACTATCAATCTTACTCTCTTTTGTTGCAAATTTGTGTATTTAACAATATCCAGTATCTAAATGAGTACAAAATAAAAATACCTTAACAATCACACCTATTTTAGTATGTGAATTCCAGTGAAATATAACCGGATAAAACCGAATTTCATGTACCGATCTGTAAAATTATTATATCTACCCAGTCTTGTTATATTTAGAGATATGAAAAGACAGCCTTTATATTCTCATAGAAGACAATCTTTACTCGAGGATTGCGCCCTCTTTCAGGATAATTGCAAATTACTGCCTTCTCCCAAGTCCATATTTAAAAGTTAACTTCACTTTTATTTTTTTTTCGTAATGGAATTTAACTTTTTTTTTGCAAAACAATAACAAAAATATTTTGATGCTGACAAAAAACCCCGATCACAAAATGCGAGTTCGAAAATAATAAAATATCAACAGCAGCCAGCATTAACAATCAATTATCACATCTCGTCTAATTCGAAATCAAAGCATTTAATGACACACATACACAAAGGTGGTGATACAGAGACGTATACACACACATATATATAAAGTATATCAAGCTAGTAAAATAAGCGTTAAAAGCAAATATGAAATGTTGTCAATAATATATACGTACGTACGTATTCGTATTCCGATACAGGGGAGTTAAATGTTTTTGTTTTTATTTGTATAAGATTGTAACGAAATTTTGATTTTTTTGTAATTCTGTGACATAAGGAGAAACCCACCCATTATTTGTAGGTGTCAACGCGGAAGACCAGCTGATACTACTCGTGCTGTCAAAAATTTCTTCTATTTTGAATTAAACGTATGAAAACAACATGGGATGAATTCATTCACAATTATACTTTTTTATTTTAAAGGATACGATTTTTAATCGACTCGATTAACGATATCCAGAAATGCACCCTAATAGTACGTTTACATTTAACCGGATTTCGTTAACCCAGTGGGTTTCAATTGTCAATTCCTTTGAATATATGTAAAATAAATCCTCATAAAGTAGGTTAACTCAGTAAAATGTTCTAATGTATATACCGTTTAATTGTTTACACATACCTTTAATCATGATCTAAATGCGGATCAGCTGTTGTTTGTTAGTATACATACAAAATAAATAAATAAACCCTGCCGCACGACGATTTAAATTTGTATGATAAATCATGGTAAATTCAGTCTGATTAAGAAAATATACCCCGTTTCAGCCTTTAATGATGATTAGATGTTATATGTAAATCCGCTTTAAGGTTGACCTGCTTAATTAGTCATAACGAAAAATGTTTTAATAAAACACGTCATTTAGATTGTTAATTCCCTTGACTGAACACCCAATGAAAGTCGTATCTTCGTAATGTTTCTTTTTTTAACAGAAAGACCAGCTGATACTTCCTCATGCTATTTTCAATAAACCATATGAAAATGACATTAGAGAATTTAATCACAGTGTCATAACATAATATTTTTTAATAAAACTTTGCATTTTATATTGTAAATTCCCTAGACTCAACACAGTTTGCATTCAATTGAAACTTTCCCAATTCTACAAACTACTCGGCAATTTGTCATTTATCAGCTGATTCTCCCTCCCGCTGTCAAATGGCTTTGCATTTTAAACAAACCATTCGAGAACTATCAAGGTTTATTATTAAGGTCATCTAGAGAGACCAGCTGCAAAATTTTTGACATTTAACTTAAGAAAAAACAGCTGTTTTTCGATTCACATCTGGCCTTTTCGATAGACCTTGGAGAATTATATGATATCTTAAATGATCTTATGTGACATCTTAAATAGGTCTTGGCCGTATCTGCTTTTATAAAAACTCCTCATTTGAATTTTTGATTCGTTAATTTTACGCCAAAAATATTGATATCTTCGTAAAATGTCAGTTTTCATTCAAATTTTATTTTATTTGGCTTACAAACTATCGAATTACATGTCACGACAGATTTGTAAATCACACAGCTCAGCTCATGAAGCAATACTAAGGTGATGTATCAAAACAAAAACCTTTGTTTTTGTCTCGAACATCTGTCAAATTTTTCCTTATATTATTTCACATGGTTGGCAACACTGCACATCGAATTCAAGTAGAAATTACCTACTTTGAAAGTTAATCGTGGCATCAGCTGCACTAAATGGACTACCTATTCATTGTGCCATGGCTCAGCTTTTACTTCATAGTGCTGTCAAAATGTTCTCTATTTCCAATAAACCGTACGAAAAGGTACATGTGGGAATTCAATCACAATGGTAGCTTTTTATGTTTTTGGTTGACCTGTTAATTATATGTTGGTCAAATCGGTTGCCAACATGGTTGGCAACACTGCACATCAAATTCAATTAGAAATTATCCACTTTGACAGTTAATCGTGGCATCAGCTGCACTAAATGGACTACCTATTCATTGTGCCATGTCTCAGCTGTTACTTCATAGTGCTGTCAAAAATGTTTTCTATTTCCAATAAACCGTACGAAAAATACATGTGGGAAATTCAATCACAATGGTAGCCTTTTATGTTCTTGGTTGACCTGTTAAATATATTTTGGTCAAATCTGTTTTAATAAAACTTGTTATTAGGACGTGTTATAAGATTGTTAATTTATTAAAAATCAATGTTATCAAATCAAAATCAATTTATTAAATGTTGATATTATTTTTAGGTTTTTATTATGTCAAAACTGTTCATAATTATTAATTTTAAGCACAACTTTATGAACAGCTGATTTTCAGCTGATCTACCTGGAATTGAATTTAAATTAAACTTTCTTTGTCATATAAGCTACTTAGTTACCTGTCATTTACACTGACCAATTTTGTAAATTGTAAGATCTTTGTTTGACAATACAATTTGGCTTTGATCTAATTTAAACCAAATAAAAATCTTTCGGTACAATCTAATAAACATATTTTTGTTTGTTAGTAGCCGAAAAAAACATATTCACACTAAAATAGGCAGAAATTTTGGAAAAACAAGAATCATAGCGATATCAAATTTTTTCAGTTTTCAGTCGAATGCATACAACGTAAATGTTTGGAAGTGTTGAGAAGTGAATGTTGCTGTTCTGTGTGTGTGTTTTTTAAAAAGAGAGAAAAAAAACAAAGGAAATTCGATTCGAATGTAACGATTTCGGGAAAAAGCCTAATAATTAGTTAAAACAACTATTAAAAATACGATTCATGCGAAATGGCGGAAGCCAGATTACGACGAAATGCCGGTAGCCGTCATATACCAACAATGTAAGTTTCGCAAAAAACATATTCCTTTTGGGAATACAGAAAACAAACTAAAATGTGTGGGAATTTTATTTTACACTTGGTGGTGTTGTAGTTTTTGTTTTTTGCAATTATTTGTTTTTGAAAATTAAACACGTGATTAGAAATTCTCGTAAAATTTGCGGTCAATAAACAATTTTTGTGTAATTATTATAATAATAACAACAAACAATGCCGCTGACAATAGTTTCAATAAGAAAACACTTGTCTTGTTTTTAGTAAGGAAATTCGAGGTTGGTTGTGACAGTGCATGAAATATATTATCTCTGAATGCAACATAACCAATTGACAAAATCCAATTTAAACATAGTTTTCCCTGAAAACAACAAATGACACGTTTAGACTATAGCTTTTATCGTGGTAATGAGTTTTTTTTCTCGATTTAATTAATTAATAAATCCACGCCTCAGTTGGCCCTTGAAAAATATTCTTTAATAAATCCACGCCTCAGTTGGCCCTTGAAAAATATTCTTTAATAAATCCACGCCTCAGTTGGCCCTTGAAAAATATTCTTTAATAAATCCACGCCTCAGTTGGCCCTGAAAAATATTCTTTAATAAATACGCCTCAGTTGGCCCTTGAAAAATATTCTTTAATAAATCCACGCCTCAGTTGGCCCTTGAAAAATATTCTTTAATAAATCCACGCCTCAGTTGGCCCTTGAAAAATATTCTTTAATAAATCCACGCCTCAGTTGGCCCTTGAAAAATATTCTTTAATAAATCCACGCCTCAGTTGGCCCTTGAAAAATATTCTTTAATAAATCCACGCCTCAGTTGGCCCTTGAAAAATATTCTTTAATAAATCCACGCCTCAGTTGGCCCTTGAAAAATATTCTTTAATAAATCCAAGCCTCAGTTGGCCCTTGAAAAATATTCTTTAATAAATCCACGCCTCAGTTGGCCCTTGAAAAATATTCTTTTATAAATCCACGCCTCAGTTGGCCCTTGAAAAATCTTCTTTTATAAATCCACGCCTCAGTTGGCCCTTTATTCTTTAATAAATCCACGCCTCAGTTGGCCCTTGAAAAATATTCTTTAATAAATCCACGCCTCAGTTGGCCCTTGAAAAATATTCTTTAATAAATCCACGCCTCAGTTGGCCCTTGAAAAATATTCTTTAATAAATCCACGCCTCAGTTGGCCCTTGAAAAATATTCTTTAATTACTAAAACAAGCTCAATATACCTCGATTTACCTACCATACAAAATAAAATCCAATAAATATCACGATTTTCTCCAAGTCCTATGCTAAATCGAGATAATTTAAAATATGCTTAATCGAGATAATTTAAAATTCGCTTAAAAATTTGTTTATATGTTAAATAACTGCAGAAGAAAAATATATCAGCTAAATATATTACTATAATTTAAAATTACAAATATTATTGTGCATTTCTGGCCTAATGTAGAGCATTCTCTAACAATATTGAGAAAATATTGATCAGTCTAAACGCGCCTGAAATCGCGATAATTTCAAATACAACACTGTTTTTGCACCAACAAATGGATCACTAATCAACTTAATATGATTTTAATACCAGTCTAAACATCTTGGATTTGGTACCTTGATTTACAATCGATTTAGAAGGCTTAGTCTAAACGCGCCATTACATCAAATAATATATCTTCGTAAATTTTCAGTTTATAAACTTCTTAGTTAACTACTACTAAAACCTGTTCATTTCATAAATTACACAGAACGACCAACTGGTACTCCCCGCGCTGTCAAATTTTTTTCCTATATTCAAGCAGAACTTTTTAAAATATTTTATAATCTGAGACTTATTTTAACTTTATTTCCCATTAACTGCATGGCATAATTGCAGAAGGTTATCTCATTTGAGAATTTGATGATGACAACCCTTTTTGATTTGGAACCATCCACCAATCCATCGATTTTAAATAATATGAAAAATAAAGCTTAAAGCTTTTGATAGGCTTGATCATGAATTGTTGATTGTTAAGTTATGTAGCCACTTCGGATTTTCTAAAACAGCATGTTTGTTAATAAAATCCTACCTAGAGGTAAGATTTCAATATGTGGTCGCTAGTGGCAAACAATCTAAACTTTTAACTGTTACTAGTGGTGTTCCCCCGGGGGTCAGTGCTTGGCCCACTTCTATTTATAATGTTTATAAATGATATTGTTGATTTGGTCGTTTCCAACAATTGTCAGCCCTTTTCATTTGCTGATGATATTCAACTACTGTTTATGTGTGATGGTGCATTCCCTGATGTTATGCAAAGTGCTATATCGTTTGCTGTCTCTACAATGAATAATTGGATGTCTCTCAACAAATTATCGATAAATCCGAATAACACGAAAGTATTAAATTTTGGTCCCCGTGATGGGGTTGAAGTAATAGTCAAGTTCGATAACACTGAAATTGAATTTGTGGAGAGCATTAGATGTCTTGGTGTTGTACTGGACAGGGAATTGTTGTTTGAGTCTCATGTTAACTTGTTCGTTTCTAAGATAAATCACATATTGAGGAAGCTTTATAGTTCTGAGCTTTTCCTTGTTGTTGAAATGAGGAAATACATTGTGAAAATGTTAATTATGCCATTAATCTTATACTGCATTGAAGTTTTTTCAGGGACATTTGGTTATGTTATCAGGAAGCTGCAGATCGCTTTTAATAGAGTGATGAGGTATATATACTTATTAAAGCGTTGGCAATATGTTACCCCATTTGTCATAGACTACCTCGGCTGTACTTTGGCTGATTTCATTAGACATCGGTCAATACTGCTTTTTTATAAAGGTTATAATATGCAAGATCAGTTGTTTTACATAAATGAATTTCGTTTTTCCAGATCTCTAAGGAATCCACAGATACACATTCCAATGTTAACACCCTTTTTGGAACGATCATTTCTCGTCAGAGTTGCCCGGACGTACAATGGCTTGCCATTGTCTTTAAGATCTTTTAATTTTTCATTATACACGTTCCGAATGAAGCTTTTAGAATATTTTGTATAAAATTTTTCTTAATGTTTCCCATAAATATAAAAATATGCCACCCTATTTATCAATTTATGATCAATATTTTTAAAATTTTTTAAGTAGTTCCGATCCCTAAATTCTTAATATTTCCATTTGATTTAATTTTTATTCAACTATAACATGTATACAAACTATAAATATGTTAAGAGAGCTAGATTAGATTAGATTTGCGAGCGAAGTTAGCTGCAGATTACCTAAAAGACGTTTTTTTATGAAACGTGTACTTTAAATTGTAAAATACAATATTAATATATACTATAGACGACTTAAACACGAACTTTTGTTTATCACTTCTCCATCATATTTGAAAAACATATATTTAAACACACAAATTTTCTAAATTATCTTGCGTGAATGCAAGTGTCAAGTGCAAATTGGAATCTTAAAGTTTGGCGTATGTCAATTATATTTAATAATAAATCATGCTGCATATAAAGGCATTAGTTCCGTGCCAGAACCTAAAAGAATCTACTAATTTTACAAGTGTTGCAACTTTTTATTCGAAAGCCGTTCCTGAACCCACAAAACTTGTAATACATTGAATCAAATTTAAGAGAGCGCAAAACAAAATGGCATTCTCTTTGTAAACTTTTTACTCGAGAAATTTGTGTGAGTAAAAATGGTAAAAAGCAATGCCTACTTCTGATTGGTTGTTTTGTTGATTTTGAAGTATGGCCATCTAGATTTGCGTACCCGAACTTTTCAAATTATTTTGTAATCAAAAAAAAAAAAAAAAAATTGAAAATTTGGAAAAGATGTATCAACATCGGTTTTTTATTCAATATTTCTCATGGTTGGCAACATTGCACGTCGAATTCAAGGAGAAACCATGATGCAGTAATAAGGTGATGTATCAAAACAAAAACATTTGTTTTTGTCTCGATTATCTGTGAAATTTTTCCTTATAATATTTCAAATGATTGGCAACACTGCACATCGAATTCAAGTAGAAATTACCCACTTTGACAGTTAATCGAGACATCAGCTGCACTAAATGGACTACCTATTCATTGTGCCATTGTAGAAACTATGCACTTTGACAATTAATCGAATAGTCAGCTGCACTGAATAGAATACCTATTTATTGTGCTATGAAAATAAAAGTTGTAACGTCCTGATTTGCCTCAATTCTGTAGTAGAATGACAACCCATTCAGCTCGTTTGGCTAAAAACTGTAATTGGCTCATGTTTTTTTTTTGGCATATATGGAAAAAATTTAAAATAAAATAGTTATTAATGCGTTTCATTATTTATTATTTATATTTTCTCACAAATTTCATTGTGACTCTCGATCTCTAACTGAGATTTGTTGAAAATTCCTTAGAATTTTTTTTATTTTCTGCTGAAGAGCTATTATATATGGTGTGAATAATTTCAAGAGGTCTAAAACAATAATGTAAACAATACAACAACGAAAACAACAATAATACAAATTACAAATATCTACTTCAAATTGAACCTTGAGTTAAACGTTTTCAAGTTGAATGTACATCACTGACACTGGCTTCGTTGACTCCAAGATGCAGTGATGCAAAAAAGTATGCGTCATAATTGAGAGATTAATGTTTAAAGTCAACTGCTTTTTTTTCAAATCGAATGTCAAAAATTTGACAAATGTTCATATTAGAAGTCAAATCACAATAATGTTACAAACCAATAATAAGGTTATCCAGGGAGATCAGCTGTATATCAGCTGCCTCATAAGTTTGCCGCCAAAATGAATTGACGTCCATTATGAAAATTTAAACAAAGTCCAAATTTTTGACATTTGAGCTGACAGCTGACTTTCGTTAGATGGGCTACCTTATTAATTGATCTTGGCAGAAACCATGGCACAATATCATGATACAATAAATAGGTAGTGCATTTAGAGCAGCTGATGACTCGATTAACTGTCAAAGTGGGTAGTCTCTACTTGAATTCGATGGGCTATGTTGCCAACCATGTGAAATATTATAAGGAAAAATTTGACAGATGGTCGAGACAAAAAAGGATGTTTTGATACATCATCTTATTGTTGCATCACGGCACATTATATAGGTAGTCCATTTAGCGCAGCTGGTGATTTGATGCACTGTCAAAGTGTGTAGCCTACTTGAATTCGATGTTCAAAGTTGCCAACCGTGTGAAATATTACTAGAAAAAATTTGACAGATGGTCGGGACAAAAACAATTTTTTTTGTTTTGATACATCACCTTATTATTAGATCATTGTATAAAGTATGCACTTTGACAGTTAATCGAATAATCAGCTGCGCTAAATGGAGTACATATTATTTATATTGTGTCATGTTTCTTCTCTCATACTTTTCTAATCTACTGTAGTAATGAACTGCACAAATATTTAGCATCTGTCACTTGAATCCCAATTGTGGTTGTTGTTAAGTACAAAATTAAATATCAAACCACCAAGTGTAGGTTCAAACACACACACACACTTACATATTTAGCTTATATTTGAAACAGGTGGTCGATTGGTTGGCTAATGGTGTTCGTCTAAACCAGCCATATTGTCTATTGTTTCGTTTCTGCAACACTTTGTGCGCCGGTATATTTCGTAAATATGCAAGAGCTTTATGTCAAGATCTAATGTTAATGTGTTCACGATCCGATCATTCTGTCGTCAGCGGTCATTACAAAGTGTGCTCGAATGTCTGCTGCACATGGTAACCGACGTTTATGATACAGATAAATGTCGTTAAGTAGAACCTAGGAATTTGAAAACTGAATTGTGCAATTTGGGGAATCTTTATTGAGGCCCCCCTGTATGTTGTAAATCTTATATTTTATATAAGATAAAAAAATAATGGCAAGTTCACGTCATGTTGACATTTACTAGATTTTATTTATTTTTTTTTATTCATGGCTTTTGTTTTCATTTTCATTTCAGTTTGTTGTTGTATTTGTTCTTGTCATTTAATATGTCTAGGTGCTGCGCGATGGCATTAAGCAAATCATTTGTTTGCCGATTTTATGAATGCCATATTAAATAACCACGATTTGTAGCATACCGGAAAATTTACTATTTATATTGTTGTTGTTGTAATACTTTCTAATGTGAGATCTGTCAGGAGGAGGGTGATAGTGTGCATGTGTGTTCTGTCTAGAACGTGTAATTTAATTAAACGTCTAATTGACAGCTTAACAATATATGGTGTGATGATTTTCTCTATCAATTAAATGGTATTTGTTTTTAATTAAATAATAATATCAGTTGTCAATTAATTTATATGTAACTAAATGGATGTTCATAACCTCACTTCTTGGGATTATTTTAAGAAATATGTACAAATTTAATTAATTGTCATAATTTTTATTTATTTTTATTAATTTCTCTTTCGAGATGAGCTACATGATCGGAGTTGCAATGAAAAGGAAAGCCAGAGAGATACTACATTCCCACCACTATGCGATGCGTTTCGCCGTTGGTTAAGCGGCTCATCAGGCATATTGGGCAATGTGGCTTACAAATGTCTTTACTTGATAAGTTGTATTTTTATGTCGACTATTGTTGCAAAATTGCATCTACGAATTAAATTCAACCGTGTCAAGGTTCGGACATTTGACATCACACCAGAACATCCCATTTCAGAGCAGTTTTTTCTTGAAGTGACGGAATTTTTTTCCATACAGACTACAATATTTTTTCTTCAATGGTATGCTACTGCATATTGTGCAACCTTACGAAGATAAGGAGGTGGCTTTGAACGCTAAGGCGCCGGACATCAACAGATGCCATGGGAACCAGAGTTCAAATCCCAGCCGAGCTCAAGCTGAATTTTTGAGTTTTGTTTTTATGCCTTTTTAGGGCGAAGAATCAGTTATGTTAATGTTTTTTTTTATTAATTTCTCTTTAGAGATGAGCTACATGATGATATTTTTAATTGAACAAATGTCAACGATAGAATAAAGACACTTTACTATTTTATTTTATAGATAAAAAAGGAGCAGAACTTCTGATCTTCTATTACAAAAATTGGACTTTCTGCTCTTCGAAGAGGAATATGGCATTCTGTTCTTCTATTAGAAGAATAAGCAGATCTTATGTTCGTCTATAAAAAGAAACAGAATATTACAGAAGGTAGTCTCGTTTGAAAATTTGATATTGGCAACCCTTTTTAATTTGGAACTCATCTATCAATTTTAAATAATATGAAAAATAAATTCCATAAAATGTTATGTATGTCGATTGGCATATTTTCAATAAACATGAACATTGCTCTCAAGATTTAACCATGGTTGTTACATCTTATATTTATAAGTTTTAGAGGCAGGGAACTTCAAAATATTTATAATATAAATTATTTAGCAATTTTTGCCACTGAACACATGGTATGCGTACATTTCGAAGGAGGATATTTTCATTTAAATTTTCAAATACTGATACTGAATACTGTCAACGGCAAATTTATGAAAAAATTGGAAACATATGAATCATGAGACTGCCTTGTATAATTATGTCATGTATAAGATGAGAAAGAAGTAGACTTTCAGTTTTTCTATTATTCAATCATCTGTCAAATTTTATCTAGTAATATTTCACTAATGGTTGGCAACATTACATGTAGAATTCAAGTGGAAACCATGATGCAATAATAATATTTAACATGGTTGGCAACTCTACATATTGAATTCAAGTAGAAACATGATGCAATAATAAGGTGATGTATCAAAACAAAAACCTTTGGTTTTGTCTCGATTATCTGTCAAATTTTTCCATATAATATTTCAAATGGTTGGCAACACTGCACATCGAATTCAAGTAGAAATTACGCTCTTTGACAGTTAATCAAGACATCAGCTGCGCTAAATGGACTACCTATTCATTGGGCCATGAGTAGAAACTACGCACTTTGACAGTTAATAGAGTTATCAGTTGCGCCAATTGGAATACCTATTTATTGTGCCATGGTGGATACCAAGATATATTATTAAGGTCACCCAGCAAGCGAAAGTCAGGTGTTTTTTCTCAAGTCGTATATCAAAAACATGGACTTTGTTTACGTTTTCATAATGGAAGTCTATTTACAAAAATTCAAATTCAACTAATTGTAATCATTTTTTACTTGAACTCTCTTATTATATATAAGAATAAGAAGCAGGCATTCAGTTCTTCAGACCCTCTGTTCTTCCAAGAGGAATCTGGCATTCAGCTTTTCTAGTGGAAGAATAAGCCGATCTTCTATAAAAAACAGCCTTCCATACTTATATGAGAAGACAAATAAATAACAGAAAAAATCAGATTTTCTTATAACTTATATGAAGAAGACCTTCTGATCCTTTACCCCCCAAAAAAAGCGGATCGCATTTTTGTCTATAAGTAGATGCAAACCTTCTTTTCCTCAATTAGAAGAAATTCATCTACCTTTCTATAAGAAGAAATAACAGTCTGTTTATCTATAAAAAAAACACACCTTCGGTTCTTTCAAAAGAAAGAGATCCTGACCTTCTACTCTTCTGTAAGAACACACAGTCTATAAGAACAAGCGGAAATTTTGATAATTCATGAAAATAAGAAAAAATAGACAGTCTCCTTTTTCTAGAAAAAGCAGATATTCTCTGCCCTTCTCTTCTCTTTTGGAAGACTAAGCAAATCATCTGTTCTTCTATAAAAATACGCAGACTTTCTATTTCTATATATGAAGATAAAGAAGTAGATCTTTTTCTCTTCTTTTAGGAGAACAAACAGATTTTCTTATCATTTATATGAAGAACGTCCTCTGATATTTCATTAAAGAGAAATCTTCTGATCTACCAAAAGAAAAATAAGACTCTCTGCTCTTTTATAAGTACATGCTGACATTTTATCCTTTCATAAGAAGTGGTACCAAATTCTATTAATAAGGTCACCTAGCAAGCCAAAGTCTATCTATTTTTCGCAAGTCAATGTCAAAAATTTGTCTTTGTTTACGTTTTCATGATGAAAATCCATTCACAATGACAGCAAACTTGAGAGACAGCTGAAAGCAAATCCTCCGCTCCGTTAAAAAAAAAACAAACAAGATCTATTTAAAAGACCACCCAGCAAAGGAAAGTCAGCAATTTTTTCTCAAGTCTAATGTCAAAAATTTGGTTTTATTTACGTTTTTATAATGGAAATCCATTCACAATGACTGCAGACTTGAGAAACAGCTGGTCTCCCTGGATGACCTTATTAATAAGCATTGGTTCCTCCTTATAAAAAGACGCATGGGTTCTGCTCTGAAATATAAAGTTAAAGGCCATCTAATCTTTTATTGGAATATAAAGCAGGCCTTCTGCTATTCTATAAGAAGAAAAAGACGATCTGCTCTTCTATAAGAACCAAAATATCATATGTTTTTATTTTCTTGTATAAGATAGGAAGTTGTAGACGGCGTGATATTTTATTAGAAGAAGCAAACTTCCTATATAAAGAAGCCCTATATGAAAAAGGCCTTCTGTTCTTTTATTTCAAGACTCACAGTTCTTTTATGAGAAGACCTTTTTTCTCAATTCTAATGTCAAAAATTTGGCTATGTTTACGTGTTCACAATGGAAATCAATTCACAATGACAGCAAACTTGAGAGACAGCTGATATCTAGCTGGTCTCTCTGGATGACCTTATTAATTGGCATTGGTTCTTCCTTTAAGACGTAAGTCTTTTTCTCTGAAATACAAGGTTGAAGACCTTCTAATCTTCTATTAGAATATCAGGCCATCAGCTATTCTATAAGAAGAAGACCTCCTGCTCTTCTATAAGAACAAAAATATCATATGTTCCTCTGGTCTTGTATAAGAACCAAAATATCATATGTTTTTATTTTCTTGTATAAGATAGGAAAATGTAGACGTCGTGATATTTTATTAGAAGGAGCAAACATTCGACTCTTCAATATGAAGAAGACCTGTTCTTTTATAAGAAACCCGACCTTCTCCGAAGAGGCAGTATTTGTGAATTTATTTTTATTATTATTTTATTGTTTATTTAATTTCTGTAATTTATACGAATTAATAACGTTGGTGTAAACATAATATGAATTTAGTATGTAAAATTACAATTAAGTTAGATGTTGTGAATAAATTCGCCGTATTAAAATCGCGATTCTTCATCTCGCCGCCAAAAAAACAAATGTGAACACAGACCTTCTGTTCTTCTATAAGAAGAGTAAGAAGTAGACGTTCTTCTCTTGTATAAGAAGAAGAACTTTTTTTCTTCCATTAGAAGAATCAGACCTTCTGCACTTCTTCATAGGAGGGAACACAAAATTTTTGCAATATAATTAAATTGAAGTATATAATCTACATTAAATTTCTGTACAGGTTAGCAAACAAAAGCTTCCCCGATGAATATTATAGATCACTAAAAATCAGTTACAATTTCAATTAATCGTATTTTTGTTCATTCTCTTCATCATTATAAATCATTTGCAAAAAAAAGTACAAAAATATTTCAAATATTTGTTTCAATTACAGCCATGTAATACAAAATTCTCACACAAAAAAATTTTTGCAATTAATGGAATCTATTTAATTTTATTGCATTGTCGCACAGAAAAAAACCTATTAACTTTTTTATTACGTTTTTTTTTATCAAACAAAACAAAAAAGAGAACAATTTGTGAATTACAACAAATTGAATTTACGATATATTTTCCAATGAAAACGGATATGTTTTGTTCTAATTAAATTTGTTTATTGTTACACAATTTTATTTTTATTGCAACAAAATTTAAATGCATCTTCATTGCAGATATTGGGAGTAAATAAAGGGAAATTCGCATTTTAAAAACTAGGTGTCGTTAGCAATTATAAATAAACAATGATTTAAAAAGTATTAATAATTTCGTTATGGAGGACAATACAAATATTTTTATCTATACAATGTGTGACAAATATTGTTATGGCTTTTAGGTTAGGCTACGTTTAGACTGCTAAAACCACTCGATCTCAAATGTCAATTCCATTGCATATACGTCACGTTAATCCTGTTCACAAATCCAGTGGATTATATTTGAGATCGAGTGGATTTCGTAAATCTAAACATACCTTTAGCTTCTTTGCTTTATTCCGGTATTTAAGTGAAAAAAACGAAATGTGGAAATACGCATTTAGACTATGCTTTCTAAATCTACTCGATTTGTAAATCGAGGTACAAAATCTAGTATTAAAATGATCTAAAGTTTATTTCATCATCTGTTATTTGTTTGCGTATAAATACACATTACAGTGGTTTCATAATTTTTGTGACAAATTTTCAATCAATATTCAGATAATTTTGATAGGTTCAAAAATACATAAGAAATTTTAAAACTAAATGACAATCCTAATTATCATAGCTGTCAATTAGAGTTTGGTAATGCAGTTACTGTGTTTACACAACCAAATTTGTCTACGACAAGGTATATTAATAAGAAAACTAAAAGTAACTGCTATTTCTCAAGATAAAGATTAAAATTGAAAAGTCAATTCACAATAATTTATTTTGACAGCAAATTTAAGAATCAGCTGATCTTCTTGGATGCTCTTATTAATAGGCATTGTTAATGACAATCATGGTACAATGAATAGGTAGTCCATTTAGCGCAGCTGATGTCTTGATAAACTGTCAAAGTGGGTAATTTCTACTTGAATTCGATGTGCAGTGTGTTGCCAACCATTTGAAAAATTTTTATTGCATCATGAGTTATCTTGAGAGTACAAATATTCCAAAATAGCATGGAAATAATTTAATATTTTTAAACTAAATGGCAATCCTTATCATCAGAGCTGTCAATTTGATGTTGGTAATTCTGTTACTATGTTTACACAGTCAATTTTGCATACGAAGATGAAAACGACAAATAGCTGTTATTTTTTTTTTCCAATTAACTCCTCTCCTCCTTGGCTCACGTCCTATTTGGTGTTCGAATGTTAAGAGCCAAAATAGCTGTTAATTATCAAGTTAAAGGTCGACATTTTGGATGTTATTTCCATTTTCATAATGTAATGTCAATTCACAATAATTGATTTTGATTGGTCAGCTGGTATTCGTAGATGACTTATTAAAAGGCATTGTTAATGCCAACCAGGAATAACAGCTGTTTCTTATGTTTGCTATCAAAATTATTTATTGTGAATGGTAGTCACAATATGAAAATATAAAGGCCTGTATCACCCTAAAGTCTAATCTCAAAAATTTCAACTTGTTTACGTTTTCATAATTGAAGTCAAATTCACAATTATGGATTTTGGCAGCAATTTGAGAAGCAGCTGATATCCAGCTGGTCTTTGTGGATTATCTTATTAGCAGGCCTTGTGAATATATAAAAAAACGAAGGCCTATTAAGAAGGTCATCCAGTAAGATCAGTTGCATATCAACTGTGAATTGAACTGAGGTTATGAAAACGTAAATATTGCCCAATATTTTGACATTTAACTGTAAAAAATAACAGCTGTTTCTCGCTTTTTGGCTTATATGAAGGAGTGTATATTAAATTTATCAGAATCAAATTGTATATCGATTTAGCCATCTTCGTAAAAATATTTCTATTTTTACGGGAACGGTTTAATATCTGTAGGTCCATGTTTCGACATAATCCTCATATAAAGATCCTGCTCCATTTTATGTATGTTGGTGTATCATAGGTGAATTTTCCATAATATTGGTGTCATAAGGCGTTAAAAACTTCTTCAAAGAATGCACATTTTTCGGCATTGTCCTAGGATCATTTCCAACTGAAATCGCTGTAATATTGTATTTCGGGTTCTTGTGGATCGAAAAACATAATCATAGGTAATCATAGGTGATTTTTCCATACTTTTGGTATCCTAAGTGACTAAAAAAATTCTTCAAAGTCTTTCCATTTTCGGCATAGCCCAATATAAAGATTCCGCATTGTCCTAGGACCATTTTCCAACCGAAGTCGCTGTAATTTTGTATTTCGGGTTCTTGCGGATCGAAAAACAGAACATAGGCCTATTTTAAGACTTTTTGTTTTCGTTTCCAATTTTGATATTTTCATAGTCCTAGGCATATTTTCCAACCGAAGTGGCATTCCAGATTTTATTCGCATTTTGGTCCAGGCCAGATATATCGGTACCATCACATTTTCGATATTGTCATTGCGGCACATTTCCGTCCCAATTAGTTGTAATTTATTATTCTGCATTCTTGGTGGGTAAAACCCATTCACGGAGAAAATTGTCAATGAAGGTCTGTCACATTTTGTTCCAGCCCAGATATATCGGTACCACCACATTTTCGATATTTTCATTGAGGCACATTTTCGTCTGAATTAATTGTAATTTATTATTCTGCATTCTTGGTGGGTAAAACACATTCATGGAGAAAATTGTGAATGAAGGTCTGTCACAATTTTGTTTTATTAGATAAATTGTAATCGAATTTTACCACTGAGGTGACTCAAATTTCTCATTCCGATTATTTTCTATGCGTACATATTTTGACATAGCCCATAGGTCACGCACGATTTGCGGAATTTTGAATGTTTTAATTTCATATTCTTACCGAAGGAGCTGCTATTATAAATTTCAGATTCAGGATGCTTCGCAAAGTGTTTTCGATGTAAGTATAATTTTCTACATATTCGCAACATTTCAAAAACTCCTGGACTCAATTTTCCTAAGGAAGTTCCTGTCATTTGGCATTCAGGTCCACAGCCTTCATATATAAAGGCTCATTTTCAAATCGAAGAAGAAAAATCTTCGCAAAAAATTGTCATCAATTAAGGTTCACTTGGTGAAGTCCCGATATAACGGTATATATCTGATTTCTGGTAATTTAAAGATTTCAGCCGCATTTTCTAAGCGAAGCTGTAAAAAAACAACAACAAACAACGCCAACAACGTTTGGTGTAGGTTCCAAAGTTAAATAACATTTTGACGGTTATTGGAGGGCGAAAATATAGGTGAATGTTTTGGCCTCATTTGGAATATTCTGATGATCCACTTAGATTTATATTTGATTATTTTTCTGAGTGTAAAAGTCATGACAATCAAAAATAAAAAATACATTGGCTTTAATTTACAAAAACCCGGCTTAGAAAACTAATTTTGCAAGCATACAAATAGCAACAACAGCAACTAGTCGGCCAACCAGCCAGAAAATGCAATGGGAAATAAAAATACAACAACAAAAATCAAAGAACAATAATAAAAATTGTAACAACAATAAAAAAAACGCAATACATACTAGCAGCGACATTTAAACGATTTCAAATCCGCAAACCCAAAAAAAAAACAGAAATAAAAACGCTGAGAAACAAAAACAGCAGCACCAGAGACTGACAATAAATCGAATTTGTTTTTAATGTTTGTCTCTAGCTACTGTTATTGTTGTTGTTGAAATTTACAAAAAAAAACAACAACGAAAAAACACAGATTTAAAATAATACAACAAAAACAATAACAAAGTTGCTATTGGCCAATACACAACAAAAGCCCTGCACAGCAAACATATAGCCGACGAGTCGAGTTGAGCGAGGAGAGCCGTTGTCACAAAGCAAAGCTTTAAGCCAAAATTGTTCCAATACCAGTTAGTCGAAAATCAACAACCGTGGCGCGAAGATGTTCAGCTTATAGACAATTAAATTATACGGGCGTGTTTAAGCATAGAAAATAATTAATCAATTAAAAATAAATAAAAAGAAATACTCGCACATAAAAGAAAATTATGAAAAATTAATAATAACAAATAATGTATAAATAATAAATAAATTAAAAAAAGGCATAAAAAAGTAAACATAAAAATCTTACAGAAATTACAAGAAAATATTTAAAAAATAATAAATAAATAAAAAAAAATATTTTACAAAAATTGCAAAAAATATTTAACAATATTAGCAAAAATTAAAAAAGTAAATAAAATATAAATTTATAGAAAATATTACAATAATTATCGAAAATATTTAAAGCAAATATGTTAGTAAAATAACCAAGGTAGAAAAATAAATTAAAAAAAAAAAAACAAAGTAATCCAAGGAAAATTAAATAATATATTATTATAACTATAAAGAAGCAGCAATTTATCAATAAATAAATAAATTAAAAAATATTAAAATAATTATAAAACTCCTATTTAAATATATATATATATATATATAAATTTCAAAACAAGGAAAAAATAGATTTTATTAAAAAAAAACCAGTAAGGAATGCAGTAAAGTCGGACGGGCCGACTATATGATACCCTTCACCACTTTGGATATATTCAACAGATGAATCCTAACAGCCGTCGAATTTTTAAAGGACCATTAACATGAAAATGAATACATAAACATGTCGTTCTGCAACCTAAACATGTCATTCTGCAACCTATATAGGATGAATATCGAAATCTGAACCGATTTTCACAAAATTTAACACACATCATTCTAGACCTAATTCAGCACACTATACCCAATTTCGTGCAAATCGAAAGATATATATGGACCTTGGTACACCATTTATATTAAATCGGACGAAAATATATATGTGAGCTATATCTAAATCTGAACCGATATTCACGAAACTTTACACACATCATTCTAGACTCATGTCTGTAGGCTGTGCCAAATTTCGTGCACATCGAGAGATATATATGGGGACTTTGGTATACCATTTACCTTAAATCGGATGAAAATATATATGGGAGCTATATCTAAATCTGAACCGATTTTCACGAAACTTTGCACACATCACTCTAAACTTAATTCAGTACGCTGTGTCAAATTTCGTGCAAATCGAAAGATATATAGGGACTTTGGTATACCATTAACCTTAAATCGGACGAAGATATATATGGGAGCTATACCTAAATCTGGACCGATTTTCAGGAAACTTTGCACACATCATTCTAGACGCATGTCTGTATGCTATGCCAAATTTCGTGCAAATCGAAAGATATATAGAAACTTTGGTGCACCATTTACATTAAATCGGACGAAACTGTATATGGGAGCTATATCTAAATCTGAACCAAATTTCACCAAACTTAGCATACATCATTCTAGACTTTATTCACTACGCTATGCCAAATTTCGTGCAAATCGAAAGACATATAGAGACTTTGGTACACCATTTACATTAAATCGGGCGAAACTGTATATGGGAGCTATATCTAAATCTGAACCAAATTTCACCAAACTTAGCACACATCATTCTATACTTAATTCAGTACGATGTGCCAAATTTCATGCAAATCGAAAGATATATACCTTAAATCGGACGAAGATATATATGGAAGCTATATCTAAATCTGGTCCGATTTTCAGGAAACTTTACACACATCATTCTAGACTTAATTCAGTACGCTATGTCAAATTTCGTGCAAATCGAAAGATATATAGGGACTTTGGTATACCATTTACCTTAAATCGGATGAAAATATATATGGGAGCTATATCTAAATCTGAACCAAATTTCTCCAAACTTAGCATACATCATTCTAGACTTTATTCAGTACGCTATGCCAAATTTCGTGCAAATCGAAAGATATATAGAGACTTTGGTACACCATTTACATTAAATCGGGCGAAACTGTATATGGGAGCTATATCTAAATCTGAACCGATTTTCACGAAACTTTGCACACATCATTCTACGCTGTGCCAAATTTCGTGCAAATCGAAAGATATATAGGGACTTTGGTATATCATTTACCTTAAATCGGATGAAAATATATATGGAAGCTATATCTACATCTGAACCGATTTTCACGAAACTTTGCACACATTATTATACACGCAATTCAGTACACTATGCCAAATTTCGTGCAAATCGAAGGATATATAGAGACTTTGGTACACCATTTACCTTAAATCGTACGAAGATATATATGGGAGCTATATCTAAATCTGAACCGATTTTCACGAAACTTTGCACACATCATTCTATACTTAATTCAGTACGATGTGCCAAATTTCATGCAAATCGAAAGATATATACCTTAAATCGGACGAAGATATATATGGGAGCTATATCTAAATCTGGTCCGATTTTCACGAAACTTTACACACATCATTCTAGACCTTATTCATTACGCTGTGCCAAATTTCGTGCAAATCGAAATATATATAAGGACTTTGGTACACCATTTACATTAAATCGGACGAAGATATATATGGGAGCTATAACTAAATCTGAACTGATTTTTCCCAATTTCAATAGGGTTCGTTCTTTGAGCCAAACAAATGAGCTGTGTCAAATTTCATCCAATTCGCATCATAAATGCGACCAGTACATTGTTTACAATTTAACATGGACAGACGGACAGACAGGCGAACATGCATAAATCGACTCAGAATGTGAGATGTGATTCTATGCATATGTGTGATTCTATGCATATTCTCAAAAGGAACCATGGGTCTATCTCGATTAGTTTTGCCTGTTACAAACCTATGCACAAAGACATAATACCCTGTACCACAGTGTGAAGGGTAAAAATATTACTAGAAATACTTATAAAAATATTTAAATAACTATAAAAAATAGATTTTCCAAAATATAAATATTTTATAAAAAACAACAACAAACTGGGATTGCCCCTAAATATTTTAAAAATAAAAATATTTACATCACTCAATTTACATAAATGTTGTTGTAAAGAAATCAAGTGAAATTTTTCTGTTCAATAAAAAAATAATCAAAAAAAAAATTGGTAAATGTTTTTGTTAAATTACCATACAAATTTCTAAAATTTAATTTTCAATGAAATCAACAATAAGACAGCAACAACAATTTGGCTGGGGTATTTTGCAATAAAAAATTACAAAAAATAACAACAAACCCTAAACATACCCCCTTTAGATTCCAGTACTTGTTGCAGCATTATTTTTGTCTATTTTTATTAAGTTTTTGTTGTTGGTTTTCAATTTTGTTGTTGTCGTTGCCACCAGATATCCAACAACAAAATTGTTAGACAAAGAAATACCAAAAAACAAGCAGCAATAACAGCATTAGAGACAGCCACCTGAGCCACAAAAAAGTTACCAAACAAGTCCCAAAAATTTTGAATTTGTTGTTTTTTATAGCTAATGAGTGCTAACCTGAAAAGTCAGAAAAAAACTATTGCCAAAATTAAATTTTTTGATTTTTAGTTGAGGAGGATGTTGATTTTTTTTTATTTACATCACATCCTGAAAAAAATTTCCAAAGAAATTGTTATTTAGTTCAAATTTGAAATTAACTATTTTAGAGACGTTACCACTTCAAATGTGGTTTACTGCATCAAAATCAAAATTTGTGAGATTTAATTTCAAGTCCATTTTATAACTTATTTTTATTTTGCTACATACATATACATACATATGTATGTATATATTATGTACATTAGTATCACTAACTACACACGGTATAATTTTTAGCCACGACAAATTCATTGTATGCAAACTTCATACTCCATAAAACACAAACAATTGTTGAAGACCAGATCTGAGTTGTTGTGCAGATGTGCAGGTCCAGCCTTTTCTAATATAGAGATGAATAAACAAAGCAAGTAAACTTTCGTTAAGTTTGATCGGCTTGAAATTTTTATACCCCCTACTCCTTTGAGGGGCACTTTCAAATTGTTTGAAAACTTGTCCGAAATCTTCTAAATAGTGGATTTTTTAACAATCGAAAAATTGTCAAATAACAGCCTATTTGACTGAAACACGTGCCCAAACTTTATATGGAAGCTACCCAAAAAGTAGATCAGTATTGATATTTTTGGTAAGGAGATGAGGACCCAAAATACCAAATTACAGCCACTTTAATTAAAAAAAAGTGTAAAAAAATCAGAAAATACTGAATATTGGTAGGTACCGCATATATGGGACCTACCCCCGAAACTTAAGCCAACATGGATCACTTTTGGTATAGACTTTTGGTCACAGCCAAATTCTTACCAAAATCCGAAATTTCGGAGGTACCGTTAAATGTGAACTACCCTAAGAAATAGTGGAACAATGTTGATAATTTTCTGTAGGAAGATTTGCTACCGCATATATGGTACCTACCCCCGAAACTTAAGCCAACATGGATCACTTTTGGTATAGACTTTTGGTCACAGCCAAATTGGTTGAATTGACGCCCATTCTTACCAAAATCCGAAATTTCGGAGGTACCGTTAAATGTGAGCTACCCTAAGAAATAGTGGACCAATGTTGATAATTTTCTGTAGGAAGATTTGCTAACCAATTACTTTCCAAAATAACAAATTACGGCGAATTCGTTAAAAAATTAAAAGAAAAAATTAAAAATAAAAATTAAAAATAATATTGCGGTAAATTATTGGTCTGTTCCAGTACTTTTTAATAGTAAAACTAGTAAAAGGGGAAACATTCCAAAATCGCTGTCTAAGTACAAAATAATTTGAAAAGTTGGGGAACGCAAATCTAGTAAATATGTCAAAATTATATGACAATTCTTCAAAATCAACATAACAGCCAATCAGAAGTTGGCATTTCTGTTTACCATTTTACTTGTTGCCATTTCTCGAGTAAAAAGTTTACAAAGACAACGCCATTTTGTTTTATGCTCTTTTTTGAAGTACTGGGAGCCACTTCGATTTAAAAAAAATGTGCTAAAAATCTTCAAAATGCCTAATATTGGGGTGAGGGTACCGCTACTAAGACGTGCATCCATTTTCTATACCAAAGATCCTACAAATACTAGCTATGTATGTGTCAAAATTCCCAAAGCTTTATCTTCAATATTGTGGGCTCTATGGCAATTTCAACAGACGGAGATGAATAAATCGTCATAGAATTGCATGATGCAATAATAAGGTGATGTATCAAAACAAAAACCTTGATCATCTCTCAAATTTTTCCTTATAATATTTCAAATAGTTGGCAACACTGCACATCTTTGATAGTTAATCAAAACATCAGCTGCGCTAAATGGACTACCTATTCATTGTGCCATGTAGAATTGTGTTCTCAATTCTGATAAGGTCATCCAGGGAGACCAGCAAGATATCAGCATCCTCTCATGTTTGCTGTCAAAATCCATTATTGTGAATTGACCTCCATTATGAAAACACAAACAAAGTCCAAATTTTCGACATTAGACATGAGAAAAATCATATGACTTTTGTTTGCAGGATGACATTATTAAAATATATTGTTCTGATGTTTATGTGACCTCCGTGTGGCAAGCGGAGCGGAATGGCAAATTTAATATACATTCGAGCCACCAAGAGCTCACTTGCAGCACTTGCTACGATAAGGAAGCCGACCAATGTCCTTTATCAACTCATAAATTCTATCATTGAAGACCTTTTCCAAGGCACAATAAATAGGTGGTCCATTTAACGCAGCTGATGTTTCGATTAACTGTCAAAGTGCATTATTCAAGATCTATTAATAAGGTCACCAAGATAGCAATCGAAATCGGAAAACAGCTGTTTTTTTCTCAAGTCTAATGTCAAAAATTTCGACTTTGTTTACATTTTCATAATGGAAGTCAATTCACAATAATGCATTTTGACAGCAAACTTAAGTGGAGCAGATATCCAGCTGGTCTCCCTGGGTGACTTTATTTATAAGCCATGGCATTATTTCTACTTGAAATCCATTATGTAATAATAAGGTGATGTATCATAACAAAAACCTTTGTTTTTGTCTCGATTATCTGTCAAATTTTTCCATATAATATTTCAAATAATTGGCAACACTGCACATTGATTTCAAGTAGAAATTGCCCACTTTGACAGTTAATCAAGACATCAGCTGCGCTAAATGGACTACCTATTCATTGTGCCATGTTGAAATCGATGTGCACTGTTGCCAACCATGTGAAATATTATAAGGAAAAATTTGACAGATAATCAAATAAAAAAATGTTTTTGTTTTGATACATCACCTTTTCATTATATCATGACCTTATCTTTATCACTAGGACCTAAGAAAAAAAGGTAATGTGTTAAAGCACACACACAAACTCTTTCATAAAAATCAATAATCATATCTCGATAGTAAGAATAAAGTAAGGTCCTCTCCGAACAATAAATCGCACCCAAACAGTCGCAGGTTGAAAATAGAGAGGCTTCTCAATTCTCTTCATCTCGAAGAGAAAAGGGAATCACCAGTCAAAATGATTTTTCAATGGAATTCCGGATCAAGGACCCAATCAGCAATGATTCAGTATTCAATTGCAAATCACTTAAAAACCAGTTCTGTGATATATTTAATTTTTAACTGTGATTTTATTTATTTTCTTATTCATTTTTATTATTTTAATGTTATGGAGTCCCGTTTTAATTTCAATAAATAATAAACAAAATGAAAAATAACTAAAACCAATAAAAGCAGTTCTTAAATTATAAAAAAAATATAAGAACAGTAATATTTTTTCTTGATAAAATAGACTCTATCAACCGAGCAAGGCATATTAAGGCCTTGATATCAGCTGATTCTCAAGTTTGCTGTCAAAATCCATTATTGTGAATTGATTTCCATTATTATTTTTTTTATATTAGACAAATCAGCTGACTTTCGTTTGCTGGGTGAACTTATTAATATATCATGGTACAATAAATAGGTAGTCCATTTAGCACAGCTGGCTATACGGTTAACTGGCAAAGTGCGTAGTTTCTACCAAGATCTATTAATAAGGTCACCAAGATAATCGAAATCCATGTCAAAAATTTCGCACAATTCACAATTATTTTGACAGCAAACTTGAGAGGTAGTCCATTTAGATGGTTTCTACCATGGCACATTAAATAGATAGTCCATTTAGAGCAGCCGATGTCTTGATTAACTGTCAAAGTGCGCAATTTCTACTTGAAATTATGTGTAATGTTACCAACAACGTGAAATATTATAAGGAAAATTTTGACAGATCGTCGAGACAACAACAAAGGTTTTTGTTTTGATCACCTTATCACCTTATTTTTGCATCATGTTTTCTACTTCAATTCGACGTGCAATATTGCCAACCATGACAAATATTACTAGAGAAAAAATTGACAGATAATCCAAAAAATTTTTTTTTGTTTTGATACATCACCTTATTATTGGGTATATTTTTACTGAAAAACTAAACGAACACACCTATAGCTATTATTATTTTAAATTTGTCATCCATGAATATTTATTTTAATCGTTATCGAAAATTAGCAATATCGATCAATATTTTAATTAATCTCTTATAATTTATTATATATCTGAATATACCATAAGAAATGTTTAAACATTGACGTGTGCAAATTTAAATTCATGTTTTTACCTCAAGGCTTTTTCCATTTTGTTTAAACAAAAACAAACATATTTTGCCCTATGTTCCTATGAGTCAATATTTTAAAGATAAACTAAGGTTTTACGCATAATAAATTTATTTATGCAAATTTGTTTTAAAACTTTGCTACGCATATTAAATGATAAATTAAAAAAAAAAAAAAAATCTGTTAACTTTCTGGTGTGATATTTCCCATTGAAGGGCATAAAAATATTAGCTTCGTTCCAGACATGGCACAGCGCAGCTGACTATCTGATTAACTGTCAAAGTGCATATTTTCTATTTGAATTAGAGTTGCAATTTTGCCAACCATATGAAATATTACTAGATAAAATTTGACAGATTGACGAATGAAAAAAAAACAAATGTTTTTGTTTTGATACATCAACTTATTATGCATAATTTTCTCAGAGCCATGGTACAATAAGTAACTGTCAAACTGCGTAATTTCTACTTGAGTTTGATGTGCAATGTTGCCAACCATGTTAAATGTTTTTGTTTTGATACATCATCTTATTATTGCATCATTTTTCCAGGGCTGTGTTTTATCTAATACTATATTTACATATGAGAGAATAACATGAGGTTATTTCAATTCACAATAACAAGGTCCATAAATAAGGTCATCCAGGGAGACCAGCTGGATATCAGCGGCCTCTCAAGTTTTCTTTCAAAATCTATTATTGTGAATTGACTTCCATTATAAAAACGTAAATGACATTAGACGTGAGAAAAAAACAGCTGACTTTCGCTAGCTGGATGACCTTATTAATAGATCTTGCAAAATAAAGTATATTGACACCCATGGCACAATAAATATGTCGTCCATTTAGCGCAGCTGATGTCTTGATTAACTGTCAAAGTGTGTAATTTCTACTAGAATTCGATGAGCAATGTTGCCAACTATGTGAAATATTATAAGGAAACATTTGACAGATGGTCGAGACAAAAACCTTTGTTTTTGTTTTGATACATAAACTTATTATTGCATCATGATTGACATCATAATTAAGAAACAGCTGTTCGAACTGAGTGATGATGTTTAAGTATATTTATTTTTATGAAACATGTATTTTAGTTATTTCTATATAAAATTAATTTTATTTAGAGTTGATATAAATAGATTATCAATAATTGTCTTTTTTAATGTCGTCTCCTAGTTTTAATTTCACAATTGCACATTTTATTACTTCTTCTTTGTACTTTCGTTTGTTTTTTCTTCTTACTCTGAAATAACCTAATTTAAATGCAAGGGGTAACAAGAAAACGCACACAATCACCTGGTTTTTTGGTTAAACAAAAACAAAACGTGTTTTACATTTTTTTGTTTTGCTCAAACACGTCAGTAATCATTGCTTGCATGCATTCGTATGCAAAAAACCAAAACAGAAACATTAGCGCATCTCGTGCCCTTGACAATGTTACCGGGTGCCCGTAACATTTACGATTGTTTTGGATATTAAATTCTTAAAATATTACGACATTTAAGAATATGCAGACTATTTTTTATTACGTTTTTGATGTTCAGATTTTACGAAAAGAAGAAGAAATAAAGACTTGACAATATTTATTCCAATAGTAATTATTTATTTTTTCATAAATACGCAGCAAGTGAAATATTTTGTAAAACCACCCAGGACAGGGGCAAATTTACCCGGAATATGCATGATGCAATGATAAGGTGATCTGTCAAATTTCTCCTTATAATATTTCACATGGTTGGCAACATTGCACATCGAATTCAAGTAGAAACTACGCACTTTGACAGTTAATCGAGACATCAGCTGCGTTAAATAGACTACCTATTTATTATGCCATGTAAATATGTAGGTATTAAGATCAGCTGTTCCTAAAATTTCTTGAACAAAGGCATCAAAATCGCATCTGGCAATATTGATGACTAGAAATATTTTGACAGCATGTTCATTCTTTTGATCAATACATATCATATGTTTTTATTTGCACACTTTTGTTGCGGCAAGTGACAATGGAATTAAATCACTTACGAATTAAATTATAATTAATAAATTAATATGAAATGGAAAGAGAACGTCTGACTTGCATAGCTGTCCCCAGTCGCTAAAAATCTCAATGTTATTGTCAGGCATTCTCCGGGGCATATAGATTCCCTAATATTAGTATTGGCCTTTTCTATTAAACATCAAAATCGTCTGGCGACATTCGTGCAATGTGTTTGTATAGTTCGGGATCATTCCGTTTTAATCGCTCCCTAAAAAATACACACCATCACCTTCCAAAAGAAAAGTCCGAATCCAATGTTGCTTTTGTTTTCTTCTTTCTTCATTGTTATCAGCTACTTCTTCCTCCAATATTAAAAAATGCTGATGACCGTGTCGTCGTCCATAGTTATTAATACTAAACTATTTCTCAAAATAATCAAAATAGCTGTTCAAAGTCAATATTTTCAATATAAACAATTACCAATAGTGTAAATTAGCTTCAAAATATTTTGATCAACGTTGAAAGAATATTTTGATCAACGTGTAAATAGGACTTCAAAATACAAAAAAAAGGTTTTTATTTTTTATATGATTTTCTCATTTTGTTTTCTGAAATCAAAGCAAAGTGTAGAACATTAATACAAAAAAATATTTACAAAACATCTGATCAATAAATCAGCTGATCGGAGATTTATTGATAATTGTAAATTTATTGTAAATATATTTTTTGTATTAACGATCTACTTTTTGCAACAGTTTGACCATGATGCAATAATAAGGTGATGTATCACAACAAAAACCTTTATTTTTGTCTCGACCATCTATCAAATTTTTCCTTAAAATATTTCACGTGGTTGACAACATTGCACATTAAATTCAAGTAGACATTACGCACTTTGACCGCTAATCGAGACGTCAGGTGCGATAAATGGACTACCTATTTATTGTGCCATGAGTTTGACTTTATACCTTTAATGAAAATGTACGCCACATGTAATTAAAATGGTTTATTTTATTTAAACACATTTTATGTAAACATACAATAGCTTTTTTCGAAGAAATTATTTTCCGTATTTATATACCTTTTAAATAGTAAAACTAGTAAGTGTATTATTTTTACTGTTCATATTACTTACTCCTCTTTGCAGGAATAAAGTTCAATCAGCTGATTATTAAACTGACACATTTATGATCAGCTGTTTTCGAGATCATTTTATTAATGTCAATTGTAACTCCAAACAAATCACACATTTTTATCAACATACGTCATTTAGTTTCCATTTTGAAGGATTGCAAGCTAATTTTGAAATGGATTTCAGTTCCCGAATTTTATTTAAATATTCTCCTAATATTTAATATTAATTAAATATTTTATTAATTATTTTCAATTAAATCGAACATGAATAATTTCAACGGACATATGCCAATAACTTCCTGTCATGTCATTCAACTTTTTTGTATAACACTTAACTAATAGCCGACAAGTTTCCGTAGAATTAATCACATTTGAAGTTAAAGTATTAATTAAAATAAGTGTTGAAATCGTTTAGTTGTTGTATTTGCTGTTGTTTGTAATTTAAATGTTGTGTGTATTTGTTAAGTTTAAAAATAATTTTCAAGTGTGAACAGCTGTTATAATTAATTTGGTCATTTGAAATATTAGTTGAGTTTTGTTTAACAAGTTTAATTTTTGGATTTTTGATCAATGTAAAACTGCTCTTACCTTCAGCAGTAGTTGACACTTCGATAAACTGACAAAATTTATGAATGGTTTTTAATATTTGACAATAAATATATCAATTAACAAGTTAAAGCCAAAAGTCAAAGTTTTATTTTTCCTTAATTTTTAAAACATAATCTATCTTATATTATTGTACCATGATTTTGCTCTTTCATGACACAATAAATAGGTATACCATTTAGTGCAGCTGACTATCCGATTAACTGTCAAAGTGCATAGTATCTACTGGAATTCGACGCACATTGTTGCCAACCATGAGAAATATTATTAGATAAAATTTGACAGATGGTCGAATAAAAACAGATGCTTTTGTTTTGATATATCACCTTTTTAAATGGCACAATAAATATGTAGTTCATTAAGCGCAGCTGATGACTCGATTAAATGCAAAAGTGCGTAATTTTTACTTGAAGTCGATGTGCAATGTTGCCAATCATGTGAAATATTATAAGGACAAATTTGACAGACGTCCGAGACAAAAACAAATATTTTGACAGCTTTATTTTGACAGAAGAAAACTATGTTTACATCAAAAATTTTACATAATAAAACAATTAAATTAAATTGTGAATTTGATTGTCTTAATATTAATATTAATCCACTCTTGTAAAAAACATTGCTATTGTAGCTTAATGTTCTAAATGCACAGTTATAATCAAAAATACTGGTTTCTTCTAAAATCTTCTAACATAGGATGGCAGGTGCGTTTATTATTATATTACTTCATAAACATTGAGAATAATATATGAAAGTGTGTTCACATGTTTATAACGGCAATGTTTATAAGATTTTTCAAATATATGCAAAACGTACACAAAAAAATAAATTTGTAGTTAAATATTGTTTAATACGCATCTAGTT
The DNA here is from genome assembly GCF_032173495.1 of Musca vetustissima. NCBI lineage: Eukaryota > Metazoa > Arthropoda > Insecta > Diptera > Muscidae > Musca > Musca vetustissima. The sequence continues at coordinate 334,731 of NW_026882799.1, read as the reverse complement.
TTGAAATTATTTGGCGTAAATTATGCCACAATAATTAGGTACCCCGTTTATCTCAGCTGACTGTCAGATTAACTGTCAAAGTGCATTGTTTCTTCCATGGCACAATAAATAGGTAGTCCATTTAGCGCAGCTGATGGCTTGATGAACTGTCAAAATGAGAAATGCATACTTGAATTGGATGCGCAATGTTGCCAACCATGTGAAATATTATATGGAAAAATTTGACAGATGTTCGATACAAAAACAACGATTTTTGTTTCGATACATTATTGCATCATGGTGTCTACTTGAATTCGACGTGCAATGTTGCCAACCACGAGAAATATTACTAGATAAAGTTTGACAGATGGTCGAATAAAAAACAGATGCTTTTGTTTTGATACATCGTAATGTTATTGTATCATGATGTAAATGAAGAGATTTCAGTTCAAAAGTGTAAAAATTATAAAGTAATCAAACATACCTAAAGGGTCCCATACACTCATGCCGTCATGCCGATTGACTAGTGTAAATCATTATTCCACAAAATAGATTTTTGTCCCAAAAATTGCATTTTGAGTCGTAAATTCAGTTGTTGTTTTATTCCGACACAATTCTTTTTGTTTTGTACACAAAATTATTTACTGACAACTTTCAAAATGAATATTATTCACCAGATTGAAAGGGTTTCATTTTCAAATCAAAACTATTTTGATTTTCTTCATGCGTTGTGTGTGTCACACATACACAAACAAACTTTCAAAAAATTACACATACTATGATAAATGCTGTACGGTATGATGTATAGTGTATGGGACCCTTAAGGCCTATTTTGACTATGCATGGTACAACATTTCAGCTGTTTAGACTAGCATTAATATCAAATTGCCAATCAGCTGTTTTTTGCTTTAGTATACATAAACATTGCAGTGGTTTCATAATTTCTGTGGCAATTTTTCAAAATGCATAATGTAATTTTTCAGCAATAGAATTTAAACTTATTTTAAAGCGTATAAAGTTGTCATTTTGGTAATTTTTGTGAAAGTGATGCATATTTTTGCTGCGATAGAGGATTTAATTTTGTGTGTTAAATCGAGGCAACTTCAGCTCGATTAAGCAATTAAATCGAGATAAGACACATTATTAGTTAAAAGCTATGGTCTGAACCATGATGCAATAATAGGGCGATGTATACCAACAAAAACCTTTGTTTTTGTCTCGATTATCTGTCAAAATGTTCTATATAATATTTGAAATGGTCGGCAACACTGCACATCGAATTCAAGTATAAAAGACATCAGCTGCGCTAAATGGCTACCTATTCATTGTGCCATGGTCTGAACGATCATCCTTTAAGCGGTATATACACGTCAAACATGTGAATTCGATTGGTGTGAAACCGCTAGCCTAAATACGTCAAACGAATCCACAAAACTTCATTTCGAATTTAATTTTTGAAGCGTAAAGATGGACAGCTATATTGACTATGCAAAAAAAACATCGAATATTTTTTATTAATTTTATTTTATTCCGAGAAAAAAAGTTTGTTTGGCACTGCAGGTTGTGTTTAAAAACATCAATAAAGGTTTCCCAATTTTTTTTTGCAATTTTTTCGTTTACACCGATAACACGCACATGTTTGACGTGTGTGGGCCGCTTTATGTTTATTGCATTATTAGTGTTGCCAATCAGATCATCCTTTAAATTCTTCACTCTTGCTATGTTTACAATGAGTCAAATAATTACATAGAATAAATAAGCTTCAAAAGTAACAGCAACCGTAACTATGTTCCAGATCCTACAGTAATGAAATAGTCTTCGATATTTCCTTTATAAATTTGAAAAGTTTTAATAACCCAAATATTTTTGGAAAAAATCAAAACATTTATTGCAACCTTTCAATTTATTATTTTGTTTTATAGTACGTTTATATTATACCGGATTTAGTTAACTCTGTGGGTTTAAGTGGTCAATTCCTTTGAATATATGCCAAATAAATCCTCATAAAGTAGGTTAAACCCATGACACAATGAATAGGTAGTCCATTTAGAGCAGCTGGTGTCTTGATGAACTGTCAAAGTGGTTAATTTTACTTGAATTCGATGTGCAATGCTGCCAAAATTTTGAAATATTATATGGAAAAATTTGACAGATAATCGAGACAAAAAAAATATTTTTGTTTTGATACATCACCTTATTATTGCATCATGGTTAAACCGGTAAAAAGTTCTAATGTAAATTCCGTTTTATTTATTTTATTATACCATACTCCATGTAAACAACAAATTAAATAATTATATCGCTGGTTCTTTCCGGTGACGTCTCGATGTCTTCTGACCTATCTTTAATGTGGTATTTAATGTGATATTGTCGATGATTATATAAAAAAATTCCATACGACTCTCAATAACACAATGAATATACATTGATTGCTGATAACATTTCTCCAGACTTTCGAATAAACTCTATTGAACTTAATGTTGTTGTTCGTTGAATTGCATTTTTTTAAAGCATTGACCATTAGATGGAGAATATCCCAAGTTATTGACTGTCTTCCGTAATACATTATAAATAATCAATAATAATTTTAACGGATATATTTGAGAATAATCTTTAAAAAGATTTTATGTCGACATTGACAGACAGATTTGACCCATATTCATTTGTTGATTTCTTCCTTTTCTGTTTTTTATGTATAAAAAAAAGTTCAAAGTCCCTGCCACATATGAATGCCAGTGTTGCGGTCAATTACCCTTAACAATTGTATTTACTTGCCATATTTGGACTTCCATGTCAGTATTTTTGTTAGCCATATCGCCTAAGAATGCATATGGATGTCTGTCGTCTTCGATCACATATGGTCTTATAACATAGCGCAATATACAGTGTTTACAGATTGTATTTTTGCACTTAAAAACTTTTTAATTTCATATGTGTGATTTATTCTTCCGTAATGTTTACATCGAACGTGTTTTAATAATATTTAAATAAAAATTTACTTTCGTGTTGTTTTCCTGATAGTAAAATAAATAAAAAATAACAGTAAAATAAATAAAAGATAAAGAGTTAAAATCGATTTGAAAGATGTAATTAATTCAAAAAGAAGGAAAATAGTAATAATGACTAAAACCAGCTGACTAATAAGTCAGCTGTTCCAATAAATAAGTTCATTAACGAAAATCAGCTGTTTCTTAAGTTTGTGGCCAAATTGTACTATTACACCGTATAAAAATGTGAACAATGAGGTTTTGACAAACAAGTTTCTTCGAAGAGACTTTTTGGTTTAATTCTAGCAAAATAACAAATAAGTCGTTAATTAAGTTGGCCTTTAAAGGTACATTTACATTTGTTTTAAGATAAATCGTTATTTTAATTGTCATTTAAGGTTTGTTGCTAAACAAAAATTTTGCCTTCCAACTACAAAAACTATCTCCCACAAATATCAACGTCATCGGAAATATCATTTTGTTTTCTATAATAAGGTTATGTTTTAATAAATACACGTGCTTTATAAAAAAAGCCCATACTCAAATTAGTTATTTTTGTACAGCAACATTTTTTATTCTCAATTCGTAAGATAAATGTTGGCACGCGATATTAACCGCAAATTAATTATTTGATTTGATAAAGCAAGATTAATTTAAAAAACTGGTTCAATATATTAACTCGACATAAAAGCAACAAATTTTTGAATTTAAAATATGCATTAATAAATACTATTTGATGTTTAAGGGCATAAACAAATCTATTTTTGTGGTGTTGTTGCTACCTTAAAGTTCAAAGTACACCATGAACAAAAATTTCATTTTGGGCAATAAAATTTCACCTAAATGCCGAAAACAATGGCTATTATAATATCCAATTTGATTAACATACATTCAATGCAGATTTAATGTAATTTCGATTGTCAATTGCCTTGAGCCATGACACAATAAATAGATACTCCATTTAGAGCAGCTGACTATTCGATTAACTGTCAAAGTGCATAGTTTATACCATGGCACAATGAATAGGTAGTCCATTTGGCGCAGCTGATATCTTGATTAACTGTCAAAGTGCGTAATTTCTACTAGGGATAAGTAAATCGACTTTCGACTAATCGATTAATAGACTTTTTGTATTGAAAAGTCTTAGAGTCGAAATCGACTTTTGTCCTTTGAGAAAATCGCAAAGTCGACTTTCGATTTTCTTCATAAATTCTTGGTTTATTATCACAAAGCCGAAATTGTCCAAAAATTACACATTCCATAACTTTTTTTTCATCTGTTGACAACAATTCTTATAAATTCTTATAAAATTAAATTTTTAGTTGATTTTTCTTTAGTTGGTAAAAGTCGAAAATCGATTTTGAACAGGTTTGACAAAATCGAAAGATCGAAAAGTCGACTTTTTAGTTAAAGGAAAAAATCGAAAACTCTAAAAATCGACTTTTTGGTCAGAGGCAAAAGTCTAAAAGTCGACTTTTGTGCTCGACTACGTATCCCTAATTTCTACTTGAATTCGTTGTGCAATGTTACCAACCATGTGAAATATTATAAGGAAAAATTTGACAGATGGTCATGATAATCCTACCTTGATTATTTTATCAAGGTATGATTATTGAATCATACCTTGATAAAATACCATTTTGTCTTAAAAGGCTTAGAGTAGTCAAGATGCGTTTAGACTATACCTTACAAAATACCAAACAAAATTCTAGCTGTTTAGAATAGTATTAAAATGATATAACGTCAGTCAGCTGATATTTGTTGACATATATCATCTGACTGATATTTGTCTAGTTATACTTAAAGTACATAAATACAACCTAATTGTTTACATATACCTTTAATCACGATTTAAATGTCGATCAGCTGATGTTTGTTATTATATATACAACATTTTTAATTCGCGCCAAAAGTACGGTTTTTGCAATTTGAAAATGAAAACAAGAATTACACCAATGGACATGTTTTTTACAATCCTGTGATCGTTTGGAAAGTAACAAATTTCCTTTGAATTTTAATTTTTTGCATTTTGGCAACCGGTTAATATAAAAACGATGTTGGTATATTGTGAGAGAGTTGTATTTGTTCGTACAAAAACCGCGTTGCATCTCATTATTATCATGAATTCGTTTATGATTTAAAATGATTTAAATTTGTATGACAAATCATGGTAAATTTAGCCTGATTAAGAAAATAAACTCTGATTCAGCCTTAAATCGTGATTAAATGTTATATGTAAATCCGCTTTTACACATTTCACTAACTGGTTTCATAATTTATTTGGCAATTTTTCAATCAAGTGATGCATTTTTTGATTCAAAAGCAGGGTTGTATTTGAAATTATCTCAAATTAGCATCGGATTTCGAACAAATCGAGATATTGATTGATTTAATTTTGCATATTAAATTGATATAAATAGGTGCTATTAAATATAATGTACTTTGTCACTATAATATCTATAGTGTAAACACATCTAATGTGTTTAGACTTTTATTTAAATCATGATGCAATAACAAGTGGTCTGTTCCCGTACTACAAGAATCTACCACTTCTTTCTACGATAACGAATTTTCCTTTATGATATCGAAAAAAATAGTAAAATCTAGTAGATTCTTGCAGTACAGGAACAGCCCAAAGGTGATGCATCGATACAAAAAAACCGGTTTTTTTCGACCCTGTATCAATTTTTATCTAGTAAATCAAATATAAACTATGCACTTTGACAGTTAATCTGATAGTCAGCTGAACTAAATGGAGTACCTATTTGTTTTTGTTTTTCTTCCTCGCAACCTTTTCGCCTACAAAATTCATATAAATAAAAATTTGCTGAAAGCTGTTTACGTATATATGATATTTGTTTTCATAATCGATTTTATATCCACTCGATTAAAGAAAAGTGAAACCTAAATGTAAAAATCATGATTGGTTTTTGTCTCGACCATCTGTCAAATATTTCCTTATAATATTTCAAATGGTTGGCAACACTGCACATCGAATTCAAGTAGAAATTACCCACTTTGACAGTTAATCGAGACATCAGCTGCGCTAAATGGACTACCTATTCATTGTGCCAAGGTAAAAATTTTATCAATCTTAATAATAATTTTAATAAAATGGTAGTGTAAATGTGCTTCAAGAGCCTGTGATAATATCTCCATTTTCGAACTTTTAGTTTGTCTTTTTCCTCTTACTTATTTCGGTATTTCATACTCCAAATAATACGTTCAATATCCCCTTGGTCTTACTTAATGTAATATATACTTGTTTAAGTTCTTCTTTTAAGAAATAAGCTGTCAAAACCTATCAGCTGTTCACATTTGGCTGCAAACTACTGTAGCTAAAACCAGTACTAATAAAAATATTAGTACGTGTTACCTACATGATTTGATTATTAATTACAATTATGACTATATGAAGTAATACACAATTTACGCTATATCTGAATGATAATATACAATCATACAAACATATAGAAATATGTACGTATATTTTTTTATAAATCATATAAAAATATGAATAACAATTATAATAAAATTGAATCCATTAACCTGGTATGTTAGTTTTTATTATTTTAAATGCCATATAGTAACAAAAAACCATATAATTTGATAATTATATATTTGGTCAAAAAACATTTATTTGAAAATTTTATTATTCCAATTAATAGGGAGTTTTTTGTAAGTATAAATACAAAACTATATTTATAGCACATAACGTGTTCAATTTTTCAATTAGATTTTTAGATGACACATCGATTTTTTGGTTTTTATTCCATTTTCTTCTAAAATATTTCACAATACTATTTTGATAATATTTCGTTGGTATTTTAGTTCCATTCAGGTAGAAGGAACTTTATTGCATTAAGGGCTTCTCCCGCCACCAAAAAGGATAAATAATCCAAATCTGGTAAACACATGATGACATTCCTCTAAATTGTGAAGGTCAACTTGGGTGAGATTTATTTGTTGTAATATTTTCTTTAAATAGAAAACAATTAGACATTCTTACTACCTGACCACTTGAGAATGACATAATAGAAAAAATGTGTTAAATGTCTTGTATTGAAGTAAATAAAACTCATAGGGGACGATGGCGTGAAAATTCACATTAGTGTCCCGCAATTTTTTTTTTAAAGAAATATGGTTTTGTTTTCTATTTCATTTGAAAAACTTCTGCTGAGTCTAAAAAGACAATTATTATTCCTACAAAACCAGTGTTGTATGTTATTAGTACTCTAATTTTTATCATGCTTTAAGTTGCTGTATTTTTTAAAGCAAAAACACAAAAGGGGTTTATATATATATATAGCATTAATTCATGAAAAAAATACCGAATAAGGGTTTAGTCTCTTAATCAGGCTAAATTGGCCATAAATTATCACACAAATTTATATAATCAACAATCGTCAGCTGATTGACATTTAAGTTATGATTAATGCTTTGTGTAAACATTTGGGCGGTATTTTTGTATTTCGTTAATCGAGTTGTTTTAAAATCGTATGTGTAAATATGTTTTAATGCACTTACGAATCATCTGACTGATATTTGTTTAGTTATACTTAGAGTTCATAAATACAACCTACTTGTTTATATATATACCTTTAATAATAATCTAAATGTCGATCAGCTGATGTTTGTTATTATACATATAACATTATTAATTCGCGCAAAAAAAAAACATCAGCTGATTGACATTTAAATCATGATTAAAGCTATGTGTAAACAGTTAGGCGGTATTTTTGTATTTCGTTAATCGAGTTGTTTTAAAAATCGTGTGTAAATATGTTTTTAATGCACTTACCAACCGACCAAAAACATATGTATAAAACTTGAAAAATTGTTAAACTATTGTTACATTTACACAGTGTAAATTACAACTTAAATGACAATTAAATGATGATTTATCATAAAACGCTTTGGGTGGGAAGATATTTCCTATCGCTCTGAGTATTGGATTTGTGGGCATAATTTTAATATTTTGAATTTAGGATATCTCGTCTTTATTTTGATTGACTGCTAATTGAGTATAGCTGATAAAACTTACATTTCGACAATTTTGCATAATGAGAAAAAGGATAAAATACTTATAATCGTAGTATTAAATTGAATAGAGAAAATAGCTAAATCACCAGAAGCTCCTACATGAGCAATAATTGAAGATAAAGATGGGTAAATTGTTCATCCTGTCCCAGCTCACTTTTGTACTATACTTTTGACTAAAAAATGAGCATTATGCAATAATAAGATGATGTACCTTATTATTATTTTTGTCTCGACCACCTGTCAAATTTTTCCTTATATTATTTCACATGGTTGGCAACGTTGCACATCGAATTCAAGTAGAAATTATGCACTTTGACAGTTAATCTAGTCATCAGCTGTGCTAAATGGACTACCTATATATTGTGCCATGCAATAGAGTTAAATCAGAAGGAAAAAGTCAGAAACTTATATTATTTATTCGAGGAAAGGCCATATCAAGAGCTCGTAATACTAAAGGATTATTTCGATTTCCAAATCCTCCAATTATAAAAGTTATAATTATACAATTATATAAAAAAAGGATAAGCAGTTACAATAACATTATAAACTTGATCGTCACCAATTAGAGCACCAGGGTGTCCTAATTCAGTTCGAATTAAAATTCTTAATGAAATTCCTAATATACCAGATCATGCTCCAAATATAAAGTATCAATATCTTTGTGATTAGTAGAAAATAAAGATTGCTGCGATTAAATGGTTGAAGTTCAAGCAATAGATTGTAAATTCAATTATGAGAATTATTGTCTTTAATCAATTAGCTTTATAGTTAAAAATGATATTATAGTACGTTTACAATTCTAAAGGGGTGTCAATTGCCAATTCCTTTGTTTATATGTCAAAAATCTTAAAGTAAGACTTAAAAGACTTTTAAAACCTTAAAAAATAAATATAAGCTATTAGCTTATTTAAATTATAGTGTTATTCAGTTATTTTCATAATATTTTAATATTAAAGCACCATTACATAATCGAATATAAAAATATTAAGTAATTAAATTCATTATTACTTTAAAAAGTCAAAAAAAAAAACAATTCTAAAAAAGGAGAGATATGAAAGAAGATTTTAGTTACAGAAAAATTTAATACTTTTTTCATGGGAAAATAATAATGAAAATAATTGATTAATATAAGAAATCTTAAATATATCAAACCGGAAAACTATAGAAAAAGTAAAAAAAAATTATAAAATAAAGGAATGGAAAGGAGTTAATTAAAAAAAATATGTACATTTCCGTTAAAGGCGTGTATAATTATTTAGATTCAAAAAATTCCAAATGCGTCATATAAAAAATCACAAATTGTCGCTTTTTAATATTTTAAACATTGTCCCATTAAAAAATGTTATTGCCCCAGATTTTGCAGAAAATCATAAAATAATAAATCAGAATCCAACAATTAATACTTAAAACGTGAATGCAGTGATAACAGGTCACTCACTTATTGCTAGATTCCCCTTGTAGAATCATAGACTGTGATTGCAAAATGTTGTCTTCAAAACCAAGCAACAGTTCATTGACACAGTCGTAAAGTACAATTGACAGAAATTACTAAAAAGAAATTTCAAATTTATTATCTCTGGAAGATAATATCATCAATGTCATATTCCGTTTTATTTGATACCAATGTCTTTATGTTATAATCGTTGAATTGCAAAAGAAGTAAAATTGAGTTAAAAAAAAAAACAAGAAAAATGCAACCCAGTAGTGATGTCTTAATAGGTCATATTTACAGTAAGTCCCAATTTAGATTGGGCAAGTTTACCCAGTAGTGATGTCTTAATATGTCATATTTACAGTAAGTCCCAATTTAGATTGGGCAAGTTTACTTGCGGCAAGTCTTTGTTTGCAGGAGAGAGTGGCAAGGGAAATAGAAATGGAAAAAAATTGCTCGTACCGGCAATTTTCTGGCAATTCGTTTTTGTGTATTTTGTGCCAGTAATTTGAAATACCAATCCAGAACTTTTTCGAACATAAAAAACATTTACAAAATGTCAAAAAAAAAAAATAGTTTTGAAACCGAGTTGCCTTGTATAGACGCATGAAGCAAGTTTAAAAGAGAATGATAAAAATTGCCGCAAGTAAACTCGCCTAATCTAAATCAGGACTAGTATAACTGGAAATAACACGAGAATATGCTTTCCAAATTGACTCAATTTTTAAATTGAAATACCAAATCCCAGCTGTTTAGACTGTAGTAATAAAATTATATACCGCTGATCAGCTGAGATTTGTTTACGTTTAATGCATATAAACATGTGTGGTTTTAAAATAGGTTAATAGAACGTTTACATTCTACATGATTTAGTATAATGTTCATGCTGTTTAATATTCATTATAAACTTTTTTTAAAAGTAATAATTGAATTTTAATGTAAACAAATGAAAGCTTTGTCGTTATTTTCGTTCAAAAAAACTGTGTTGTATTTGAAATTATCTCGATTACGCAAATTATTTCGATTAAGTCAAAATCCGTTTTCCCCAAATGCAAATAAACGAATTCCAAAAACAAAAACAGCTGATCTTCGAAATGTCTGTTGCCTATAAAGACTTGTTGAATAACTACAATATACAGTAATTTTATCGATTTTTTAAAAGTTTACATGTGTTAAAGAGCTAAATAAATATCAGCTGATATAACTTAAATTTTCTAACTGGATTTCCAAACCCGCAGTAACACAGCTGTCAAATCTGCTCAATCCATTCTCTTTTATTGGAATGTGGCGTAAAATTACAACATCCAGTAAAATTGTATACAATGTTTATTAACAGAAAATTATGTCGCGTAGCCGGTGTTGCCATCTGTCCATAGGAGAAAGTCTTAAATTCGCGGCCGAAGGCCGGCTACCCACAAAAACTATTCTAATTAAAAGGAGATTCTGTCGCGTAGCCGGTGTTGGCATCTGTCCATAGGAGAAAGTTTTAAATTCCCGGCCGAAGGCCAGCTACCCACTAACACTATTCTAATTAAAAGGAGATTCTGTCGCGTAGCCGGTGTTGGCATCTGTCCATAGGAGAAAGTTTAAATCCCCGGCCGAAGCTTAACAAGTCATAGAATTTTGGACACCCATATCTCGGAGAGTAGGGACATTTCTGATAATAAAGATACATTTTTGCAACTTGTGTTTCAGACGCTTTTAATTGATACCCATATGGTTTTTCAGAAGGATCTCGCGGAATTTTGGAGACCTATATCTCAGGAAGTATGGACTTATTTGATATGATATATTTTGTAATCAGGGCTTCATATGCTTTAAAATGATACACATATTGCCTTAGTGAATTTTAAAAAAATGACGAGAAAATTCAAGGGTCCCATGAAACTTTGGAGGCCTATATCTCCGAAAATACCGATTTCCACAAAAAAAAGTATACTGCTGTAATCAAGGACTACATGTGGGCCCCAAGGACTACATGTGGTAAAAATTTCAAAACGATCCGGGAGGGGCCCCTAAACTAGACTTGTTCCAAATTATTTAACAGATATTCCGATTTTCAAAAAATTTTCATTTTAGCTGTTTCATAGTCAATATATTTATTTTGTTTACTAAAATTTACTTTCTTGCTCACTGAGCAAACACCACAGTTAAATTATTCAGATCAAAAGGAGTCAGCTGATATTTTTTTTATTGAAAACTTAACACGTTCATTCTCTAAAGCTCAAGGACTCCAGTGAATATTAACTCATCCAAAATATAATTGTAATTTTTATTTCCATTTTTGACGCAAATTATTAATTTGGTATGTATATCAACAAATATCAGCTGATCGACATTTAGATCATGATTAAAGGTATGTGTAAACAGTTCAGGGTGTATTTCTGGATTTCGTTAATCAATTCGATTTAAAATCGTATATGTAAATGTACTTTAAGATTAAATGAAGAGCCTTGAAGATTCTATTTCATTATTTCACATTAATTTTCGTATTAAAAAATATTATATACATATATCACTCACTCGTGAAAATATAACATAAATATAGGTATGTGTTATATTTTCAAGAAACTAACCTAATTAATTTGGGATTTGTAAGCAGCTTTTTTAAAAATTTCACCTGTCAATAAAAAATTTGACCAAATGAAGTTAGAAGATATATGAGTTAAATTTAACGGATTTTCTCTCACTTAACGCAGAGCCAATTACAAACTTGTCAAAACAAAAATAACCCAATTCCAAAGAAATCAATAAAAAACAATGTTCAAAAGACACTTAACTATGACTGTGAAAATATTGAAATAAAATAAATAATATCCATGAAAGACGACAGCTAATTGTTAAGCTAACGTAATAATAACACACGCATACGCGGAGGAAGTAACGCGAAAGGTATTTAACCGCATCACAAAATAAAAAATCAAAAACAAAATTACGGCAAAACAGCTCATCGTCCACGAACAAATCGTAACAGCAACGGCTATTACTTTTTGTACACATCATTATTAATTATGGAGGCGAATAAAAAATCACCATCGAACGGTTTAAAAAATGGGTAAATATCATATTGACATAAATAACACTGACAAATGTCTGTAAGCCGAAAGTTGATGAGAAACAGTAAAACATGGTTATGGTGGATGTGTTTTTTTTAATATATACATATTTGTTTTTAATTTTTATTAATATTAAATATATATATATATTAAATATATATATAATTAAAGACGAACGTACATTTGTATGCTAGTTGACTTATGATGTCCATGATGTATCCTGATCTAGTTGACATATTATGGTGTTTTTACACGATATGTATTTTACATATGTGCTGTCACTTTATTTACATATGGAAATCGAACTCGTCATATGAAACATACGGAAATTTCACTGTGTCAAAACAATATGCAATTACATATGTATTTTTTTCCGAATAGGACGCGCTCTATTTTCGTATGTGAAACATAAGGAAATCAGCTGTTTGAATGAAACACATGGTTGAAAGAAAATATTTCAATTGCAAGTCAAAGAAAAGGATGAAGAGGCAATAATTACAAATTATTATTTCATTTGTAGGTGTTTAATAAAAAAATCATATTGATTTAAGAAAAAAATAAAAGTGTTTTTATGTAAAATACATATGCCGATTTGAATACAAAAAATAAATGTTTTGTGTATGCAGCTAATTTTGACACACATAAGGAATTACATATGGATGAAATAAGTGACAACACATATGTAAAACACATATCGTGTAAAAACACCATTAGTAAGTGCATCCAGAGAGATCAGGTGTATGCCAGCTGCTTTAAAATCATGGAAAATAAAGTGTGTTCGTTTATTTTCTCAGTAACATTAACTCAGTAAGAATTTGCAGAGAGTAAAATACGAATTTATCGTTCTCAAGAGAGAAAATGGCAAAAATTAAAAAAAAAAATTGTATTAAATCAACAAACAAATTGGAGCAAACAAAAAAAAACAGCATTTTTATTAGAAAAATGGATAACAAACGGAAAAATGATTTTGTTTATAAATACTTGCTTTTTCTTCATCCATCCAAAATTCACAAAACAATCACAAATCATATCAAAACAGCTGATTACATATCAGCTGATGGTACAAGAAAATACTTACTGATTAAGTTTTTCCTTATAACAATTTGCAAATACTCAGTAACACAACTGTCATTTGACAGTGACCTCAATTTTCTCTATTTTACTGGACTTTTGGGTAAACGAACAATATTTTGTAATAATTTATACAAATTATTCAGTAAACGAACGAACCTATAGTTTCTACCATGGCATGATAGTCCATTTAGCGCAGCTGATGACTTGATTAACTGTCAAAGTTCGTAATTTCTATTTGAATTCGATGTGCAATGTTTCCAACCATGTAAAATATATGGACAAATTTGAGAGATGGTTGAGGCAAAGAGAAATTAAAAAAGAAAAAAAATGTTTTTGTTTTGATACATAACCTTATTATTGCATCATGGTTACGTACTTTAATCGAGACATCAGCTGCTCTAAATGGACTACCTATTTATATAACTATACAAGGTAATCTCATTTGAGAAATTGATAATGGCAACCCTTCTTAATGTGGAATTCAAATATCAATTTCCAATAAAATGAAAAATAAATTTCAAAAAATGTTACGCATGGCGATTGGCAAATTGTCAACAAATTAAAAAATATATATATTTTTTTTTTCTAAAGCTCCAGATTGTTCTTAAGATTTAACTACAATTGTTGCAATTTGTATTTATAGGTTTTATAGGCAGGGAACTTAAAATGTTTGACACTGGACACAAGATTTGCGTACATTTCGAAGGAAGATATTTTCGTTTAAATTTTGAAAGCTGAATGTTGTCAAAGGCAAATTTATGAATAAATTGGAAACATATGACTGCATGAGACTACCTTGTATAGTTATGCCATGGGTTTCTACTTTAATTCTACGTGCAATGTTGCCAACCACGAGAAAAATGTCTAGATAAAATTTGACAAATGTTTTTGTTGCCATACATCACCTTATTAAATTAAATTAAGTTCACCAGTTTCATGCCAAAAATTTCACAATAATGGGTTTGCTGATATACAGATGATCTTTCTGGATGACCTTATTAATAGGCCTTGATTTATGATTATTAATGTGATAATAAAAAGCGCTAATCTACTATTGTACAATGCAAAGAAATAATAGTTGGCAACTCTCTATCCATTATTACCATGTTTAACTGTGTCATTTCGTTTTATTTATTTATTTTTTTATTTTTTTTTTTTTTTGTTACTTTCAAAAATAATGGGTGTGTGATCTCTTCATGTTATGCTGTTTACCCAAAGCCAAACAACAATTAAACAATTAGTTGTGTAAGCCAGCAATTATTATAACAAATTCATCATAATCATTATTATCGCCACAAACATCATTGCCATTGTCAAATACTGTAGGGGGTTTTTTGTTTTGTTTTGGAAAGAAAGTCAATATGCTGTGAAACTATTTTGTAATTTCCCAACCCTCTTCTTCTTCTTCTCTTTATTTTCAGTTCACTTAATGATCGGCCATTGTTTATGCAAAATGGAAATCGTCGCTTTTCAATCAGCGCTGGCGATACACAGGAAATTAGCAATTTTCGTCGAGCATTGCCACAATTTTTAGCCGTTAGTGTTAAAAATATTTTACTTTTTGGTAAATAACTAATTAACATTACTGTTTTTGTTTTTCTTCTTCTTTAAACACTTAATTCATTTGTGTAAAAACATTAGTATTACAACATGTTTCTTAATTGTTTTTTTTTTGTGGTTTAACGTTATTTTTTATTTCATTGTTGTTGTTTTTTTTTGCAGTGTATGGAATGACCTTGGGTTTCCCAACAATTGTTATACCTGCCATACAAGGTGGCGATGGCCGAGAACCCAGCGATATTGTTTTAAATAAGGAACAAATATCATGGTTTAGTAAGTATGACTATAAATAACAACAGAAAAACTATTATTAGTACAGTTAGGTACAAAAGTGTGTGTTGATTTTTTGGGTCAAACCTACTACATAGATGAAGTAATAATTAGATAATATATTGCTAAAAGTCTATCAATAAAACCCAGCAATGAAAACGTATAGCGGCATTTTAACCTACTTTATTAGAATTTATTTAACATATATACAATGAAATTGGCAATTTAAACCCACTGGGTTAACGAAATACGATTTAATGTAAACGTACTACATGTCAAACAAAATATTTAAAATTTCTTGAACAATTCAAAGCCAAATTGAAATTTAAATAAATGTTGTTATTTAATTGAATTTGCAGTGTGATGTGTTCTTATTGAAAATCTCAAAAAACGTATAATAACCAAATTAATGCATCTTGTCATAAAACAGCTGATTTAATATCAGCTGATGTTACTAAATAATCCATACAAATACTCAGTTACACAACTGTCAAATCTGCCTCTCACTCACTCATTCTCTTGTAATGGTATTTTGCATAAACGAACCATAAACATCCACAAACCTTCCAGGTAGATCAGCTACTTCTTGAGTTTGCTGTCAAAATCCATTATTGCAAATTAACTTCATTTTGGGAAAACGTAAAAATAAAGTCTAAATTTGTAACATTAAACTTAAGAACAAAACAGTTCGCATCCTGGGTGACCTTATTAATATGCCTTGACATCTACGTAAACAAACAACAGCTGATAAAGATTTACAAATATCCACCCAAAATAAATGTTTGGTACCGTCAAAATTAAATGTCTTTCCTGATTACGTAAAAGTGCATATAGACTTACGAAATCCACTCGATCTTAAATGTCAATTCCATAGCGTAAACGTCAAATATAATCCACTGGATTTGTGAACTGGATTTACGTGACGTATACGCTATGGAAATGACATTAGAAATCGAGTAGATTTAGAGTCTAAACGCGCTCTAAAACCTTTCCAAATCCAAACGACCACAGCATAGGAAACATATCTCCATTGTTGTAATTTTTCTTGTCATTTTCAATTTGCAACTAAATATTTTTTGGCGCAAATTAATAATTTTGTATGTATACTAACATACATCAGCTGATTGGCATTTAGGTCATGATTAAAAGCATGTGTAAACAGTTCAGAGTGTATTTCTGGACTTCGTTAATCGAGTCGATTTAAAATCGTATATGCAAATGTAATTTGAGACACGTTTACTACATGCCTTCTAAATCGACTCCATTTCTAAATCGTTGTACAAAATCCTAGATGTTTAGACTAGTATTAACCTTATATGAAGTCAGTCAGCTGATATTTGTTTACGTATACATACACATTTCTTATGCCTCATTGCTAGCCAAAATTCTAACAGGTATTGCTCTTCAATAGTTTTAAAAATATGTGCTATTTTAAATTAAAATTTTTTTCTACTTTACTCGCCTAAATTAGGCTGATAGAAAATTTTATAAGATTAAAACGTTTTTTATTTTACTCTCTTAAGTTTGGGTAAACCCTTTGCTAGTTTTTGGCATAAGACAAAGCTTTTATTATGAAACTTTGCACAATTATTACAAAAACATTATAAATTGTAGATTCTAAAATGAGTATGGGGTTCCCCGATTTATTAAAACTCAAATATTAGGTATGTTACTTAATAATTTGTACAAAATTTTACTGTACAATTTTTTTTTTTATACAAAAGTCCAATGGAAGAATGAATTGAGATGGTCCCTTTGACAGCTGAGGATTTAGATTTACAGAAAATCAGTAAATTTTGAGATAGAACACTTGCAAAAAATTTTCATTTTCCTTTCAAAAATTTTAATAGCACATATGTAAAAATTTTTTTATTGAACGCTGTTTGCATTTAGAGGATTAAATAGATTTTACTTTTTTTAGAAAAGTCAGCTGTTATTTTTTTTATTTTTATGTAATGTTCAATTCAGTTCACTGTTTGCATTTTTCTTTCTTATTTTCTTCAGGATTATATTTTAATAAACAGACTCATATATAATATTATTTATTTTCAATTTATATCATTTTAGGTTCCATTAATTTAATATGTGTCCCTTTGGGTTGTTTATTTTCGGGAATGTTAACCCAGCCGATTGGCAAAAGAAGAGCTATGCAGGTGAGACCATATTTTCACAAATAAAATTTTTAAACAATCATGTAATATTTTCTATTTTACAGTTTGTCAATTTACCCATCCTGGCATCTTGGCTTCTTTTTCATTTCTCCACAAGAACAGAGCATCTTTATGCAGCACTGTGTTTAAGCGGTCTGGGCGGTGGTCTAATGGAAGCTCCAGTATGTACAATAAATTTCATTTGTTTTCCTTTCAAAATTACCAATTTAAATTCCACTTTTCTTTAATAGGTCCTAACCTATGTGGCAGAAATTACAGAACCAAAATACCGCGGCATTCTCTCAGCATTGGGTTCAACATGTGTTATAACCGGTGTCTTTATACAATTCATTATGGGCTCCCTGATGGATTGGCGTACCATAGCAGCTGTGAGTTCAGCTTTTCCAGTGATATCGATTATCGCGCTATGTTTTATACCAGAATCTCCAACATGGTTAATACGTGAAGAACGTTTCCGTGAGGCCATTAAATCTTTACAATGGTTAAGAGGTTGGGTACCTGAACATAAAATCGAAGAAGAATTTAATCGTTTATACAATGAGTTGATAACTCAGCCTGCTATGGAAAATCAAGCTGAGCTTGAACAAATGCAGGGCAAAAAGCCAGGATTTTTCCATCGCCTTTTGGTCTTCCGTAAACGGTCATTTTTGGCACCCTTTCTTTTGGTGGCATTTACATTTTTTGTTGGCCATTTCTCGGGTAAAACATCGCTACAAACCTACGCTGTTCAGATATTCCACACTCTGAAGGCTCCCATTAATAAATATCATGCTACCATATTGCTGGGAATGGCTGAAATGGTGGCGACGGTATTGTGTGTCTTTCTCATCCATTTCACCGGTAAAAGGCCTTTGGTTTTGGTATCCACAATTGGTGTGGGTATTTGTTTCTTTGGCACTGCAACCTATGCCCATTATCTTAAGGTGGTGCCGGGCTTTGCTGTTAACAATGTGGTGGTGAATGCCTCTTCAATTGTCCCCAAGGACAGTATTATAACACGGGAGAATATAACACAGCTATACGAGACCGAAGAAAAGGCATTATTGCTAAAGGCTCCCCAACTGCAACAGCTGGAAGAACTGACCACAATGATACCAGATCTCGGGGAGGATATGATGGCACACAAAAGAACGGTCCGAGATTTGCCTACCACCACAACCATGGAACCTTATAATGTAACATTTACAGATGAAAATGATTTAGATTTGAACGACTTGGGAAAATCTAATTTCACCGAATCGACAACAGAGTACAGTTTTGATTTGGAAGATTCTCAAGAGGTCACAACGGAAACCACCACTCTGGTGGAAGAACCAACTACCATTTTAACACCAACAACATCTAGCACTACAACGACAACAACAAATCCACCGCCCACTATTACACACACTGATGAATCGCGGAAAAGTCTTCCGGAAAAAGTCAAGGAAGATATCCTGCTGACAGTGCCCAAACAAGAAATGAATAATCTGGTGTGGATACCTTTGATTTTATTATTGGGTGCCGCCTTTTTTGCCCATTTAGGTATTCGTATGATTCCATGGATATTAATTGGTGAAGTCTTTCCAGCCACAGTGCGTAGCACAGCCTCAGGTTTGGTTAGTGGTTTGGGTTATATTTTCGGTTTCTTGGCAAATAAATTATTTTTGCAAATGTTATCGCTGCTTACAATGCCTGGAACATTTTGGTTCTATTCGGCAGTGGCATTAGTTGGATGTGCAACATTGTATTTTACACTACCCGAAACGGAGGGAAGGACATTGGGAGTAAGCACAAAAAAAGAGTTTTTAATAAAATTTTATTCTCATCTAACCTTTTACTATTTTCTCAGGAAATTGAGGCCCACTTCTCCAAAAAGTCACCCACAAATCTGCTGTGTAAAAAACAACAAAAATTGGAAAAACAACAGAAAAAACAAATGACCCAAAATAATGATACCCGCTATCCATGCCCCTTGCATGTTGAACATTTGGAAAATCTTCAAATACCCATTGGACCCTATACAGAGGCGAAAATAATACAGCTACAACAAAGTGATTTCCTACCCAATCGTCGTACGAATGGCACTAATGGTGATGGTGTAACCAATATGGCCTATGAAGAAGAAAGTAATACCACACATTTGTAGCGGTAAATTTCGTCAGAGTTATTTTTGTTTCACCCGCCTCTAAGAGTGTATTTAAGTATTATTATTTAAAATTTAGTAAATGAACAAATTTATATAGGCAGTCATTTTTTAATTACATAGAAAAAAGCAAAAAAAACCCTAGTGCCACAAATGGTTGAATTTTTGTTTTCCATATCCATGTTTCTTGGTCCACACAACAGATTTATATTATTCCCTAAGAACCACCAAAAAATACACACACACACAATAAAAATCAAGATGGAAACATGTTATGCTATAAGCTGTTGTCATTAAGATGTGATTTGATAAAATAAATATAAACGATAATAATAAAATTATTATTTTTTTTTAAATAAATATTGAGGTTATGATTTTATTTTATTTATAAATAAAGTGCGACGTCTACAAATATAATATATTATATGAATAAAATGGAATTAAAGTGTAAGTCTGTATGATAAATATTAATAATTAAATTAATAAAAAAAAACTGTGTTATATTTTTGAAATAACATTAAAAATTCGAAAATATTAAATTAAATTGTAAGTGTATGATAAATATTTATATTAAAATAAATTGCAAACATATAAGTTGCTTTCCAGTACCTGAAAAAATTAACTATCAACTACTATAAATTCACATGTGAGTGTAAAACGCCATTTACATTAGAACTTTCTACCAGATTAAACTGCTTTATGAGAATTTATTTGACATATGTTGAAAGGAATTGACAATTTAAACCCACTGAGCTAACGAAATTCAGTACAATATAGGGCACATTTAGACCGAACATGTTTTACTATAAATCCTGATTTAATCGTCGTTAAAGTTGATTTGATATATATATATATATGTGGGATTTATAGGGTTTTTATTATAAGTTTTTATATTTGATTTACCGAACATGTTTTACTACAAATCCTGATTTAATCGTCGTTAAAGTTGATTTGATATATATATATATATGAGGGATTTATGAAAGTACGTTTATTATTTTGATTTAATTAACTTATAAAAAATGATATAATATTATAAATTTAACTTAAAACATTTTTTGTAAAATAAAATTGCCAATTGGTCTGTTCTCGTACTGCAAGAATCTACTACTTTTTACTACGATAACAAATTTTCCCTTATGATAACGAAGAAAATAGTAAAATTTAGTAGATTCTTGCAGAACGGGAACAGACCAAATATAAACCACCTGTCTGACACACTGCCACTCTGCACACGTATTCATTAAAGGAGCCACTCGAACAAACGGCATTTCACAACACACTGTCACCAAACAACCGTCCAACGTCGTCAGTTTGACAAGTAGTAACGCGCCAAAACCAACTTTTGCCACTGCGGACTTACATTATGAAAACGTAAACAAAGTCGAAATTTTTGACATTAGACTTGAGAAAAAACAGCTGTTTTCCGATTTCGATTGCTATCTTGGTGACCTTATTAATAGATCTTGCTACTACACACACACAAATAACCAAACAACCAAATTTATTTGTCCACTCGATT
This sequence comes from Musca vetustissima, assembly GCF_032173495.1. Taxonomy (NCBI): domain Eukaryota; kingdom Metazoa; phylum Arthropoda; class Insecta; order Diptera; family Muscidae; genus Musca; species Musca vetustissima. The sequence continues at coordinate 313,512 of NW_026882799.1, read as the reverse complement.
TCACTCTTAGAGTGAACTCATACTCTATTTCGAACATTTTGACTCTCACTCTTTTTCTTCATCAAGGAGTACTCGCGAGCACTCCCAAACAAAATAAAAGAGTGGAGAGTATACTCCCTAAAAAACTCGTACTCTTTACTTACTCCCACTCGGGAGTATTTTTCACTCGCGAGTAAAATCGAGCAAATCGGAGCTCTGGTCAGAAGTAATCATTATCAACAATTTTGGATTAAAATTCCCCATACTGTCAAATATTTTGTTTACGTTTTCACACAATTTAGAAAGCATTTTGACAGCTGGGGTGAAAGCCTTATCGGACGACCTTATTATTGGATCATAGACTTTGACTTTTCAATACAAAAATTCGATTAATCGATTAGTCGAAAGTCGATTTACTTATCGCTATCTGACACTTGCACTTGCGGGCATTAAGGCGTGCGTAAACTCTAGTTGTGGAATAAAGTTTTTTTATTTTAATTTGGATAAGTGTTAAATAGAAGCAGAAAAATGTCCACAGCGGAAACACAGATTGCTGGAAATGCAACTTTAAAACAGCAAGATCTAAAAAATTTGGTAATTGTTGAAGGAAAAATGTGAAAAACCTATGCAAAGCCAAAGGCAGCGGGCAACAGTCAACAGCGCGCGTCAGATGAAAAAAATGTGAAAAATACCAAAAAATTCCTATAAAATGCCTTTAGGAACGTAAAATTTCCAACTATGTTTGTTATTGTGAACTTGTGAATAATTATTTAATGCAATTGTAATTGGAAACATCTCGAGCCGTGGCGTCTACATTGCTACATTGCTGTTTTCATTTCTGCATGGCCCGAAGTGACGCGAAAAAATTTCTGCACGTGGCGTTTCTATGGCTTAAATTCCAGCAATTATACATTGAAGCGGTTAATTGTGTATCCGAAATGAAAAATTGCGGGAATTTTGTTGGATTTTCCCCCAATTTATTAATACAATAAGGTTTAAATTTGTATTTCTGATGCAATTGCTCATCCTGTAAAATCTAACCTCAAAAAATGCCACGACAGTTATTAATTTCTTTCTCTTCTCTCTCGCACAATATGCTGAGCCGCTGCCTGCCGCCTGGTTGATTGCTATTTTGGTTGAATTTGTGAATTTGGGTTGTGTTGTTTGAAATATTGCTAATGTTGTTTTTCTTTCGTTTTTTTTTTTTTCAGGATGTCTCCAATTTGACACCATTATCGCCTGAAGTCATTTCACGTCAAGCTACTATCAATATTGGTACCATTGGTCATGTAGCTCACGGTAAATCAACAGTGGTCAAAGCCATTTCTGGTGTCCAGACTGTTCGTTTCAAAAACGAATTGGAGAGAAATATTACTATTAAATTGGGTAAGCCATTTGGGTGTTTTGGTTGTTGTTTATACATATGTTTGTTTTTGCAAAACCATTTACATTTGGGACATACACAAAGTTTTGGCGATCGATCGATAGTTTGTGTTTTATGTATGAAATGTTTTGGAAAGTAGAAAAATATTTGTAGATGTTGTATTCTGCAAATGCGTATTATTTCTGAAAATTATTTTTTGGAATAATCGGTTTAAATTTACTAATGGTATGTTCCTGTACTACAAGAATCTACTATTTTTTACTCCGATAACACTTTTTTCCTTTATGATATCGAAGAAAATAGTAAAATCGAGTAGATTCTTGCAGTACGGGAACAGACCATAAATGTAGAAAGATAATTGGTCTGTTCCCGTACTGCAAGTATCTACTAGATTTTACTATTTTCTTCGTTATCATAAAGGAAAATTCGTTATTGTGGTAAAAAGTTTTCGATTCTTGCAGTACGAGAACATAGCAAGTATGTTTTCCCTTTATAGAAACAAATTTCAGATTTTGCGGGATTTCGGAATTTTTTTTCCGATACTTTTAAACTGATTTTAAATTTCCCCCATTAGACATTCGACATTCGATCGCTATTACTTTGTTGATTTTTTTACACTGTCATTTGTTGCAATATTGAATCTCTCTAGTCATTTATTTATACATTACGAAAAAAAAAACTAAATCAACATTATCCCTATCATATATTTTTAACCTAACAACATATACGATGTTAATAATATCATTTATCTCTTATGTACATAAGAAGATCCATTTTTTATTTTTCTTTTTTAATTTAAATTTCAATTTTTTGGCTAAGCAGATAAATCAACTAAGACAAATTAAACAAAACAATAAACATAATATTTATAGAAAAGTGAGATATGCGTTCTGTAAAATTTTCCGAATAAATTGCTGGAGTGTGATCAAATCAAACAATCAATCAGTCAACAACAACAAAAATATTTGATAGGGTATAAAATTGATTTCTTGTAATATTAAACTATCCCTATTACTACTCTTAAATGAAAAATACCAGCAATTTTAATGAAAACAAGTAATGATTTTCCTTGATGAAAAGAAAAAAAATCAAATACCGCCACCATTTTTTTGATTCGTTTTTATGTTTATTTTTTATTTTGTTTCCGGTATTCTTTACAACACTCTGTCTGTGTGTTTGTGCGTCAACTTCTTGATCGGTCGAATGTTGTATGGGAAATTTTGCAGAACGCATAAGTCAACAACGTATACAAGCACTGCTAGCATCTCCAAAATTATTACGCGAATTTGAACGACAACAAGATGCAAAATACCGGCAACGCCGCAAGCAAAGGCAACAGCAAATGCAACAACGCAGAATTAAACAATTTGAACAGCATCAGCAGCAGCAACAACAACATCATCAATCACACCAACAAACCACAATGACACGTTCATCATCGTTGGATAGTTTATTAACACGTTCGGAACGTGGTCCTTCGGTTAGTCCCAGTAGTGGTTATGAGAGTCTCAATGACAACGCCTCAGTCTGTAGTGCCGATTCGGTGTACATGAAATCACCACCCAAATCGCTAGTGGTACTTCTAACCAAATCCAATCTAGTAGAGGAGGCTTTACAAAATACCCTGCACAATAATAAACGTCGTCGCAATTCTTGCCACAACGACACACCACGAGGCCCCAAAAAACAAAAACAAGAATATGTGGTGGAAAACATCGAAAGTATTGAATGTATAAATGCCCAACCAGTATTCTATGTTAAATGGCTTAACTATCCAAGATCACAAAATACTTGGGAACGTCTAGACAATGTCAGCGAATGTGTCCACTTGGATGGTTTCATTGAAGGCCAAATGCAATTACACCAAGACGTTATACCCGGTATACGTGAAAATTTACTACAGAAAATCGAATCGGAACAACTGACGTTGAAACCGGAAGAATTGAATATGCAAGAATTGGATGCCTTCGATCCCATGGTGGTGAAAGTTGATTTAATTTTATTGGCACAATTTATCAAGGCCCGTTCCCGCTGTCAAAAAGAACCTGAACGCATACGCGAACGTCTCATTAAATCAATGCTAATGGAAGAATTTTCTCTCAAACGTAAACAACAATTGGCCTCCTTGCAGGAATGGGAGGAACGCATGAATCTGATTGAATCAGAAGCACCCATACGTGTGGAAAATAATGTCGATTTAGAAATTCTCGATCCAAATTTCCAATATATCAATACAAGTTTTTGTGGCAAGGGTGTAGAGGTGAGAGCCAGCCCGAAAATTGGCTGCAAATGCGAGGAGGTGTGTGCCCCTTCAACAAAGTGCTGTGCACGTTTGGCCGATAGTTACTTTGCCTATGATAAGAATGGCCGTTTACGCATCTACCCTGGTGAGGCCATCTATGAATGTAATGAGTCATGTGCCTGCTCGCCAGACTGTCCCAATCGTGTCATTCAACGGGGACGCCACAATTCCCTGTGTCTTTTCAAGACATCAAATGGTCGTGGTTGGGGTGTTCGTGCTGAAGCGCCACTGCGCAAAGGTGAATTTGTGGGAGAATATGTGGGCGAGATCATTACCTCGGAAGAGGCGGATGAACGTGGCACCCAATATGATGCAATCGGACGTACATATCTCTTCGATTTGGACTACAATACAAATGCAGAGAGCATGTACACCATTGATGCAGCTTTATATGGCAATGTCTGCCATTTCTTTAATCACTCCTGTGATCCCAATTTGGCTGTCTTCCCCTTTTGGGTTGACAACCTCGATATAAATATGCCGCGATTGGCATTCTTTACCTTGAGACCCATAAAGGCCGGTGAAGAACTTACCTTTGATTATATACGCGGCGACGAAGGCGAATATGAAAATCTTTCAAGTGCTGAAAAAGTTAGTTGCCGCTGTGGAGCCGACAATTGCCGCAAAGTTTTGTTTTAACATCACCACACTTTTATTTTTTATTTTTTTTTTACAAATTTTATATTGACATTGCATTTATTTTTTATGGAACCACAACACTCCATTGTAGTTGTATACACAACCTATTTGAATACTTATTTCAATCGTTATACTCATAAAATACTTTTAAAAAGAAAAGAAAACGAAACATCCCACGATACATTACATTCGACGTAAACAAATAAATATTGACAATTATTATTATTCGTTGTAATTATTTTTGATAAAATTGTTTATGTTTATATGAACACATTTTTTTACATTGCAATTCTGTTAGCCCCCACCTGGGGCAAAGAAGTCCATACGACAAATTTTTATTTTTTATTAAATTTGAATTGTTGTACCTTTTATAAATATACATATGTATTGAGAAAACATTTTTTAATTGAGAAAACGTTTAACTCATCGTTAGCTTATCTGCAAAGTCGATAATCTCAATAAGTATCTCTATTTTTTACCGACCATTAAATGATTTATACTAATGAAGAAGAATTTCTATTAAAATTAAAATCAAAATTGAAGCAAATAAATGACTAGAGAAACCAAGAAAGAAAGAAGACAATATTGTAAATGTTTGGTGTTTGGTCTTTTTGGGTGGTGATGGTACTTTTCATGCTTTGTTTATTTCTATTTCTTATTTCTTCAACTCGATCGCTGATACTTGCCAACAGGTTATGCCAATGCCAAAATTTACAAATGCGACAATCCCAAATGTCCCAGACCAGCAAGCTTTGTTTCGGACAGCTCTAGCAAAGATGACAATTTCCCCTGTGCCCGTCCCTCGTGCCCTGGCCGCTTTAGATTGGTGCGTCATGTCAGTTTTGTCGATTGCCCCGGTCACGACATCCTTATGGCTACTATGTTGAACGGTGCCGCTGTTATGGACGCTGCTCTGCTTCTGATTGCCGGCAATGAATCGTGTCCCCAGCCACAGACTTCCGAACATTTGGCCGCCATTGAAATTATGAAATTGAAACAGATTTTGATTTTGCAAAATAAAATCGATTTGGTTAAAGAATCACAAGCCAAGGAACAATACGAAGATATAACAAAATTCGTACAGGGTACAGTGGCCGAAGGTGCACCAATTATACCCATATCGGCTCAATTGAAATACAACATTGATGTGAGTGAAAAATACGAATTTCAATTTTTAATACATTTTTTTAATTCGCTCTGCTTTTTTATTGCAGGTATTGTGCGAGTACATTGTCAACAAGATTCCTGTGCCACAGCGTGACTTTAATGCCCCACCCAGGCTAATTGTTATCCGTTCCTTTGATGTCAACAAACCCGGCTGTGAGGTTAACGATTTGAAGGGTGGCGTTGCCGGTGGTTCCATTCTCTGTGGTGTCTTACGCGTCGGCCAAGAAATCGAAGTTCGCCCCGGTGTTCTGACCAAAGACAGCGAAGGTAACATCACCTGCCGTCCGATTTTCTCACGCATTGTCTCCTTGTATGCCGAACAAAATGAACTGCAATATGCTGTACCCGGTGGTCTGATTGGTGTCGGTACGAAAATTGATCCAACCCTCTGCCGTGCAGATCGTTTGGTTGGTCAAGTTTTGGGTGCCGTTGGACAATTGCCCGATATCTTTATTGAGCTGGAAATTTCATATTATTTATTGCGTCGTCTGCTGGGTGTACGTACCGATGGTGATAAGAAGGGTGCTCGTGTCGAGAAATTGGTCAAAGGTGAAATTCTATTGGTCAATATTGGTTCATTGAGTACTGGTGGTCGTATTTCGGCAACAAAGGGTGATTTGGCGAAAATTGTTCTCACCACACCGGTGTGCACGGAAAAGGGCGAAAAGATTGCTCTCAGTCGTCGTGTCGAGAAACATTGGCGGTAAGTTTTGGAAGAGATTATTAATTCCGTATAATTGTTGAAACAAATTATTACCGCAGTTGATGTAAATACAAAAGTTTTGTATTTGTAGAAGATCTTGTATTCAGATATGATAAGAATACCAATTGTAGTTACATTTTATATAGGACCCTTCTTAGTATGTATTTTATACACAGACAGCAGTAAGGCCCAATTAAAATCAGAAATTATTTTAATTTGTATTTTGTAAAAGAGCAAGAACTAGCTTCTACATGAAAGAGACTAGACCTAGACCTCTAGAAAACGTTCTCTTAATAACAATTTTTCTGACATGTAGAAGGTTGTATATAGTAGGCTACCTTTAGACGGTCTTAAGCAAGTCTTGAACATTTAAAAGATCTCTACAAGGACGCCGATGTATAGAAAACATTTAGAGGATCATAAAATGTTATTCCTAACATTAGAGGCTCCCATTTTTTATTTTAATTGAGGTTAGGTTGTATAAATGTAATATATTTTCCTCCATATTTTACTCAGCTGTGCTTACTATCCGACCTTTATATTTTGATTTGTTATATTCATAGCTTCAGAATTATGCTTGTGATTGGGAAAATAGTTTTTAATTTTGTATTTTTCAATACTGAGATTCGGTTGACAATTTTTTTTTCATTCTTTTCTTAGCCTTTTAGTAGATATTGTCCTTGCATTTTGATCGATTTTGAATATGTCGGTTTTTTATTAATTTTTTTTCTTTATTTTTTTTTGCAGTTTAATTGGCTGGGGTCAAATCTTTGGCGGCAAAACTATACAACCTGTTATTGATAGAAATGCTCCAGTATCCAAATAATTTTCCACATATTTAATTCAGCAACAACAAGAACATCCATCAACAACATTTAATAACAATATGATAAATAATTATTTAATTATTTTCGTGTGTCAAGATCAGCAGCAGCAACAGAAAACATATTCTTCAGTTGTTAAGGCTTCGACTGGAGGACAAAAATACATTAAAAATTGCAAAACAACACCATCAAAAGCAACAATTCTATTATTTTGCATTCAGTCCTTCTTCAATGTTGCTTCTTCCTCTTCTATGTTATACAACAATAACAAGAACAACACCAATAGATTGTGGTTTTTATTTTTAGGAAACAGAAGCTTCGTTATAAAGAAATTAGTTTTCTTTCTTTCGTCTTCTTCTTCTTCTCCACCTACAATATATTTTTTAATGATTGAAAAACCTAACTGCATTGTTAAGACAAAAACAACAAGAAATAAAACGCATTTTTTACACCACACAAAAAATAAAGAAAAAAACCAGAAAAACAAACACAACTTTAGTTGTTTCATTTATTTGTCCAATACAAAAAATATTCAAATTTATTACGCATTTCTTTTTTTCGTTTTGTTTTATTACATATATATTCGATATATTTTATGTGTGTTTAAATAATAATTATAGATATAATAAATAAATTTTTGAAAATCTTTATATGATGACTTAGCTTAAATTCACATGTCGTTTGCGGATATTTTGTGCAATATTAGAAAAAAAAAATAGAAAAAGGAAACAGTCGGTGTTGCCGATAAATATATATACCCTCCATGAAATTATACGGAGGTTTTATTTTTATTATTTATTGCATAAAAAGTATAGGTTTTTATCAAAAAGTTGACTATCTGTGAAAAAGTTGCCCTATAGACCCCATTCCTCAAGATTTGATTCAACTCGTTTAATTCGTTCGCATGATATTACAAAATTAATTCAAGCCTTGAAAAAGTATTCTATAAAAAATCGATCTTACAATATTCCTCTATTAGTATTTGAAAACAATTCTTTAAAACTCTGCTATAAAAATCAGTATTTTTAGTTAAATAATAAAATCGAACTTAATATATTTTATTCGTGTATTTCATTCACACACATTAAAACTACATCACTCCCCCTATCCAATAGTGAAAGTTTCATTCAAATATCTTCAATCATCGCCGAGTTATGGCCATTTCAAATTGACCCTGTGACAAAATATAGCTGCTACACGATTCTGTTTGCCTGGTGCGCCAAATGGCAAAACTGATGAAATTGCAATTCCACAAAACCGAAAAATGCTGGGTGTGTTGCCAGATTGTTTAATTTGTTTTTCCAAATTAGTTTGCGAAATTGTGAGCATACTTTTAGGCGTTACACAATGCAGAAAATAAATTGGCAACACAACGAGCATTTTTCTGTTTTTGTGGAATTGCAATTTCTTCAGTTTTCCCATTTGCCGTACCAGGCAAACAGAATCGTGTAGCAGTTATATTTTGACACAGGGCCAATTTGAAATGGTCATAACTTGGCGATGAATGGAGATATTTGGATGAAACTTTCACTATTGGATGGGGGAAGTAATGTAGTTTTTGTGTGTTTCAATAAATTGCAAGAAACAAATCTGAGTTTGTTAATTTTTTTTTAAAATTTTAACAAAAGTACCACGGGTGGATTTCTTAATGGAAATTTTTATGTACCAATATCGGGTTAAATTTTTAAGGAATATATATTTTTATAAAGAATACCTCTAACAATATACAGAATTTGTAAAAATATTAGGGTCTGAAAAGTTTCGTTAATTAAAAATCAATTTTCAGCAAAATTTTGACCTTTTTGTTTAGGAGGTACCAGAAGGAGTGGACCAATTTTCGATTTGATTTAAGTTTGAATTTACGATGTCCAAAATTTTGATGAAATCGGTTACATCCTTCGAGTGTTTTAAATTGTTACTAAAAGTACCAGGGTGCTTTAAAGACATTTTTATGTACCAATACCGGGTGGATTTTTTTAGAAATATATCCATGTTTATATATTTTTTCAGTTGCTAATAGAGCGTAAATTTTTAAAGAATATTTTTCAAATACCAATAGAGCGTGGAAAACATGTTTTTGAGTACCGAGATAGGGGGGAGATTTTTTAAAGAATACTTCCAACAAATATAAAGACTTGGTAAAAATATTAGGTTGTGAAAAGTTTTGTTAAAATAAAAATTAATTTTCAGCAAAATTTCGAAATTTTTGACGGACATTTGGTCCAAAGAAAGATGCGATCTATAACCAATATTTCGATGAGGCTGAGGGTATAGAAATACTGAATTAAAAAAAAAAAACATTAAATAGGATAAGGAATATTTATAAAAAAATTAAAAATTAATTCTGTGTATTAATTTCAAAAACAAATATAATTAAAAAAAATCCTTAAAAACTAAAATTACAAAATTGAGGTTAAATTGAATAATATCTTGCTTTATAATTTATATCATTTCGTTTGTGATCAGCACAATTTTTCATAATAAAATGATATGAATTATATATATTAAAAAATAATTTTGTTTAATAATAAAACAAATCGCTTAAAGTTTCATTTCAAAATTTGAGGTTTTGGTGAAAATATTTTACAATTAAATGGCTTGGAACTAAAAAAACTTAAATTTTATAAATACAGAATAAATAATTTATAATTTTGATTCGATTTTTGTTATGATAGAGTGGCGGTTTTTTTTAAATACGATTTTTTATAAATATATGAAAGTATTTTTTCCATAAAAAAAGTATTCAAAATTTTATATGAAAAGTTGAGACAAAGGTTATAATTTTTCGATATTATTTTCCTACACTAATATCGGAAAATTATAACCTTTGTCTCAACTTTTCATATAAAATTTTGAATACCTTTTTTATGGAAAAAATACTTTCATATATTTATAAAAAATCGTATTAAAAAAAATCGGCGACTCTATCATTACAAAAAACGAATCTAAACTATAAATTATTTATGTTAAAAATGTTATTTTCTAAAATTAATGTGTACGAAAAACATTCAGAAAGGAATTCTAAACTTATTCTCAAAAAAAATTAAAATTTTAAAAATTAAGGATAGAATAAATACTGTCATGTATTAAATCATTTCCTTTGGAATCTGAATATCATTTTGTGTTCAAAATTATGGTAAAAATAATTTTTTTTTTTTTTTGTTTTATAATGAAAATTTTAAATTTCCATAATTGAGGTTATGGAGAAAAAAAAAATGAAAAACATTCAGAAAGGATTTCTCAAAAAAATATATATATATATTGAGAATTTTAAAAACTAAGGATTGAATAAATACTTTCATGTATTTAAAAAAATTATTTCTTTTGGAATCTGAATATCATTTCGTGTTAAACAAAATAATAATGTAAAAAATCATTCATTTTGTTTTATAATGAAAATTTAAATTTTCAAAATTGAGGTTATGGTGAACAATTTTCACTGTGAGGTATGAGTTGAAAAGATAAATTTAGATATATCAAGAATTTTATAGAAGAAAAGGGTTTTCGTGTTAAGAAAGATTTCAAGAAAAGGGGGAATTTGAATTTAAAAATTGTGGTTAGGTTACAATACTAGTTTCGGTATAAGAACATTTCTTTTATGATACAAGTAAGACTCCGAAAGTGATTCTAAAAAAACTAGGGGGGTATTTTTTCGTTTTTTTTTTTAACCTGATTATGAAAAAATTCTTAAAAAGAGCAAAAATTTTAAATATTCAAAATTTTTTAATTATACACTAGAACATAACTTATTTCACAAATAAATATTATTGAAACTTAAAATTTGCCCAACTTTGAAGTTTGTTTGTATAATACGTACGATTTTGCTTCGATTTTCTTGTGATATCTCGGGAGTTTTTTTTTTGTAAACCTTAAAAAACCTATTTGTCATGATTTCTGCACACAAAAATAAACTAGATAAATTAACATGAATATTTTGAAATTGAAAAATAATACAAAACAAAATCGTTGTAATGGCAGTTACATCTACAAACATACAAATAATATATATGCGAGAGCGTGAGTCCTGTTTATAAGGTATACAAAAAATCTTTGGTTTATATTCTAAAATATCATAGAAAGAGGTATCTCTTTGTGTCGTTTTGTTTATACTGTCCAAATCTGGCTGGCAGTTTAATTTTTACAATAGCAATATTTACGTAATTCCGGATTACGTTCATATATACAATTTGCTTGCGCACCATATTTATTTATTCTTGAAATCTCCGTTAGTTTCGTACGCATTGTAAATGTTTCCAAATTATGATAAACGCTAGCTTCGAACAATGAATCTCCCGGCGATACCATAATTTGTAATTGATATATTTCTTCGGGCGTTCGAGTATTATCACCCATTTCTGCCATATAACCATCCACATCGGCATTATGTTTAAATGCCAATAGGGCACGATGTGGCATCAGACGCATTGCCCAATTAATTTGTTTCAATTGCAACACTTCACAATAGTTACGAAATGTTTCGGTGGCATTGTTGATAGTATTTATTATACTATTCGCGGCCTTTAATAATGGTCCCATTTCATTGGTAATATTTAGTTGTTGCCAATTCAGGCAGGCGCACCAATGTGGTTCGACATAGGCATCAGCACAACTACGATTTTTTGGTATGGGATCAAATAAGGATATGGCACGATTTAAAGCTAAATCGGATACTTGTATAATTGGTTTATTGGCCATGGTTTTCGGATGATTATCTTCGTTATTGTAAAGTTCATCATCGTCATTGTTGTTGTCGTTTTTGTTTACCTTTTGAAGTTCTGTGGAATATTAAAATTTATTTTTTTAGGGTTTTCTTTGAAAGTTAATTTGTTCCACTTACCTAAAATATGTTTGAGTGTGGCATGAATGTCGTAGGGTGTTGTCAGGCGTCCACTATTCTCTACAAAGTTGCCATATTCTTGGGGAAAACGTTTCTTAAACGATTCGGGAAATGTAAAACTAAAGAATGGCAAACGTTCTTCTTGTTTGCCTTGAAGTGTAGAACGAACATCGGAAAATCTAAAATAGATTATTAAAGAATTTAAAGCAATTCATGACGTCAATAAAACTGGTATCACAAAATCAGTTCCATTCATTTAAACTAATATGTTTCATCGTTTAAATACCTACCTATTTCCATGATCAGCCATAAATATAAGAATTGTATTGTCCAGCAATTTCTTATGTTGCAGATCTTCAAACCAGTTCACCACATCATCATCGGCAACCTCAATTAAATTAATGGAGTCATGTGACAAATCACCATGAAAACTGAACACAAATCTTGGGGTATCACTGTACTTGGCCATGAACTGAAAAAATAAATTGAAAAAATATATATAATAATGTTTTTAAATATAATCAATTGAATGACAAATTGTTACCTTCTCTCACAATCCATAACAACATTTGCCCTTTAAAAGACCCCACACTCTACGACATCCCAAATTACTTACATTTTTCGTATAGTCCAACATAACCATATGTCCCGGTGTATGTCCGGCACAATGTGGACTTGATGAACTTAATATGTTATCCACCTCCAAGTAATATGTACGCAAATAATGATGTACCGGCTGAGTTTCGAAACCCTTCATGCGATATGTGAATGTACCAACATTCGGTAGATCTTCATTGAATGATGTTATATAACCATGTTCTTCATAATCCTTCCATATCAAGGGATAGGCGCGATCAACACTTAAAGCATCTGACATACGTTTGCGTGTTTCCGGTAATTCAAGTTCATTATAACCCGTTAAAATGGGCACCAAAGCTTGTGGTGTACCATCGCCAACAATATTATAACTTGTCAAGACTACAGCACCCAATTTCTTTGTCAAATATTCATAAGTTTTGGGTAATTTGCGTATGAAAGCGTTACGACTCAAAGAATCAAAACCAAACATTAATACATTGAAATATCGCGGCAAATCGTTGAGAGAATCTAAAACATTCATTGGATTTGCATCCAGCGGAGGTGGTATTGGTTTATGGACAATTGATTTTTCAACACCATCACGTATACCATACGCCATGCCAAACCAACTGCAATACAAACAAAATTTAATAAATATAATCATATTGAAATATCAGCAAACCCCCTTACCTGGCACCATCATTGGCCGTGCAAAACACCTTAACAAAATCCGATTCTTGCAATACATACGGTTCACTTGTACGCAATGATTTACCATAGCGTGATTTGAAATCATTTTTACGTATTATATCCGTATAAAAACAACTTACTTCACCGTGCAGTGCCAAAATTTCCGGTTTTACAAAACAAATAGATTTCTAAACGAGAAAAAGAACAACTGTAATATAGTTCCAATTAAAATTAAAATATAACCTTATCACCTACCTCACACATTACCCAGTCATCTGTGGCTTTGCCGCAATCCAATTTGTCAACCTTTTTATAAAATTTCATTATTTCTGGATTATCAATGGGTAATTCTGGCATTAAACATTCGCCTTTATTAACCACCGATCTAATGGAACGTTCCATTATGGCTCTGCAAAAGAAAACATGAAACAAAAACAACGGTTTAATCATATTATAGAAGCAAAAGCAGTTGGCAACGCGCGCACATTTTAGATACAGAGCTGTATAATGCCATAGGGTATGTTCAGTGATACAAACATACCCTGTGGCAACTCTGTGCCCATTTGACACTTCAATCGTATCAAGAACAAGCTGTACATGTTTATAATCAATTGCAATAAAGGAAAAAAATTAAATAAATCTGCGAATATCTTTAAAAATTATTATATTTGTGATAAATACAATTCATTTAACTGTTATGGCAAACAATTCAGTGTAAAAAATAATGAGAAATACAGTATTATAAACTGCGGAGAAAAAAACAAGAAGAGGGTAGACATTGCGCTCGCTTGGCTGGCTGTCACAAGTAATAAATTATTGAAAAGAAATGGAAATGTGTGCAAAATTGTGCAGAAATATTGTTTGAAAACGAATAACTATTGTTGCCCAAAACAGTAAAAAACAAATTCTATTCCAAAAAATATATTTCCTTAATGCAAAATCCTTGAGGCCAGATAGTATCTTCAGTATATTGAGCGGACTGTGATATGTGCTGCATACCATGTTCAACCCAAATCACAATAATCGAAAAAGTACCATTGAAAATATAGCAGCAGCTACAATAAATACAAATCAGAACATAACAACAGCAGCAGGATCCGTCATGTTGGGCAATCAATCTACCTCCGAAACAAATCCAGCAACTGGCGCCTCAAATACCACAACCACCAAGAACACCACTGGTACAATACCCAAAGAAAAATCCTCAAAAGCAGCCAAAAATCAACAACCACGAAAACCTCCGCCCACCATTGAAACCTTTTGGCCCTCGATCATGCAAGAGGTCCAAAACACCACCATCGATGCCAAACACCAGGCGTTACCCTTGGCCCGCATTAAGAAAATCATGAAATTGGATGAAAATGCTCGTATGATTGCGGCGGAGGCGCCGTTGCTCTTTGCCAAGGCCTGTGAATTTTTCATACAAGAGCTAACAATGCGCGCCTGGATACACACAGATGAAAGTAAACGGCGCACACTACAAAGATCGGATATTGCTCAAGCCATTGCAAATTATGACCAATTTGATTTTCTAATAGACATTGTGCCCAGGGAGGATATTAAGCCATCTAATCATCATCGGAAACATCACAGTAACAGTGAAAGTAATTCTGGTGGTCATCAGAATAAACCCTCCTCCTCATCAGCACAATCGGCGGCATCACATGGGGAAACGACGGCGACGACGTCGGACATTCTAAATGTTGCAGCTGCAGTTCCGGCAACTATTAACACCGGTGGTGCAGACGTTTTAACCGCCAATGCAGTGATTCCCACAGCAACTGCAGTTGCTGGCACTGCAACAGTCACTAATAATCAACAACAACCCGCCCAAGTTTTAGCTACAACAACAACGCATCCAACGCAACAGTTACAAATTATCCATCAGCCCCAACCTGCAGCGCAAACACCTTTACAATATTTCATAACACTTCCTGGGCAACAGCCGCAGTTGGTGCATCAGTTACAGTTACAACAACAGCAACAAATTCCCAATTTACAACCGACAAGCTTAAATGTGGTAGCAGCAGCTCAACAACCTCAACAATTGATATTGACAGCAGCAAATACAAATCCGGCAGCTGGTGGTGGAGTGCCGCATCATCAACAACAACAGGCAGCCATATTCCAAAATTTTGTACCACAACATCAACAACCCACCCAGCATCCCCAGCAACAGCATCCGCATCAACAACAGGTACAGCTGTTGCAGCAAGTGATGGTAACGCCCACAGGAGAAATTGCAAATATGCCGGTAAGTGGAATTTGAAAATATTGGGTATTTTTTTTGGAAACATAAAATAGTAATGAATTTATTTATCTATTCTTATAGATTACCATAAATGCAAATCAATTACAATTTCTACGACAACCCCAAACACAACATCATCAACAACAAGCACATCAGCATCAGGCCCAGCAGCAACAACAACAACAGCACCAACAAACAACAACACAGACAGCAGCTCCACCCGTTTTAATACCATATCATAATTTTTAATTTGCTTTACAACAATGTTAAAGACGGAAGAAGTAGGAGCATTTCCAAAAGGTTTCAAATAAAACAAGACAACCAATAAAAAAAGTCAACACATGAATCTTGTAAACATGTTCTTTTCTATAGATTTCGTTACCATGTAGTCTCAATAACAAATATAGTTTGTTATTTATATCAATTTTCAATAACTTCGTTCGTAGAGAGATTTTTCAATATTTGTTTTTGGAAAACTCTTGTCTGTAGTAATTTTCTTTTTTTATATATATATATATATATATATTTTGTTTTCATATTTATCATTTAAGATTAAGTCTAAGATTGGGTGTTTAAAAAAAATAACACAACAAAATTATATAATTTTAAATTTATACATATTACAAAAATTATAAATTTAGTTTAATTAAAACAAAAAATAAAAACATAATCATTATATATTTTAATATATTCACATTTGTATAAGACACAAAACATGAAACATATGTATATATAATAAATATTAAACATAAATGTATGTATAAAAGATATAAAAATATATTTTATTTTGTTAATAAACTGTATTAGTTTTTTTGTAAAAAAATATGTTATATAATTTGTTTCTATTTTTAAAGCGATGCAGCGTTGGATTATGTGGCAACAATTGCGCCATGTAAACTACTGATTCACTTTTGATTGCTGAGCTATTATAGTCAAATTTCTTGTAGAATTTTATTTTTTTCCGTTCTGAATATAACTTTTGGTGTGTGGGATGCTATGATAAGTATATTGATAAGTAACATTGGGCAGCAAGTTTAATTTTTTATAATTATCAGGACATTTTAAAGGCTTGTGGAAGGGATTAAAAAAAGAGAAGCCCCGTGTAACGTCGTTTTTAAAGTTTACGTCGGGAGGTAACCTAAAAAATGAATTTTGACAAATTACTTCGGGAGATAACCTACAAGAGGGGGTTGGGTCGATATTCCACCAATTCAAGTGATTCGAAAATATTTTGATTACAACTTCTCGAAACGCTTGCATTTTAGATACATGGTGTCTTTGGCAATATTAGCGGGGTTTTAGACTGTTGGTGATTGGGATTGGTGATGAGAGTTTTTCTCTCTTTCCCCTTATATGAAAAAAAGTGACATATATTTATAATTTTTAGTGGAAGGGTTTTGCAACCCTATAAGAACTCAAAGTACCAAATTACAGCCAATTTGGTCGAAAAATGCGATCACAATTCCCAAAATACTGAAAATTCGGGCGTACCGTTGTATGGGGGCTACCAAAAAAAGTGGACCGATTTTTATAATTTTTAGTAAAGATCCAAAATAACGAAAATTGGGGGTACCCTTATATGGGGGCTGCCAAAAAAATGGATTTGCAATCCAATTCGGTCAAAAAATACGATCACAATCCCCAAAATACTGAAAATTTGTGGTACCGTGGTAGGGGGGCTACCAGAAAAAGTGAACCGATATTTATAATTATTAGTAAAGATATTTGGTACCCAATAAGAACCCAATGTATCAAACATCAGCAAATTCGGTTGAAATACGCGTTCAAAAACCCCCAACAAAAAAAGACGACTCTGTGAAAAATATTGGCGATCTATCTCAACTCGTTTAGAGGCTAGTGATTACAACGGACATGGCTATATCATCATAGAATTTTACGCTGATCAAAAAAACAAAATTAATATACCCTGCATACTATGGGGGAGGTTATAAAAAGACGATTTTACAGAAAATGCGTTTTAAGTTTTCAATTTACACAGACATTACATAGAAAAGAGGAAATTCTATAGTTTCTCAATCAGAGTGTTTAAGAGATATTCATATGCATTTTTTACACAACATAAGGTCTATTATACCGAACAATCGTGTATCATTAACTCGAAAATAACCTTTATGTGTTCTGCCTGTCTTGCAGCAAATGAGCGATATGTAGAATATACCCAAAATGGTGAAAAAATATCGTAAAAATAAATGAAGGATGCGTAGCGATAAAGGTATGATGCATACGAAATGGCAAAAATGGCCGAATCATTAAATTTCCGACTACTGGTATACTTTACCTATATCGTGTAAAATTAATAATTAAAAGCAAACATGTATGACTTTGTAAACAAAAAAAACGCAATAACCGCAATTGTGTGTTCGATTTGTTTCAAGTTTCATTTCATTGGGTAGGGGATTTTTTTATATGTAGTTTTTATCAGTCTATTAATGTACTCAACTATAAATTAAATATAATTAAATTATTCTTTGAAAACCTTCACATACAATAGAAACTATATACAGTAAAAACTCGCTAATCCGGATAATTGATTGCAGACCCCAATCCGGATTACCGAGATTTCCGGATTATCGAGTTTTATTATTTGGTTTAAATTTATATTAATTTGGTGATAATTTAATTATTTTTATGATTTTATTAAAAATGAAATTTATTCATTTCAAAAATATGAACTTTGAATATAATAGGTACCATTTTCAATTAAATTTGCAACGATTTTTTTTATTAAAATAAAAAGTAACGTATCTTTACAATCCGGATTTTTGAGTCAAATAGGTCAATCAATCCGGATTATAGGATACGCAATGGGTTGTGAAATGCAGTCCGGATTACCGAATAATCCGGATTGTCGAGGTTCGGATTATCAAGTTTATACTGTACCTAGATTGTGATAAGGTCCCGCGAACAATGCAATAATGAAAATTCGAATAACATTGGATATATTAAATAGAAATGGGCAAAAATAAATACTGGTATTTGAATAATTAATACATTCTTCTTTTCGATTTCCAGTATGAATACAAAAATAAATAAATTTATCTCAAACAATGTATGTTTGGTTATATGTATGGGTTATCATCTCTTCTTCGGAAATTTCAGTTGACACATTTCATGCTAAATTAATTGTTGATATGACAGCTAATTTATTAATTAAACGGATTCATTTAATTAAGCATATTATTTTAATTTAACAACAATTTTGTTTATTTCCCTTCATTTTAGATTTCATAAGAAAAGCAAACATACGACCATTATGCATTCCATACGCACCATAAGGCTTTGTTAATTCTTAAAAACAAAACAACAACAATGAAAATACCTTCTAGATATAATGCAAATTTTATTTACCTACATACATACATATATACATTCTTAAGTATCCCTCTGTGGCAAAGATAAACAAACAACAACTAAAAGCAGATACAAAAAATACGTCATTTTCTTCTGTCACTAATAAAATTTAATTTTCCTTACTACAGCCGGACAATAATCAATTGAATGAAATAAATAAAACATATAGCCACAAAATACACAAATAATATGCATGCACATACACACACACAAACACACCATCTGCATTTATGTACATACTTACATTTGAGAACGTTTATCCAAGTCCAATGCGCTTTTTGCAAAATAATAATAGAGACCGGCTCCACAAACCATTGCCAATATTATAAATTTCACATAATGATAACGTAAACGACCGATACGTAAACGCATTTTTAATAAATTTTATTGAAAATAATTGTATTTTATTATTTATAGAACACGTAAAGGATTTTTTTTTTATTATTTTTTGTTGTTCGCAAAGGATTTTTGAGACGACCTGGGTTGGGAAATAATCTATTTGTTTACTAAATTTTATTATAGTGTTACCATATGAATGCCCTGCTTATTGTATGCAATTTTTGTTGTGTGGCAAGGCGTCGTTTGAACAGCTGTTGAATTATTAACGGAAATCAATGGGGGAGAAAAGCAACCCCCTTTTTATTGTTGTTTTGGTGTTATTAAAAGAAGCTCTCATATTTTACAGCTAGTTAATAGTGTTGTAATGAAGTGGATGGTGACCATTTCATGCAAACTTAAGCTGCCTTTACACGTTATAAAGGGTGTATATGCGATTTAAATGGGAATTAAATTAGAGATTTTTTTTTAAACATGGATTTAGAAACTATTCTATTTGTTTACTAAATTAGAGTGCTACCATATGAAATATTGAGAATTTAAAAAATAAATAGCTGTTAAAATATAAAACAAAGGGAAACACTTTTTAAAAAAATAATTAATAATAATAATTTGAAATAAAATTAACATGGATCCTTCCTTCGAAATGTGCGCATATGATGTGTTCAGTGCAATAATTTAAATTTATAAATATTTTGAAGTTCATTGCCTCTAAAACTCATAAATAGTCGTTAAGATAACATTAAGCTAATACACTGTTAGTTCTAAGCTTTTGGAGTAGTTTATATTTTGTTGTTTTTTGAAATGTGCGCTTTTATTCAATGGCCTTTGCTAAATAATTTAAATTTATGAAATAAATTGAAATTGAAATTAAATTGAAATATATGATGTAACAACCATAGTTAAATCTTGAGAACAATGTTCAGCTTTAGGAAATATATTTTCTTTGATTTATTGAAAATATGCCAATCGACATACATAAAATTTGGAATTTATTTTTCATATTATTTAAAATTGACAGATGGGTTCCAAATTCAAAGGGTTGCCATCATAAAATTCTTAAATAAGACTAACTTCTACCGTTTGACTTTTTTTACTGTACAGCAGGAAAGTATACAGGAATTTACTGTGAAAAAAATTCATTTTGCTATAGAGCTTTGAAAATGAGATATATTTTGCAACCTTTATCGTTTTGTCCATTTTGCAAACATCCGAAATGAATCCTTGAAGTCCCATACATTATCTTAAAATGTCTATATTTAATTAAAATCATATTATTTTTTATTTCATCATTGAATAATAATTCTTGTTATCATAAATTCAATGTCTTTTTAATTTTAATTCGTTTCAAAATATTATTTTTTGTTCTTCTTATTCACTACAGCAACAACAAAATTCTAATCAACATTTCGTCTAAATTTCTTATATAAATATTCACTAATAACAGCTATAAAATAAACTATACCAACAGCTATAAAATAAAACGCATATACTGTAAATTGTCCTTTTGTACTAAGTGAAAATCCGCTGTCCGATATAACGACCAGTGTCAATATGGTTTGGAATATTAATGCCAACATTGTATTGATGCCGAATACTAAACCAAAACTATCTTCTTCCAGATAGCGGGCAACTTCGGCACTGTAAAGAGAGTTTGGAAAATAATTAATAACGAGCATTTTTGAAATGCATATGGTATACATACCCCGCCACAGTTATAATGAAACCATATATGCCACCAAATAGAATATAACCCGCGTATGATACATAGATATTTTGTGACCAACAAATCATAAGAATTGTACCACCTTCCAGTGCCGATAGGCCGGCCAAAACGAGCAGACTTGTGTGTGATTGTAAACGGCCAGCGTGTATATAACCAGCAAAGAGGGCAAATAGCGCAGCCAAGGCGGTAAAAATTGCATCAACAGCACCATTCCAGGCAATCTAAAAAGATAAGGAACGGTTTTTTTCAATTTTAGTTTTGATAGGTGGTTGATCTGATACATTTCTTTTGAAGGAATGGAATGTAAGCAACTGTTTGTTACAAACAACCGAAAATCACATTAAAAGGATTGCTCAAATTCGCCAGTAATTTATTGTCGGACGACTCGGTTTGTAGTCTGATTTACTTACATCTGGGTTTGGTTCAATATCCTTCCACATTAGCTGGACATATGAGGTCACTTGTAAATAACCACATAGACCCACAGCATACCATATAGACCATTGTACCACCTTTAAATTGGTATAAGCACTAGAAAAATGTTTCCACAACAGTTTGACACCAATCGGTGTTTTTGTGACAATGTTTGTTGCAGAATTAAATTGAAATTTATCATTGGTGGTATCGCTCGTTTGGGATTTTGCATCATCAAAGGAATTCCTTTCCAGCGAATCGGAAGATTTCAAAGCAGGTACTTCATTGTTATTGATTTTACGATGAAAATATAAACTCTGGTCGACTTTGGGTAGGGTAAAAGCCCATAATGTTGCTACAATTTGTGCTGGAAATAAAAAAACAAAACATTTTTATTTAAAATATTGGATTAACAATTCAATAACACACACTCACCTCCCAAAGTAATATAATTGAGATCTCGATAGTCCATTAGTTCAAAATATAACAGAACTTGGGCCAAGATACTGGCCACCAGTTTACCGGCAAATATTGCCGCTCTGGTATGGGATGTCACTCGTGGATAATATTTCTTATCTACTTTTGCATAAATATATGTATAATAGGCCACCTCGGCAGCCATATAAGTACCATAAAAGAATTCTAAGGTCATAAGAGCCTCCAGTGAGGTTGTCCATAATAGCATACTCCATACTATTATGCCGGTAACACCGATTGTGATAATTAAGGGTTTGTATCTAGTGGAGAGAAAAATAAATCATTTTAATTATTTTTTTGGGGTGAGGGGGCAGGCGGGAGGTTATATATTCACTTACAGTAAAAAATCGGTTATAAGGAACACCACAATTAATTGTGCTAAGTACGAATATGTGCCGACAGGATATACTTGACGATTTAACTGGAAAGAGATAAGAAACGGAAAATCTTTATGAATATCTTTAATAGAATATTTATTTATAAAAAGGCAAGCAAATAAAAAAAATAATCCTATAATTTTGATTTTGAGGATAGGTTATAAGTTAATAATCTAAATGACATAATATATAATAAATTAAAAGAAAAAATGAGTCAATAATAAGAGCAAGGTCGAAAACTACAATCAATTAAAATGTTTACATTTTTATTTTTTAAAAAGTATTTATTTAACTTTGAGGTTAGATTATAGAAAACTTTACTAATTAGCAAAAAATATCACAAACTTTGATAGAATTAAACAGCATTATTTAGAATACAATCTATTATAACTAAATTTAAAAATATAAAAATGTATATTTTCTAAAAAATATAAATTTTCCAAATAATTTTTATTTTTCATTTTGAGGTTAGGCTTTAAAAAATATTCGAAATGGGAAAATATATAATACAAATTAAGAAAATTGGTAAATAATACGAATAAGGTCGTGAACTATAAGCAAATTATGAATATAAATGTAAATATGCTTTAAACATTTTTTATTTATTTTTTTTTTACTTTTGAGGTTAGGTTATAGTAAATTTTTCTAAATATCAAAGACATCACAAAATTTGATAGAATTTGTCAACATTATTTATATTATAGTAGGTTATAATAACATTTTCAAAATAAATATACCTTTTTCAAATAATTTGTATTTTTTATTTTGATGTTGGGTTATAAAAAATATTCGACATGGTAAAATATGTAATAAAAATTGAGAAAATTGGTATATAATATGAATAAAATCGACAAATAAGACCCAATCGCCCTCTTAAATGTAAATGTTTTCTAAAAAAAAATTCATTTTGAGGTTAGGCTATAAAAAATATTCGAAATGGTAAATATAGATAATACAAAATTAGTAAATAATGCGAATAAAATCGACAACTATAAACTGATTTTAAAAAATCCACGCCCTTGATTTTTTTTTAAATTCACTTCCTTGAAAAAACATTTTTAAAAACTTCAAACCCCTTAAAATATTTTAAAAACCTTCACTCCCCTGAAATAATATTTTAAAAAAATCCAAGCCCTTAAAATATATTTTTAAAACATCCACTCCCTTCAAAAAATATTTTTAAAAAATCCAATCCCATTAAAAAAATATTTTTAAAAAATCCAAGCCTTGAAAAAATATTTTAAAAAATCCACGCCTAGAAAAAAATATGTTTAAAAAATCCACGCCTTCAAAAAAATATTTTTAAAAATTCAACGCCTGTAGTGTGGCCCTTCAAAAAATATTTTTAAAAAATCCAATCCCATTAAAAAAATATTTTTAAAAAATCCAAGCCCTTGAAAAAAAAATATTTTTTAAAAAATTCACGACCTTGAAAAATAATTTTAAAAAATTCACTCACTTAAAAAAATATTTTTAAAAAATCCACGCCCTTAAAAAAATATTTTTAAAAATCTACGTCCTTGAAAACATATTTTTAAAATATCCACGCCCTTAAAAAATATTTTTAAAATCCACGTCCTTGAAAATTTTTTTATCCACGCCCTTGAAAAAATATTTTTAAAAAATCCACACCCTTGAAAAATTATTTTTAAAAAATTCACTCCCTTGAAGAAATATTTTTAAAAAATCCAAGCCCTTGAAAATATATTTTTAAAAAAACCACGTTCTTGAAAAAAATTTAAAAAAAAATCACGTCTTAATTTTTTTTCTTTAAATCCACGCCTTTGAAAAATATTTTTAAAAAATCCACGCCTTGCTGAGTACTTGAAAATATATATATATATATATTTTTTTTAATTTTTTGCATTGAAAACAATATTTGAAAAAATAAAAAACTTATACAATCGAAAAAAAAAAAATTCTCCTGGACGAGAACTTAAATACTTTATAGGATCGGAAAAAATTATTTCGATGAATTATAAATGAAAAAATAAATAAATGAATACATCCTCAATAATATGCTGCTGATCATAATAAAATATTTTCTTAAAGTTCTTTTTTTTTACTTTGAGGTCAGGTTAGGATAGAAAATGCCAACCGAAAATTCCTATAATAATATCTATCTTGAAAATAACTGGAAAATGTTTGCCAATTTCTAATTATAAATTATTGAGACAGTCCTAGGGGAAATTTCATATTTAACTCGTTTGCTTTCCTTTCTTTTCAATAACACTTTCAATCTGATAATGTCATAAAAAACGTATGTATATGACAGACTATATGACAACAATAAACAATTTCTAAATTATCTTTATATAGAGGAGAAGTGTTTTAGAGATAACTTTAAATATTGTTAATAATGATAGGTACAAATAATTGCATGTGTATTATAATTAAAGATCGCTAATCAAATATAGACTTTTTGATTGTATATAAATAACAATAAGCATGCAGTTAGATATGTCAATTCCAAGAAATAAGGTGTCTGATTTTAAATTATTAATATTTTTGTTTTGGGTTCGCTTAGGAACAAAGAATTTTACAAAAAATGTTTTGTTATCACACGTCCATGGGTGCGAAATTATTAGGTTAGGTTATGTCGAAAGTTTTTCAATATGGACCACAAAAACCACTCCATACGATATTTGAGAAGTAAAGTAGAGATTTACGAAAAGCATGCTGATTATCAAAAAGAAAATTCCTGGTCTGCAAAAGTTTTTGGTCCTTGATTTAATGCTCACAAATCTTCGAAAGAACAGGCAAATAGTTGAAATAGTCCTCAAATATATTCTTTAGTGACACAATGAAAAGAAAATTAACTGTCAAAGCCCGAAAAAACATTAAAATCAACTTCATCAGTACTAATAGGATGACACCTACTGGCAAAGTGGGCATTCAATTCCGCAATATCACAATCGTATGCCACCTCATCATTACCACAAAAACCACACTCTTAAATACTTTTCATCCAAAGACCATGACCATCAATACCTTAAATCTTCTTCATAAAATGCCTTCAGCTTTCCCTTCTAATCATCGAGTTGCATTTATATCTATATTTACAATATATCCTGCAACATCTATCAGATATGAAAAATCATATGTCATTAAATTTGATTCAACAAGTCTAGTTATGGCCACCTCGCGGATTGTTTTTAAAATTTTACCAGATATAGTCCTTGGGCCCTGATTACAATGGTTCTTTCTTGCCGAAAACGTTATTTTCGGAGATATGGGCCGTCAAAGCTCCATAAGGACCCTTGTATTTTCTCATGATTTTTAAATTATAATTGAATATATTTTTAAGTATTTTGTATTTAGATATAAGTTTTCTACTTAGAATGATGTGTTATATTAATACTATTTATTGGCCTTGGAGGCTTTAGTATTAAGGAATGAATTTAATAAATAAATATGTATCAATTTAAAGCGTTTGAAGCCCTTTTTACAAAAATAAATTATTATTTGCAAATAAGTCCATACTTTCTGAGATATGGATCTCCAAATTTCTGCGGGACCTTTCTTAAATTCAGTAAAACAATATGGGTGTTTGTGAGTATTCGGCCTTCGGCCGGTGATTTAAGACTTTCTCCTATGGACAGATAGTAACTACGATTATGCTACCGGGAAAGTCTTAAATCTCCTATGGACAGGTGGCAAATCCGGCTATGTGATGGCATCTTCTTTTTAATTTCAATAGTGTTTGTGAAATCAGGATTTCAAACGCTTTAAATTGATACCCATATTGCCTGTGTAAATTTTAAAAGTCGTGAAAAAAATACAAGGGTCCCAATGGAGGCCCATATCCCCGGAAATGCCGATTTCCACAAGAAAAAAAGTAAAACGTTGTAATCAGGACCCCTGATACCCATATTACCTGTGTAAATTTTAAAAATCGTGAAAAAAT
The DNA here is from genome assembly GCF_032173495.1 of Musca vetustissima. Classification (NCBI taxonomy): domain Eukaryota; kingdom Metazoa; phylum Arthropoda; class Insecta; order Diptera; family Muscidae; genus Musca; species Musca vetustissima. The sequence goes on along the minus strand of NW_026882799.1, from coordinate 287,548 downwards.
ACAAGGGTCCGACGGAACTTTGAAGACCCATGTTTCTCGGAAATACCGATTTCCACAAGAAAAAAGTATACCGTTGTAATTAGGAAGCCAAGGACTGCATGTGGTCAAAATTTCAAAACGATCCGCAAGGCGGTCCTAAAAAGGGTTAAGCCCGTATTACAATATATGTACGTCAAATTTTTGATTATCCCCTCGGTACATTTCCGAAGTGGCTGTAGGATATTGCATTCATATTTTGTTGTGGGTAGAGAAAGGTTTTCATAGAAAAATCCACATCTAGACATATTCTTAACATTCCTAAATAATTCCATGAACTCACCTCATCCTCGGTAACATTACGCCATGGTCCAGCCAAAAATTCCGTAATATATGGTTCCGAGGGTCTAAGCTCTCGCACAAAACCAAATATACACAAGAGGCCGGATATTTTTTTCCACTCCAACATTTTGTTTGGTTTGTTTGTTTTTCGGTTTTTGTGCGATCTTGTTGTGTTGATTCGTTGTTTGTCAATCAGTTTTATTGAAGACTAAATGATGCCGGAGGGATGGATTTGTTCGGAGGTCTCTCTTGCTATTCGCTCTATTTTTTTCAACTTAATTGGTGATTACAAACAAAAAGAAAAATTGAAATGAATTTCATAACGGCCAATACGACGACGACCTGACAAGGCAAGTGGTGGCAATGGTTGCCACAAAAGAACTGAAAACTAATCTTCTAATGCAGCAACACTTGACACTGCTTCTTCACTTGGTTGGGGTTTGGTGTTTAGCAAGTTAATGTGAAATGTGAAATGTTTAATGTTTTTTTTATTCTGGTAAGTAGTTTCTTGTTATCACCTTCCCGAACCTAATACAATTTGGTGTAGGCTAAAAGCAACAGCAGCGATGGCGGGAATCATTTGTCACACAACTATAATCAGTTTTCTCCTAAGACCAAATAGTGTAGCGGCCTTAATAACACCACCATTGGACGTTGGAGATATCAGCAGCGCGAATTAGCAACAATAACAATTCCTTGTTCTTCTTCTTCTACTTCGCACAGGTTTGCAAACTCTTTAGCTTGGTTACTTATCTAATCGTTTATTGTTCTGATTGTCGTTGTTTATAAATGGCTGGTCATAAATCGCTTGGTATCAGACGACTCGTATATATAGATATATACTAAAATTATAGTATTCTTAACTTTTTGTTTAATAAACAAAACCAAAAAATGAATTCACGTTATATGTACTCTTCAATAAATTTGACGTGCATGTGATGTGTATATTTCTTATTGTTGTTGTTGTTATTGTTAATCTTGTCATCTTGCCCCCGCTGTGGAATTTTCTTTACTTTTGCTTATCACACGTTTATTAACTTATTATCTATCATCTTCATCAGCCGCAGACAATCAGCCAGATATCATGCGTTCATTGGTCATACGTTCTCCTCCTTTAATTTCAATGTCACATTGCCGCTGTTGTTGATATGTACGCGTGTGTGTGTGTTGTTAACTTGTTAGCGCCAATGGAATGTCATATATGGCAATGTCATTAATTGTTCTTTTTAATAATAATTCTGCACACAATTCAATCAAATAAATTCAATTAATTACTTTCTAATTGGAAAACGAAGAAAAAAATCAAATCAATCAGTCTTATTGGAAAACGTATTGCAATAATAAATCAAAATTTTTGTTACGACATGTGAACCGATTGACCGACCGACTCTTAAGAATGACGTTCCAAATGATATGAATGCGGGAGACAGTAGAGAATGATGGATAAAGAAGGGACACAAAATAAATTTACTGTTTTACTAGAGTGTTTACGAATGAGTGCAATGCATAAAAGATGGGGAGATATGTGCAAATCAGCTGATAATAGTAGGGATGTGTAGGTCGATTTTAGACTTATCGATTGATGATTGATTTTTAAATCGATCGAGTTAAGGAATTCTAAAAAAAGATATGTGAAAATTAAAAAAATGGGGTTTTAAGGTTGTCAGCAAGAGACAGAAAAGAATGGTGGATAAAGGCAAATGAGACAAAATAAAATTAAATAATTTGTAGATTGTTACTGGATGTTGTTCGTTAACGCAAAAGTCCAGGAAAAGAGAGCGCATTGAGAGAAAATTTGTCACTTGGCTCAGCTCATATTAAATCAACTGTTTTGTTATAATTTGTAAACCAACAAGAAAATAATGCAAGGAAAGTTTACCCAGTAACATCAGCTCATATTTAATCAGCTGTTTTGTTATAATTTTTAAACAAACAAGAAAATAATGTGTGTACATTTTATTATTTTTTTAACTATTTATAAATCTTACGATTTTTCTTTAGTGAAAAAAATTCGAATTTACAAAAAATTCAATTTCTCAACATTCCTAATTAATTCAATTAACTCACCTCATCCTCGGTAACATTACGCCATGGTCCAGCCAAAAATTCTGTAATATATGGCTCCGAAGGTCTAAGCTCTCGCACAAAACCAAATATACACAAGAGGCCGGATATTTTTTTCCACTCCATCATTTTGTTTGTTTGTTTTGTATTTCGGGTTAACCGATCTTTATTGTGGATTTTTTTGACATATATGCAAAGGAAGTGACAATTGAAACCCACTGGGTTAACGAAATCTGGTTAAATGTATGTTCGTTCGTTTACTCAATAATTTGTACAAATTATTGTTAGTGGAAAAGCAAGCGAAAATTTCAAAAGAGAAAACAAAAAAATTGCCAAATAAAAATCTGCCTGTGGAAAAGCGGACTTACAAATTGTTGTTCGTTTACCTAAAAGTCCTGAAAAATAGATGGCCTGTTCCCGTACTGCAAGAATCTACTAGATTTTACTATTTTCTTCGATATCATAAAGGAAAATTCGTTATCGTAGTAAAAAGTAGTAGATTCTTGCAGTACGGGAACAGACCAAGAGTGAATTGAGAGGGCAGATTTGACAGTTGTGTTACTGAGTATTTGCAAATTCTTACAAGGAAAAATTTACTCAGTAAAAATTTTCTTGTATCATCAGCTGCTTTGAACAAAAAACAACAAAATTGTTCTCTAGCAAATTGATTTTTTTGTGAAGTTTTATAGAGTACGGAGAAAGGAGAAAGAGTTTTCAATTAGAGGAGTTATTTTGGTATTCGAAAAAAAAATTGTTGAGATAAATGGTGGCATATTTATTTTTGCTGTATTTCAGAACTTGCTTCAAAATCTTTTTTTAAACACAATTAAAAATTTGTACAACTTTTTGAGTAGAGTAGTTGTGTTCCGGAACTTATAGCATAACGCTATTTTAACAATTTTTGCTAAAAACTTACCCCTAAAACGGTTTACAATTTTAGCCAATAACTAAAGAATTAATGCTGACAAAAGTTTTCCAGAACCGCAAGAATCTACTATTTATTTTGATATTATAAAGGATAATTTGTTATCGTATTAAACTTGTGTTCTGGAACTGCACAACAAGCACTCACAGAAAAAAAGCGATCATATGATTCATTTAGAACGCTATAAGACTACGTTTAGACTACTAAATCCACTCGATCTCAAACGTCAATTCCATTGCGTATACGTCACGTTAATCTAGTGCACAAATCCACTGGATTTTATTTGACGTATACCCAAAGGAACTGACATTTGGGATCGAGTGGACTTTGTATATCTAAACGTCCCATCGATTTTAAATAGACTCGATTAACGAAAATGCATCCAAATTGTTTATACATAACTTTAATTATGATCTAAATGTCGATCAGCTGATGTTTGTTAGCATACATATATACAAAATTATTAATTTGTGCCAAAAAATATTTGATTGCAATATGAAATTGAAAAGAAGAATGATAACAATTTCAATTTTTGCAATGCTGTGAAAAAAATCACTTAAAAACACAAACATTTTGTAAATACTTTTTATTTGCTGTTGATTTTCATTTTTGCATTTGGCAAACGTTAAATATAAAAAGAAGCAAAATGTGAAAACAGTTGCAAATTTTTTTTCAGAAGTTATTTTTCTATGCAAAAAATTGCATTCATTGAAACCCACTGGGTTAAAAATAAACCTACTTTATGAGGATTTATTTGAATCCGCTTATCAAATATTATATGTGAATCCGCTTTATGGAACCAAAAAAATTAGGCCATTAATTATTTCCAAATTGTTTTTCGTACAGCTCATAAACATATTATTTCTCGGACATTTGTAAATCGAATTACTAAATTTCAATTGTTTACACTAGTAATAAAATGATATAAAGTTGCCAGTCAGCTGATATTAGTTACATATACATACACATTTCATTGATTTCATAATTAATTATTTTCATAATTCTAATTGGAATAAATATGTGTTATTAAGAAATATAGTAAAGGAAGGTAATTCAATTGTTATTGTTTCTAGTATTTTATATATTTTTTTAAAAATGTACAATATATCCTGCTGCCACCATTTTTATGTTTGCACATTTATCATTTTCGTACTTTTAGAAAATGTTTTGCATTACTTTAGTTAATTTTAGTCAAATAATGTTTTGTTAGCTCCTTTCAATTAATATTTTGCAATAAAACGTCTTAATTTGACATTATCGTTATTTGAATTATAGATCCCTAACACTACACTGGACTATTTGATATCAATTCAATGGGCATATCCCTTTCTCTACAGTTGGTAACATATGAACTAGAAGAAAAAATATTGCAAATATATATTTTATATTATATATTAAGTGTCTGTTTTAAAATAACAACAACTAGTTAAATAAAAAATAATTTTATGTCATTAACAAATGAATTAATTTTTCTTTGTGCTATCATTCCCAAGGGAATGCGATCTCTTTAATTGCTATACCTTCCAAAAAGAAGAAGCATTGTTTTGATTTTCTCACAAATTGACACATGAGTGCACACACACACAAATATATCTCACACATGTTTTTTCTGTGTTCATTATTGAAACAAATCTTCTCGAGGAAGGTTGTCGAATCGGATTGAATGCTTTTCAACGGGAACTTGTAAAAGAAAAAGAATACAACAAAAAAAAAGCAAACAATAAGAAAAAATATCCAGTGTGTGTAGTGTAAAACAATTTAAAGAAAATCAAAAAAAAAACGAATTTTTGTAATGAAAAATACAATACGAATTACACAAATAAAAATCTGTTAAATACTTACGAATAAAACAAGCGAAAAGAAAGAAAAAATATATAAAACATATAATTTTATATAGTGTGTGTATAAAGGAAGAAAAATAAGAAAAAAAGGAATGATGGAAAAAAGCTACTACCTACAAGAAATCCAATTGAAAATCCTTTACTAAGAAGAAGAAAAAATGAAGTGTTTTGTGGTGGTATGAGAGTATGTCGTTTATTTTTTTTTTTATTATATTTCTCATCTTACATATATAGAAGAATGTACAAAAAAAAGTGAATGTGTTTGTGTGCGCGTTGCGTGAAAAAAATTAATCGTACAGATTTTTTTTACGTCGTCCAAGTGTAGAGCTTAGTAAAATAAAAAATGGATTGACTATTAATTTTAATGGAAAACTTATTGTGTTGATATACATATGTAAAAATTTTCTTCTGGAAAAAAGGAAAAATGAAAAAAAAATAAACGAACGACAAATGGAAGCAAAAAATAAAAAAACCATAATGTTTTTAGAATGTGTGGTTTTTGTGTTGTGTGTGGTTGGTTGATTAAAGAGAGGGGGCGGGCGCCAAAGGGGAGTACCAAGTATACGAACTGTCTAGTGTAGAAGACGTAAGCGAAAAATTGTTGATGGATATCCAATGTTTTGTGGAGGAGGTGTGTGTGAGAGAAAGAGAGGGAGCGGAAGGTTGTTTAGTTGTGGGTGAGTGGGTATAACAAATGCCGCCGCACGACGATTGTTATTTGTGGATAATGATGGGGCGAGCGGCGAACAAATTGGGGGGTTTTTTTGACTGGATCGTTGATTCGTGTATTTTGGAAACAAAAAATTTGCTCACTTCAATTTTCTTGAATGAATGAATGAAAATGTTCTCGGCAGCGAATCAACCAACCAACCAGCTAAGCAAGCAAAAACACAAAAGCTTCATTATGACGCTTTTGTTGTTTATTTTTGGTGTATTCTCACTGCTGCTTGTTGGCTGGCCTTTATTGTTGTTGCTAAATGGGAGTAAGCTCTATACACCTTATGTGTATATACATTTTTCTATATATGTACGTAGATATATATATAGCCAGCTCTATATGTAAGTATATATACATATAGTTAAAAGAATAATAATGTGAAAGAGTCTGCATTAGGCTCAACGTATTTGGCGTCGCTAACTGTGATGACTGGTTTGTGTGCATGCATATTCAAAACTCTTTTTTTTCTTCATTTCGTTGTTTGGCTCTCCCATTTTGATTTTACCTGTGCTGGGTCGTTCTCTCTCTTTCTTGATAGATTATTCTCGCACTCTCATTGTGTTTGCCCCAGCCAGCGTGACCGTTGTGCCACTAAAGTGGCAATTTTGCCACTTTTTTTCGCCTTTGCTACTTTTGTGATACTTTTTCATTTTGATACAAAATGTGTCACTTTTTGAATTTTTGTGAAACTTTTTGTTACTTTGTGCCACTTTTTTTAAAAAAGTACATAAATTTAAGCGATTTTTCATAAAACATAATGATTTGTTTTGTAATATTGTATCAGACGGAGCGATTTTTAACTAGGTTGCGTTTTTTAACAGACGGAGCAATTTTTAACTAGGGTTCAGTTAGGTCGCATTCGAATTTGTGTGTTGGTCTGTTCCCGTACTGCAAGAATCTACTAGATTTTACTATTTTCTTCGATAACATAAAGGAAAATACGTTATCGTAGTAAAAAGTAGTAGATTGTTGCAGTACGGGAACAGACCATGTATGTTTCGGTTTGTAGAATTTTCGATTGCTATTTGTTGAATAACATTTATTTTTTAATTACTTACAGCCTGTTTTTGTAAAATTCCAAACGAACGAATTCGAGTGACTTACGACCAAACTCCTTGGTTTTGAAAAATATGTCATTTATTTTTGTTTTGAATCAGAAAACCTTTATAAACATAAATAAAGGTTTGGTCGTAAGTGACTCGAATTCGTTCGTTTGGAATTTTACAAAAACAGGCTGTAAGTAATTAAAAAATAAATGTTATTCAATAACAATATATGGTCTGTTCCCTTACTGCAAGAATCTACTACTTTTTACTACGATAACAAATTTTCCTTATATGATATCGAAAAAAATAGTAAAATCTAGTAGATTCTTGCAGTACAGGAAAAGACCAATAGTATATACCGCTTATATATTGTAAGAATATGTGATTTTATTTAGTTTTTTTTTTCATTTTACTGTATATTAAAATACACATAAATGAATTATTTGTAATGTTTTATATAGTTTTTTATTAAATAAAAAGTAAAAAAAGTGTGCCACTTTTTGTGACACTTTTTCAGAAGTTATGTGCTACTTTTTTTAAAAAATGATACTTTTTGTGATACTTTTTGAAAATTTTCAGCGGTCACGCTGGCCCCAGCACATTACACACATACGTCAACAATGACCATGTTGTCTTGTCGTTGAACGACGACGACGTCGTTGTATCACTTTGCTGCCGCCGCCGCCACCACCCACCCTCGACTCTGGGCTCCACACACATCATCATCAACATCATTAACAACGTATAACCCCAACAACATATACTCGCGCAATTCAACATGAACACGGTTGCTCGTCGTTCATACATTCGTTTCGTAGTCTTCGTCGTTGTCGTCGCGGCTTCTTGTTGTCAAATAAATTTTATTTAATTTCTGTTTTTCCTCCTTTCTCAGTGCAAATGCTGGCTGGGCACGGACGGACAGACGGACCGAGACTGAGTGCATTTTTATTCAATAAGAAATTTGCAAAAATTGCAGTTTTCATTTATCGAGGAGTCGCCGCCGCAAATCAAGAAGTGATGGAATAATTTCGAAAATTTTTTGCCAAACACACGATAGATGTACAAGCAAATAAAAACGAAAATTGTGTAATAACAAATCGGTAAAGAATAAAGAATTCATTTATTTTTCAAAGTGATGCTGTTGTGATTTTAGTGAAAAAAAATAATGGGAAATAAAAAAATGTGTGTATTTAACGAATAAATATATAAAAATAACGACAAAAAGAAAATAGAGTGTAAATTAAGAAGAGAATACAATAAACAACAATAAATAAAACTTTTTGATTAATTGCTTTGTGGAGTTGATCTGGCTCTCTGCTAAACAACAACAACAACAACAATAACCCATTCTTTGCTGTGTCCACCATCTACCAGAAAACTAGACGGTAAGTGATTGTGTCTATTAAAAAAATGTTTGTTAATAAAAAAAGATTAAGTAACAATTATTATAAGAACTAAACTGAAATTCTTTTGTATATTTTTACAAAAGCGAAAAAATATTGCAAGGGTTACCAACAAATGAGAAGAAGAACCACAACAACAAAAATTACACTTATTACAAACACACAAATTACCATGGCTTATTTTGTAAACAAGCGGCAGTCAAAATTTGCGAGGCTCCCCTTTTTCGTTAGCCATGTATATATTGCCGGGAACTGGCAACCCTGGCATCTAGTCAGACAAATTGTCAGAATTTTATATATTTTTTTCTTGTTGAAGAATCGTTTTTTTTTTTCATGTGTTGCCTGAGAGTTGTGAGTGAGTGTGTTTGTGTGCATTTTTTCATTCATATACACGCACACACAACACAGAGCACAGTCAGCCAAGTCAACCAGGCAGGCAGCCTCTTGCTTGCGTTGGATTGTTTTTGTGTGTTTTTTTTTTATTATTTTCTTGTCTTATTGATGGCTCGCGTGTGTATATGTATGTACTTTGTGTGCATGTTTGATTTTGTGTATATTTTGTGTTGTTCTTCCTTTTTTATTATTGTTGTTTTTTTTTTGCTCAGAACACCAGCCCTCACTTGGTAACACTTGTCGTCTCACCTCGTTCGCTCGTCCTCATCGTTGTCGTCGTCGTTGTATTCATTTGTGCAGCAGCGGCAAACACTTAACCAGACAAACAAACAACACACGGCGGCGGCAGCAGCAGCAGCCGTGTGCAACAAAAACAATAATACCGACAAGAACAAAATGAAATTGTATAAAAAAAATAATAATCAAAAAGTTGAATAGGTAGATATGTTTTTTTGGTTTACTCCTGCGTTGTGCTATGCTTTGATTGATTTTCATGGATTCTTTTAGATTCCTGAAAAAAAGAACCGTGTACTCGTACTCTCTCTCTCTCTCGCTTCCTTTATAAATGGTGTTGCGCTCGTTCTACTCTCCACATTACAAATTGGAAAGTAAAAAAAGTATCAACAATGGTGACACTTTGGTGTTTTTTTTTCTCTTTCATAAATTTGCCGGTATTTTAATTAATTTGTAATTCGTGATGTGAAGATTGTAAATATTAAAAAAAAAACTAGAAAATCTGGATGGAGTGAATGTAAAATAAAATTTCTTAATTTTACATAAAGATATTGAGTATTAAAATATAAAAATTTGATTCAGCTGGGAAATTGATGATCATTTTGTGAAAGTGTGTAAATAGTGATGCCAAATTTGTGGTTCTGAATTCTGTTGGTTGTAAAAAGACCTATAAAGTGCAAATGAAATTATTTCGAGATAATATTTTGTAACAATATTTCTATTTTTATGTTGTTTTTTAACTATATCAGGAATGTGAGACATATTCGCCTAAACGAATTGAACGTAACGAATTTAAACATATTTGTGAAATTTTGCTGCCAATTATTTTGAGAATTTACAGTGATGTCAATTTTGCGTTTTTTTTTTGAATAGGCATTTGATCATAATTTTGTGAGTGTATGAAGAGAGATGAAATTTTTGGCAGTAATTGTTAGTCTGATCCGATCTGAAAAAGTAAATAAATTCATTTCAAAAAAAAAAAAAAAAAAAAATATTTTAAATTATAAACATTTTAATTAATTTTGTCAACAAATAAATGAGTCTGCAATGGATACTTGAAATTTATTTTTAATTTAAGGATTTTGTAAATTTAAAAATTTGGTGTTTATGATTTTTGGACGGATAATCCAGTTTAGGTTTGGAAGGATAATCAAGTTTGAAATTTTTGCAATACGCAGTATTTAGACACTGCCCAAAAAAGAAAAAAATGTTGCTTGGCGTTTTTTTTAACGTAATTATTACATTATTTTATTATTTCTTTAATTTTTGAGGTTTTTTTTTTTACAAAAAGCCAGTTCCATATATTTTTTTTATATTTTTTAAAAAAAAAAATTTGGCGTTTTTTATTTGTGATTTTTACAAAAAGCTGTAAAATTAAATCTGTTTTCAATAATGTTAATTTTCTAATTTTTATGTTGTTATCTAAACATTTTGTGTGTGTGTGTTTTTTTATTTGATATGTTTTTGCTTCATACATAACCTATGACCTCTTTTAGATTTATTATATTTTAGCGTTTTTTGAATTGACAAAATTTTGTAAAAAAGAGTTTTTAACAAAAAAATAAAAAAAGACTTTACATTAGGAATACTATTTATAACTATTTTATTAAAAATTCTATTGGGCATTTTTTCCGTAAATTGACAATCCTTTTTAGCGTTTTTTTTGTATTTGGCATTTTTCGTATATCAACAACCCTTGTCCTAGGTAATATTGCAATTTTGGCGTTTTTTAAAATAAAGTTTTGTTCAAAAAAGATTTTTTGAATTTTATTCAAAATAATTTATTTTAGCGTTTTTTATCAGCACAAAAAAAAAAAAAAAAAAAAAAAAAAAAAAAAAAAAAAAAAAAAAATAAATTTTCGTCTAAAAAATCCCAAACTTACAATAAGGGTTTCAAAAAAAAAAAAAAAAAAAAAACAAAACTGTTTATTTATATAAATCATGTTTATTCGAGTTTTATTTTTTACATACAATTTGTATTTGGCATTTTAATAATCTTTGTCGTATTTTTGCGTTTTTTCGCATAACGCACAAATTGCATTAAATTTTATTCACTGACGTTTTTTTTTTTTTGTTCAAAAAATAATTTTTTAGCGGTTTTTGTTTTTTTTAAAAATCTTCAAATTTACATAATTTTTGTATTTGTTTTTTTTTTATCACAAGAAGCTTTGATTTTATTTTAACACTTTTGTGTATTTTAAAGAAGAAAAAACGTCAAAATTGCATTAATTTAAATTACGTGTTTTTTATTCGATTCGAACAATTACCAATACTCCTTTCATACTAACATTTTTTGGTTACTCTGAAATATTTACTGGCAATTTTTATTTTATTCTATAAATTTATTTGAGCGTTTTCTATTTAAAAACATTTAAAGATATTTTTGCGCTTTTTTCTTTCTTTAAAATGCAAATTTTTATTTTGCGTTTTCTTTTCCTCCAAAAACGCACATTTTTTTGTGTGTTGACAACACTTGTTCATTACAGTATATTCTTTTGTATGCCTCCTGTAAGTGACAGAGAGAAAGAGAGAGAGAGTGTGTGTTGCATACTAATGTCTGCGAACGCCGGAAAAAAGTAATGATTGCCGTGCTACGATGTTGCCTCCAGTCTCTCTCTCTCTCTCTCTCCTCCAACGTTGTAAAACGTCAAAGCAACGAGTAGTAGAATGGCAAACATTTTGCAAAAATGAATTCAATTTTTATTTTAGAATGTTTTTTTTTTTGCTGCATTTTGATGATCATCATAGCAACACCTTGTTTTTGCTGCTTTTTTCATAAATTTGAATGGGAAATGAGATGTGAATAAATATTGAACACACACTAAAAAAAAAAAAAAACAAAATTAAAAATAATATTTGACGTAAATGATTTTTGTTTGTTTGTTCAACATTATACAGAGATATGCAGTTTTTTTCTATTACACACACATATATTCATCTATGTAGGCATGTGGGTATATTACAAACACTATTTGTGGCCGCTGTAACGTCAACAAATTACGTTTCAACACAAAAAATTATGAAATATACTACATAAATTTATTTACAAAAAAAAAAAAAAAAAAAAATCACATGCCCATATTATTGTTGGTTGGTTGGTTCGCTGTCTGACTCGACTTGGCTGCTGCATTTTACACTGCACCTCCTCGCACTGCACTTGGGCATGAATGACAGCCATTCACACAGAGAGACCAATTCTCGCCATATGTGGTAAATTGTTGCCATACATTGTCTTCTTGGATAGGTTAGATACCTCTACCTAGGTTTTCGTTTCGTTTATTTTTTTTTTTTGTAGAAACATTTAAATAAATCGTATCAGCTTTTTCCTCCACCTCTCTCCTTAATTAAGCTTTGAAAATTATTTCCCAACGTGTGTAAATGAAATACGCGTAGGCGAACTTGGTAAATTTTATTTATTTTTTTATTTTTCATAGCGCCAGTATTTCATATTCAATGTGAAGGCGTGCTCAGGGTGGTGGCTATTTGTTTATAGACAGCATTGACAACAGGGGACCTTATTTCATTTACACAGGAAAAAATGATTCTGGTTTCAGTTAGAGATCATTTTAAGGCTCTAAGCAATTGTTTCTCTGTAAGAAAAATTTCCTCAGACCCTTTAAGGATTTTTTTCAATAGAAAAAAATTCGTCAGGTCTGCCTGAGGATATTTTTTTCAATAGAAAAAAATTCGTCAGGTCTGCCTGAGGACATTTTTTTCAATAGAAAAAAATTCGTCATGTCCGCCTGAGGACATTTTTTTTCCAATAGAAAAAAATTCGTCAGGTCCGCCTGAGGAGATTTTTTTCCAATAGAAAAAAATTCGTCAGGTCCGCCTGGGACATTTTTTTCAATAGAAAAAAATTCGTCAGGTCCGCCTGAGGACATTTTTTTCCAATAGAAAAAAATTCGTCAGGTCCGCCTGAGGACATTTTTTTCCAATAGAAAAAAAATCGTCAGGTCCGCCTGAGGACATTTTTTTTCCAATAGAAAAAAATTCGTCAGGTCCGCCTGAGGACATTTTTTTCCAATAGAAAAAAATTCGTCAGGTCCGCCTGAGGACATTTTTTTCCAATAGAAAAAAAATCGTCAGGTCCGCCTGAGGACATTTTTTTCCAATATAAAAAAAAATCGTCAGGTCCGCCTGAGGACATTTTTTTCCAATAGAAAAAAATTCGTCCGGTCCGCCTGAGGACATTTTTTTCCAATAGAAAAAAATTCCTCAGGTCCGCCTGAGGACATTTTTTCCAATAGAAAACAGGGGACCTTATTTCATTTACACAGGAAAAAATGATTCTGGTTTCAGTTAGAGATCATTTTAAGGCTCTAAGCAATTGTTTCTCTATAAGAAAAATGTCCTCAGGCCCTTTATGGATTTTTTTCAATAGAAAAAAAATTCGTCAGGTCTGCCTGAGGAAATTTTTTTCGAATAGAAAAAAATTCGTCAGGTCCGCCTGAGGACATTTTTTTCCAATAGAAAAAAATTCGTCAGGTCCGCCTGAGGACATTTTTTTCCAATAGAAAAAAATTCGTCAGGTCCGCCTGAGGACATTTTTTTCCAATAGAAAAAAATTCGTCAGGTCCGCCTGAGGACATTTTTTTCCAATAGAAAAAAATTCGTCAGGTGCGGCTGAGGACATTTTTTTCCAATAGAAAAAAATTCGTCAGGTGCGCCTGAGGACATTTTTTTCCAATAGAAAAAAATTCATCATGTCCGCCTGAGGATATTTTTTTCAATAGAAAAAAATTCGTCAGGTCTGCCTGAGGACATTTTTTTCCAATAGAAAAAAATTCGTCAGGTCCGCCTGAGGATATTTTTTTCAATAGAAAAAAATTCGTCAGGTCTGCCTGAGGACATTTTTTTCCAATAGAAAAAAATTCGTCAGGTCCGCCTGAGGACATTTTTTTCCAATAGAAAAAAATTCCTCAGTTCCGCCTGAGGATATTTTTTTCCAATAGAAAAAAATTCGTCAAGTCCGCCTGAGGATATTTTTTTCCAATAGAAAAAAATTCGTCAGGTCCGCCTGAGGATATTTTTTTCAAAAGAAAAAAATTCGTCAGGTCCGCCTGAGGATATTTTTTTCAAAAGAAAAAAATTCGTCAAGTCCGCCTGAGGATATTTTTATTTTCAATAGAAAAAAACCCAGGACAGTTTTTCAATAGAAACAAATTCGTCAGATCCCATCCTGAGGACTTTTTCAATAGAAAAAAATTCGTTAGGTCCGCCTGAGGACATTTTTTCAATAGAAAAAAAAAAATTGGTCAGGTACGCCTGAGGAAATTTTTTTCAATAGAAAAAAAATTCGTCAGGTCCCAACCTGAGGACATTTTTTTTCCAATAGAAAAAAATTGTCAGGTCCCACCATGAGGGGACGGTCACACTGTTTACCACATGGTGCTGTCCATGAGATGCGGCGACCTTTGAATGTGCAGGTCTATGGATCCAAAATCCCGACCACCAGTTACCCAAAGGTTCTAGGGTTACATTCAAGTCGGCCACAGCTATATGCGATAAGGTCAGGAGCAGAAACAAGGTTCTCAAATCGCTAGCCGGCAGCACTTGAAGAGCTGACAAAGATACCTTGTTAACAGCATATACAGCAATAGGTCGGTCTATGGTAAAACGTGCGACTCCAGTGTGGTCTTGTGCGCCGCAATGGAAAAATCTTCAATCCTGCCAGAATGTCGGCGTGAGGACTGCAACATAAGGTGTCCTCTCATGACTCCAATAGAACACTTACATGAGGAGACGAAGATGTCGATGCAATATCTGCTTGGGGGTTACAGAAGTAGCCATCCAAACCATCATTGCCGAAAAAAATCGAGGACTTTTTCAATAGCATTTTTCTATGGAATATTCATATCCCCTGAGGTCTAAGAAATATTTAACATAAAAATAAAATTATTCATCCCTGTTGACATTTCTAGCATCGCAATTCTTGTGGTTCTTTTTTCTCCTTCAATTGTGTGTATTTTTGTGGTTACGATTTTAAATGTTTTCTTTAGCTGAAATGAGAACCTTTTTTTTACATTGAAACCACAGACTTCAGCTGAAAGAAAATAAAAATAGCTACCATATAATTTTTTCTGTTTGGTTTCTAGAATGAATATTGCTTTTTGGTATATTCCGATTCCATTTGAATTTGAATATTTTTGAATGAATTCTGTGAGTAGCCATGAGAGACTTTCAATGTATCGAAATTGAAATATTCACCTCGCTGATTAACTTTCTCTGGTGACAAATTTAAGAATGAAAAAAAATACAGGGTGAGATAAAAAACCTGCAACAAAAGTTAAAGGCCATAATTTTTAATTTTATTGAACGAAAGCAACAAAATTCGGAAATAGCTTCAAATTTCAAAATAAGTTTAGATTTATTCGAATTGGCCAACTTTGGCACAAATTATGGCCTTCAAACGGCCAATGAAACCGTCACACGCTGCCTGAATGTTGCTCTGTGGTGTTTTAGCCCATTCCAGGCGATGCGCTTGCTTGAGGTAATCGTCACTTTGGTGTTTTTAGAGTGCCAATCTTGCTTTCCAAAATAATCCCGACACAATAGTCCAACGGATTGGTATCCGGAGATTTTGGTGGCCTAGAAATGAAGCGAGGAACCTCATTTTGTAAGCATTCTTGGGTGGCGAGTTTTGAGTGCGATGTTGCTGAGTCCTGTTGGAATGTCCAAGGTCTGATAATACACCCTCCAGAATATTTTCGCGATAATATTCGGCATTTATTCTGATGCCAGGGTCGATTAATACGAGCGTAGAGCGACTGTCGGCTGTTATGGCGGCCCACACCATCACCATGGCTGGCGCTTGTGTTCTGTTGGCCAACCGAAGGTGCACATTTTCTGCTGGCCTCTTTTTGGCAAGTAAACACGATCATATTTGTTTGTTTACAAACTGCGGGACAAGGAATGTTTTCTCATCGGAGAAAACCAAATTCGGCAGTTCAGCACTTTCGGCCAAGTCTATTTTCTATCTGTTGCGGTATAAGTTCTTGCTCCTTGGAATTTCAATGGCTTTACCTCGAGCTCATTTTTCAATATTTGCCGAATGGTATATTGCGATATGTTCAGCTCATGAGCCACTGCGACGCGGGTTTCGATCAAGTTGCTTCTTTACTTTCCAAACCATTTCTGCTGATGTTACTGTTTTCTTACGTCCACTTCCTTGACATCGGGCTATGCTACCAGAATCACGGTAACAAGCGATGGTACGAGACCCGAAAGATTTATTTACATTTAAATACTTGAGTGCTCTAACCATAGCCACTTGTGGTTTACCAGCCAAATATAAAGAAATCACTCTATGACGCTTGAATTCCATCTGGAATAACTTTTTTCTGAAAATTCTCACCAAAATACTTTTGTACGATTGTATACAATATAATGAGCTGTCACTGTCAATGGAATAACAGCTGTCGGACGAGTGGCTTAGAAATGACAGCAGTCTGAAGTTGATTGCAGTTTTTTTCATCTCACCCTGTAGATGTCGAATATTTTGGCAGCCTTTTCAAAACATTTATAAAAAAGCATGATTATTAATATTGCGAAGCTTTCCAAATCAATCCATATTAAATTTTATTTTTCAGGACATTCCGGAAAAATGTAATTAAACTGGAAAAAGACAAAGACATTGGTTTCTGGTTGATAATTAAAACTATATTGCCAATTCTCAGATCTTAACTCAAAAAATAAAAGTCCATTAAAATATTTCTTTTCAGTCCCCAAGAAAAATTTAAATTTTAAATTTTTTCTATCGGTCCATTTGGTGGATGCCCTTTCAGCGCTATCTAACTGGGCCAAAGAATTGGTGCTCTTCACTAGAAAACGTAAGATTCCGCCCGCCATCACTGGTAGGAGTGACCCTAACCCTTTCTAAAGAGGCAAAATACCTTGGCACTATGCTTGACCGTAAATTAACGTGGTACAGAAATGTTGAGGGACGCTCTAAGAAATGACTGCTGGCACTCTACTCATACAAAAACTCCATAGATAAGAGCTGGGGATAAAGTCCGGAGATCATACACTGGCTGTATGTGACGATCGTTCTGCCCATTCTTACATATTGTTGCCTTGTTTGGTGGCAGGGTGTCAACAAAACGATGCTGCTGACATATGTATGGCTAGCCAGTAATCTGTTGAAGCAGATTTTGAATCTGAATTTTATCTCTACGTCCCCAATTTTAAAGGCTATCGATTATGACCTCTAAAACATTATTGAAGTTATAAAATGTCAGAATTCTGCATCCTTCGAACTGGACCTTTTATGAAGTGCCTGCAATTGACGTCGTGACTAATATATCTTTAGAATAGCTTTAGTGATTGTGCAAATTTTGCGATCGGCTTCAATCCTGATCACCGGAGAGTTAAGAAGTACACCACAGGCAGCCTTGAATGCAGTCTTGAATCTCCAACCACTAGACATTCTGATTAAATACCACGCGGCCAGATGTGCTCTGAGGCTCCGGGAAACGGATGCTTGGAAATCCCTGAACTATGGTCACGCTAGTATCCTAAACATAACGCCAGAAAAATTATTTGTTAAATTTTGGGCCAAAGAATTTTTCACTGCTCTTCACTAGAAAACGTAAGATTCCTAGTTTCCGCCTGCCATTACAGGGAGGAGTGACCCTAACCCTTTCTGAATAAGCAAAATACCTTGGCACTATCCTTGACCGTAAATTAACGTGGAATAGGAATGTTGAGGAACGCTCTAAGAAAAAACTGCTGGCACTCTACTCATACAAAAACTCCATAGATAAGAGCTGGGGATAAAGTCCGGAGATCATACACTGGATGTATGTGACGATCGTTCTGCCCATTCTTACATATGGTTGCCTTATTTGGTGGCAGGGTGTCAACAAAAAGATGTTGCTGACAAAATTAAGTTTAGTACAGCGATCGGTTTCAATCCTTATCACCGGAGCGTTAAGAAGTACACGCCATGCAGCCTTGAATGCAATCTTGAATCTCCAACCACTGGACTGATTAAATTCCAGGCGGCCATGTGTGCTCTGAGGCTCCTAGAAACGGATCGCTGAACTATGGTCACACTAGTATCCTAAACATAACGCCAGGGTGTGACCTCTTGAAGAGAAATAGTCATATTAGTGAGACTTTATTAACATCAAAGTACATTTTCCTGGACTAGTTGCCCCTTACCCTTACAGACGTGTCAAAGATGGAGGAAGGCACTGGTGCAGGCAGTCTTTCTGTAGGGAATTAGAAACATACAACTCATATAAACCTTATAATTTTTGTAGCGTTTTTCAAGCAGAAATCCTTGCAATCACGAAAGCGGCCGAGATAGTAAAATCACTTACTGCCGACATTACGGCGCCGGTGACTATATATGTCGATTAGAATTGGGCGGGCAATCTAGTTCAATTAGCGGATCGATCTTTCTCGTTCCTTTTTTTTAAAAGTGGAACTAGTTTCTTAATGTAGTAACTTTGCTCCATATAGTTCCTTTACTCCATACAGTTACTTTGCTCCAAATAGTTCCTTTGCTTCATATAGTTCCGACTCCTACATAGTTCCTTTGCCTCTCTCTCTTTCATCATCATCTCTTTCATCTTTTCTTTTTGTTTTTTTTTTTCATATATAGTTCATATAGTTCCTATATATGTCGATTAGAGTTGGGTAATCTAGTTCAATTAGCGGATCGATCTTCCTCGTTCCTTTTTTTAAAAAGGAACTTGTTCCTTAATGTAGTACCTTTGCTCCATATAGTTCCTTTACTCCATACAGTTCCTTTGCTCCATATAGTTCCGACTCCTACATAGTTCCTTTGTCTCACTCTCTTTCATCATCATCTCTTTCATCTTTTCTTTTTGTTTTTTTTTTCATATATAGTTCATATAGTTCCTATATATGTCGATTAGAGTTGGGTAATCTAGTTCAATTAGCGGATCGATCTTCCTCGTTCCTTTTTTTAAAAAGGAACTTGTTCCTTAATGTAGTACCTTTGCTCCATATACAGTATTTTTCGGTTAATTGCACATCAAAATTTGCACAAATTTTTGTTCAATTAACCGAGGAACCAATTATCCGAACCCGCTTACTTTGAAATGAAATATTTTTGACCCATCATGTGGTTCAATTAAGCGTGGAAACCAATTAACCGTAGGTTCAATTAACTGAAAAATACTGTAGTTCCTTTACTCCATACAGTTCCTTTGCTCCATATAGTTCCGACTCCTACATAGTTCCTTTGCCTCTCTCTCTCTCTTTCATCATCATCTCTTTCATCTTTTTTTTTTGTTTTTTCATATATAGTTCCTTTGTTTCACATAGTTCCTTTGATCCATGTAGTACCTTTGCTCCATATATTTCCGACTCCTACATAGTCCCTTTGAATCTCTCTCTTTAATCGTTCTTTTTGTTTTTGTTTTCGCTCACATAGTTCCGTGCTGATTTGTTAATAAATGAAAAAATTGAAAATTGTGCAAAAATGAAATGAAGCTACGGAATTCAACTGCGGGACGATAAGCACAAAATACTTTTGTTTATAAGTAAAAAAAATTAAAAAAAAAACTATTTACATAATTCGAAATACGAACAAATGAAGAAGAGATCAGAAAAAAGAATGAGAAAAAAGAAAGAGATCAAAAGGGAACGAGATCAGAAAAAGGAACTATATCAATTACAGAGCTGGAACTAGTTCCGATCGTTCTTTTCTCGGAATAGTTCCAATGAACTAGTTCATTCGGGAACTACCCAACTCTAATGTCGATAGTGAGGTGGCCCTTAAGGCGGTGAAGTCATGTACTATAAACTCAAAAGCAGTTCTTGATTGCAAGTCCGCTCTGAATGATATACGACAGATAGTTAGCTTATGTTGGGTTCCAGGACATAGTGACATTGAAGGGAATAAGATAGCCGACGAGCTTGCTCGAGGGGGCTCACAATCGTCCAATCATCCGTTTGAGAGATCTGTGAAACCACCCATTGGCTATTGGCAAAATCCACTTGTTCTACCGTGAACCTGTTTGCAGAATCTCAAAATCTATCTGGCCTGAATTGTCTCGCAAGAGAACGTCTTCGCTGCTGGCACATAATGAGATAGAGATCAAAATCATTGTGGGGATCAAAGCAGGTCACAGCAAGATTAGATCTCTCACTTCGAAGTGGGACTCCAGCGGAGAGGATTACTGTCGTCTTTGTGAGGACGAAGAAGAACTAGAAACAATTGAACATATCCTCTGTAAATGTCCAGCGCTGATTGGCAGAAGAAAACAGTTTGGAAGATGTGAAATTGATAATCTAGCTTTCTTCTCTAAAATAGGCCCTAACCAGATCCTAGGCTTTGTAAAAAATCTGAAAATAACCATTTTCCGCTCTTCTTCTCTCACTATATTTTCTCTTTGCTCTTCCACTCTCTTCTCTTTCTCTTTGCAGGTAAAAAAAGGATGATCACAATGGACATTAGTCTTGGAGTGGTGGGCGGTTGTTACTAACAACCGTACATCCCTAACCTAACCTATCGGTTCATAGGAAATAGATTGGGAAGCTAATCTATTTCCCATGAACCGATAGAAAAAATGTAAAATTCTCATTCAATTCAAATCGTTTTCAATGAAAACACAATAACTTGTATATTAATAACAAATTAATGCCTTCGCATCGTAAAAAAACAATACATAAACATTGTATTAGAAATCCCCGTTACAGCCCAAACTGGTTATGGATTTTCCCCCCACACACATACCCAAAGATCTAATTATAAGTTTTGGTCTTTCATGCATACTTTCAAAATAAAATTAATCATTTATTCCCAATGTCAAGTAATCATTTAAATGGAAATACAATATTCAACAAGCGGCGGCGATTGACGACGACTTCCACTAAGCTTAATCGGACAGCCGGTTGGCCAGCCAGCCAGCCAGCCAGTCAGTCACTCAGTCAGTAAACCAACCTAACTACCATCCAGCAAGTCAGCTAAAAACCTCCGTCAATCCCACAATTACTACTATACACGTATTTTTTCTATCTTCTCTGCTATTTTTTTGCCTTTGTTGGACTTTTTGATTCATATTTGGAAAATAAAGACAACAACAACAGCAACAACGTAAGACTAAAATATTTTATTAAACCGCAAAGTATAGCAGCTTCAGCAACATTGTAAT
This sequence comes from Musca vetustissima, assembly GCF_032173495.1. NCBI lineage: Eukaryota > Metazoa > Arthropoda > Insecta > Diptera > Muscidae > Musca > Musca vetustissima. The sequence continues at coordinate 266,475 of NW_026882799.1, read as the reverse complement.
GCATTGGAAAGACCCAGTAAACGATTTTTAAGGAGAACAAAACGAAGGCATTTTTTTAATTCCGATGTAGATCTTAATTTTTCTTCTATGGTGGCGAGGTTTGTGCTAATGTGCCCTAGGACTAAGGTTTCCATCTCCTCTAGTAGGTTGCAAAATTCTACTCCTGGTGGGTCGGATCAGGTTTAACGGAGGATATAGTCTTAGATGTCTTCTATCAAGACTCATTACAGTTGGGAGGAGTGTTCATCAATGAGAGAGCTCAGCAATGTTCCAGGCATTTGCTGTTTGCTACCCTGCTCTCCTCTGGTGGAAGCCGAAAATATAGTTTCCCCAAGCCGTATAGAACAAGACTGCTACTCCTCCTCTAAAATTCTACACCATGTACAAGGCTCGGAAATTAGGACTTGAATTAGCATGATATCGATGTTGAAGGCTTGTTTCTTGAATTTGTGCGATATTGATTTTGAGGAGGTGAGGGAAGAGATCTGCTTAGCATAAATACTCTCTGCACCACGTTTTGTTGATTTAGCAGCCTATAATGCTGTGTATTCCCTCTTCAATCCTGTTCTATTTCTAACTCCAGGTTCAAAAAGGCTTGCAACCTGTACCGGTTGTGTCCAAAATTAAAATGGGTTTAAATGGGTTGATTTGGCTGGGCAAAAAGTGTAGCCTGTCATGTGGATCATTACCGCATGTCGGGCAAATATTGTCCAATGTGTCATCAATTCGTGTGCCAGGACTTCTCTGGTTTGTCGTGGTAGTTGCTGCTCTTCCGCTGCAATTGTAGGCGGATGTTCTCGGGAATTGTATTCACTCTATATTCTTAAATTGCTGCCTTAACTGCAACCGTGTGAATACAATTCAATCCTGCTTGATAGACCTGTTGATCTAGAGATTCCATTTTGTTCCTCTGGTCCTCTACAGATCATGAAGATCCTTCCTGACATGCCTAGGTTGTGGTAAAGTGATTGTTTGGATGGCTTCTTCTATAACACCCAAGCTGATATTGCATCGACATCTTCGTCTTCTCATGTAATTGGTCTATTGGAGTCATGAGAGGATATCTCATGTTACCGTCCTCAGGGCGGCATTCTGGCAGGATTGAAGATTTTTTCATTGCGTTGCGTACCACATTGGAGCCGCACAGTTGACTATATACCGACCTATTGCTGTGCATGTTGTTAACAAGTATTCTTTGTCAGCTTCCCAAGTGATGCAGGCTAGCGATTTGAGAACCTTGTTTTAGCTAGAGGCTATCGAATGTAATCCCTAGAACCTTTGGGTAATTGGTGGTGGGAATTGTGGAGCCATCGACATGCACATTCAAAGGTGGTCGCATCTCCGCAGTCCATGTGTCAAAGTGTGACCATTGGCTTAGTGGCTGATATTTTCCCGTTATAGCTGTGTAGCCTCTAGCATATGTCATCAATTTCTGGTAGATGATCGTAAAGACATCCGCGTACGTAACGATCTTAATGCCATTCGGTGATCGTGGAATTTCAAAAAGGTAAAGACTTCCGGAGATATTTCCCCTCCATGGGGAACTCCCTTTTTGGTCCTGACGCCATTATCGTACAATCATCCGCGTACGTAACGATCATTATGCCATCCGGTGGGCTTGGAAAAAGGTAAAGACTAAATGCTTCCGGAGATTTTTCCCCTCCTTGGGGAACTCCCTGTTGAACACTACGGGCAGGCGGAGGAGATGAGGTAGAAAAAAAAAAAACAGCTTAGCTGCAATGCTCCAGGTTTATCTGCACTCGAGTTCCGAGTTTGTTATTTGCTTGTCTGATGGGGGTCGAAAGTGTAGTTTCCGAAAACCGTATATCACCTCACATTTTCCCTTCCCAAAGGTATTAACCAGTCTTGTTGTTTAGTATTCTTTACTCCCTTATATGAAGGCGGACAATTCGATTCTCAATTGACATCGAAATTTTCATTCCACACGGTATCTCCTTGATCGACATTTATTAATACATCCATCGAAATCAAATATGTCAATAATTGCAAGCTGTCGGTCATTTTGTCCACATGGCTGAATCGATTTGCTTCCATTTCGACTTCAGAAACATTTGCGAATATCAGTTTGAAGATTAGACAGTTTATTAACTTTTCAATGGGATCAATATTATTATCAGGTTTCCTGCTCCTTTTTGACACATTGAATACCCTTGACCCATTTAAGTATGGGATATACGATCAAATTCGTCATCTTCATGCACCGATCGACTGACAACCCATGAACTTATGTGACCGGGGGCAGATATGTCTAAAATTGACACTTGTCGGTCTTTCGGAACAATTGATTGAGTCGATTCCATTCCGATTTAAGTGACTATTGCAATGATTTCATAGGTTCGACTAAAGCAGCCACCTTTAGAACCTTCCCTAAAGGTGATTAATGTGATTCCCAAAGTATTCGGCAGTCTTCTTTTTTAATTCAGATAATAATCTTGATCTTAATCTTGTATAAGGTGACCTGGCCAAAGGTTTTTCGAACCACTTCGTCAAAAGTGTTTTTTCAGGTACCGATTTTGTCAAAGATCTTTTGTCGTTCTGACGCACATTCTGAGAATTTGTAGCTGGCTTTGCCATTAGTAAAAAATTCCCTCAAATCCCCAATGTGCACATTCACACAAAATTGTTTGCTGGGCATAATACGTGTTGAATATTTAGTTTTAGTATTTTTGTTGTTGCTGTTGGATTATTTCAAATGTTGAAATTCAAACTTGAAGTTTAGTGTATTATTTAGTGTTTTCGTTCGGTTTGAGGGGATTAAGCAGCATATTAATCTGAAGTTCACCGGAAAGAGGTAGTTTTTGTGTTCATTCTGTGAGGCGGGTCGTCGTCATATATTTACAATAAATCATCTAAAACAGCTGAGGTGGTTAGTTAATGTCATTAGATACACGTACAAACACGTATTCGAACGGTCGTTCATTTTCAATATGGAAGTTCATAGTTAATAATTAGTTACCGGTTAAGTAATAAATTCAATTGGTAACTAATCGTACAAGCCAAAATGTGGTTTGAGTGAGTCACCACGTATAGGCTCAAAGTTCCACAGAAAAAATTTTAGATGTAGCGATTTTATTAAATTATTATTAGGTTTTTTTTCTAAGGCCTTGAGAAGAAGAAATGTATAAATTCATCTCAGCAGAAGTAGGAAGAAGCCTAAGAGACTATAATGAAATAGTCGTCTAATCGGAAACACGGTGGTAAACTGGGGAAGCAGTTATCGTGGCTGTAAAGCCAATCATTAGTTATTCCAAATTTATGGACAATTTTAGTGGATTTATTGTCATAACTTATGCATTTTTTGCAGGTAAATATGATTCAGTTACCCTAGGACACTTTTGAAAGACATTGGTGCTCAATGCCTATGGAAGAAGTTCCGTAAAAGTGAAAAAACACAGAAATGCTTAAAAATACAGCTCTCCTGGTTGATAATTATCATTTGAAATTGTTGGATATGGAAAAACTGTGCTACAACTTTTTTCTACAAATCTGTTACAATATAGATCGGATTCCTTGTTTGAAGAAGTGTCTACTAGAAGGACTGAACTGATCTTCCCCATTATCGAACTTGTTTTAAGTGTATAAGAAATATTACGATACGCAGTAATCATATCTGTCAGAACGCCCGCTCAGAGAAATGTAACAGCGTGCACCTGTGGACCTTCCACATGAGGAGATCAAGACCTTTCCTATGCGACAGCATAGCAATAGGCTTTCGTTACAGTATCTGCCTCTGCATCAAGATGCCTATCGCTGAGCATGTCAGAATAGTATTCATACTGATGGAGTCAAATGAATACAGGGTGAATGCCGTAGGTTATCGGAATAAATCGGTTGGTCCCTTCCCGAATTGTTGAACGCATCCGAAAGAGGGTATAGGACCCCCTAATGCACAGAATAGTACGATAGCGATGATGGCTAAACGTGTATTCTCTTTTCGCCAAACATTTTTGATGACGATCTCTCATTTACGCTCTCACACACAGAGTCTAGAGGTACCGATCAACCAGTAAACAATGATGCATTCTTTGGGATCAAATCTATTAATAATTGCAACCTGTCGGTAATTTGGATCAAATTACTGTGTCGATTTGCTTCCATTCCGGATTCAAGGTCTTATGTGCGAATTGCAATTCGCACATTGAGTTGTCGATTCGTTTAAGTATGCACGATAAACTTCCTCAGTTAAGAGCAGATCCTTCAGGTACGCTCTCAAACACTTACTCTCAATTTAGTTCTGTGCAATACTGATTTAGATCCCAAGTCTCCTTGGACCAAATCCATTTCAGACAATTTCTAATCGATTTGTCCTATATGACTTTATTTAACATGCTTCGGAATGTTTGATTTAAGCGAAATATGCACCGTTTTGTTGTATGATTTGTTGCCACTTTAAAGGTAACTTCATAATGCCTCTCTCATAGGATGTCCTGCTCTCTTTTTGCAAAAAACACTAGTAATCGATTTTCACAATCCTCCCTATATACCAATTTTTTTTTTGTCATAAAAGAAATTCTGCAATGCAATAAAAATATGATAATCGCTTGGTGCCAAGTCCGGACTGTATGGCGGCGGATGTATTAAAACATCCCAACCAAGCTCCCGAAGTTTCTGGCGAATCACTGTAGATGTGTGTGGCCTAGCGTTGTCCTGGTGGAACACGACATGATGTCTCCTGTTGGCCAATTCTGGTCAATTGCTATCTTCAAACGGTCCTGTTGTTGGCAGTATAGATCAGAATTTAGCGTTTGGGCATATGGAAGCAATTCATAATAAATACTCCCCTTCCAGTTCCACCAAATGCACAGCAGAACCTTCCTGGCCGTTAGTCTTGGTTGGTTGGCCACCGTTTGAGGAGCTTCACCACTCTTTGACCACTATCGTTTTCGCACAGGGTTATCGTATGTGTTGCATTTCTTATCTCCCGTAACCATCCGTTTAAGAAATGGGTCTATCTCATTCGGGGTTTGGCCAAGGCTTCGCAGATGGATCCATTCGATACATCCTATTTTTTTTTCTGTTAATTAGTGTGGCACCCAAACATCGAATGTAAATGGTTCAAAACAGTGTTTTATAGTCGATTCTAAGCTCCTGGACGATGTTACGACTGCTAGCATGCCCGCCAAATTAGATTATTAATCCGATTTTATCGAAATTTTCGACGACCGGGCTAATGGATTTCCCTATTCTCTTAATCTGTATAGGATTCTGAAGTATTATTTTCTATTATAGGAAAACAATCCACGGGCTCCTTAGAATCAATTTTGCACATACGAAATAACGTTTTGGTTATTAGGTTCGCTAGCGTAGAAAATAATTCAATATTGGAGTCACTAAATCAATACCTAATTTATACAAATCTCTAGTATCGCCTCAAAAGAACAAGTTAGATTTTAGTCATCCGAAATGATCCCAAATTGAAGCCACATTCAGAATTTTACAAAGATAAAATCTCGACCACATCATTATAAAGAGGATTAATTACTTACTTAGCTGGCTTGTGACAGAACTTACAGTACGTTTACATTTAACCGGATTTCGTTAATCTGAATATATGTCAAATAAATCCTCATAAAGTAGGTTAACCCGGTAAAAAGTTCTAATGTACAAAGAGTTTTACGACCCAGAAGCCGAGCTTAGATTAGATTTCCAGGCGCATCGGTCTTTTGTGCAGTTTTTCCAATTTGAAAGACCATTTTCGGTAATATTGTCTTCGACTTGATCTTTCCAACGTATTTTTGGCCTTCCCCTTCTGCGCGAACCATCAGCTGGTTCACTTTTATATGCCGTCTGGGCTGGGGCATCTTCATCCATTCTCACAACATGACCTAGCCAACGTAATCGCAGCAGTCCAATACGTCTGACAATGTCGATGTCCGAGAACAACTTATGTTTCATTCGACGGCGATATTCTCCGGCCCATAGATACTTCGGAGAATTTTTTTCTCAAACACTCCAAGAGCTGCCTCATCTACTTGCTGTAGTTCTCAAGTTCCACAGTTGGTCCGACTCTACTGGACGTCTCGCTTGGTCACTTTGGCAGACTCTTTCCCAATTGGTTCAAAGGTGGCTGTTACCGCTCTCAGTGTTCGTCCCATTATGTCGATGTCATCGGCGTAGGCGAGTAACATGTGTTGTTTGATATACAGAGTGCCATTTCTGTTCACTTTTGCCTCTCGCGTATGACATTTTCCAGCAGGATGTTAAAAAGGTCACACGACAGACTGTCACTGTCATAGCCGAATTAATTTTGAAGGAATGTCAAACGCAGACATGGCTTTAAACACCTCTGAACGAATAGGGCTGTCAAATGCGGCTTTGTAGTGGACAAATAGGTGGAATGTGTCGATGTGTTTTTCGTGGTTTTTTTCCAGGATTTGGCGCAGAGTGAAAATCTGTCAGGTCTGAAGCCGCATTGGTATGGTCCAATAATGTCATTGACCTTTGGCTTTAGTCGATCACACAGTGGATAGCAGTTTATATGCGATGGGAAGGAGACTTATTCATCTATAGTTGGCAATTATCGTCTTGTCTCCTTTTTTTGTACACGGGACACAGGATGCTGAGGCTCCAATCATGGAGCATGCATTTTTCTAGCCAAATTGTGGTGCTTTTCTTTTACTGCAGTTTGTAGAGAGTGGGCAATTCTCTGTCATTGTGCTTCTATATTATTATCGGGATCAGGGGTGCTTTCGTCAAGCAGTTGGGTAAGTTGAGCGAAGTAGGCTTCTGCTATCTGTTGTGTTTGCAGCTTTTCGACGTCAAATTTCCGTATTACATAATCGCACCTTTGCTGCTACATTAAGACGGGTGCGTACCTTGGCTGCCACAAGGTAATGGTCCGAATCGATATTCGCACCCCAGATCGATCGGACATCTAAAACACTGGATGAATGCCTTCCGTCTATCACAACACGATCGATTTGATTTCTCGTTGTTCGATCGGGAGAAATCCAAGTTGCCTTGTGTATATCGAGATGCTTGAATCTGGTGCTCCCAACTACCATGTTTTTTGCTGCCGCGAAGTCAATAAACCTCATGCCGTTGTCTGATGTTTCTTCATGGAGGCTGAATTTTCCGACGGTGAGGCCAAAGATATTTTCCCTTCCGATTTTTGCATTAAAATCTCCTAGCAAAGATAGGTTTTTACTTATCGGAAATCATCCCAAAATGAAGCCTCGTTCAGAATTTTTGAACGATAAAATCTCGGCCACGTCATTATAAAGAGGATTAGCCCACAAAAATGAGAAGGTGGAACGTCATTGTCACTTGTCTGCATATATTTTTTTTTTTCAAAATTTCGTAGACGAAGAAGAACATAATCCGAACGAACAAATTCAGACAACAAGAAAAAAAAAACAATTACTACGACGTTATTGGAGGAGTAATTAATCATTAATTTTATGGGGTTTTTTTCCTTTCATGACACTGTGTGCTACGCCCGCAGATGCTGTTCGGTTGCCCTTTTATTTTTCTTCTTCTTCATATTCTTTAAATCTCAGTTGTCTTGTCTTTTAATGATTATTGTCGAAAGAAGAAGAAGCAGCAAAAGAAAAGAATGGAGTAGAAGTAGTATAAAATAATTTCAGCCATGTCATTATTACTACACACTTATAACATAACACAACCGAACACAACAAATCATGAATTCACTTGGTTTCCTTGATTCGATTCTTCACGGTTTTTGATTTTTTTTTCTTTCCACCTATCTTTGAGTTGAGTTTTTGTGTGTGTGTGCGCTTTGTTTTCTTTTGACTCTTTTCACAATGTTGGGTCTGTGTAAAGAACATGGTCTTACAAAATGACGATGATAAAAGAAGAAGAAAAAGTACCTTTACTCTAAAGAGAATAACAACAAAAAGCGACTGAAAAATAAAACAAAGTACCTTCAAACAAAAGCCAAATGCGATCTTTTTTATGTTGTACCTTTTCATTGGACCTTTAACAAAATACTCGTGCTCTTCTTCGTGTACTATCGTTGAGAGACTACAACTGAAGGAAGAATAGTAACTAACAACAAAAACTTCCCCAAAACCGGTTCAGTTAATAATTCACGATCAATACATTTTATGTCAGGCTGATAGACAGGCAGCCAGCCAGTTAGTCCGACAGCCAGACAATCTACCAACCAGCCAGCCAGTCAGATAGCCTCTTAGACATTCCGCCAGACAGACAACAACTTCTTGTATGCCACCAGCAGCAGCATATATGGTCGATTATTTTTGTTGTACGTTTCTTTGAGTATTTTGTCTTTGTTTCTATTCCCCTCCCCAACCTCTGAGAGTGGTGGTCTAATCTTTTACGCTACATTACGCCATGGACCATAAACAACAGCCAACATCAATGATGTTTAGTTCTCTTGTCATTCCTTGCAACAACAAAAAAAAAAAACTACTAAAAGGTACCAAACAACGATTATGTTAAGATCTGGCATACCTTTGGATGGACGGACAGATGGATGGTTGTTTGAATGGTGGTGGATAATCAAATAACCAAACCAGCATCACTAAAATTACAAATGCAAAGTACACAAATGGTCAAAATTTGTTACACATTTAATGATGATGATGACAGTGATTAAGTTTGTTTGGAGGGTTAAATGTAATGGGAGGGGGAAACATTTGAAAGGTGATCAATTTGTGATCTCGATTGCCACTACTGCAGAAGGTCGGGCAACAATTTGATAACATGGAACGAAGAATGATTAAAATACGCTCTTTCCAACGAATGCTCACGGGAGAGATTTCGAATGTTTTTCAATCGCGAATGATGAAGTTACAATGAATGAACAAGCATTTGCAATCTCTCGCGAATGTTCGCATTGTACGAAAAATCCACGAATGATAAAATTTCGCTGCAAGCGTCGTCGATTCATTCTTTCGCGAGCATTTGTTGCTGAAGAACATTCTTTTGAATACATCGATACATGCTATTTTTTTCTCTTAATTAGTGTGGCACCCAAACATCGAGCTTCTTTTTCTATTCAGCTTTGTGTAAATGGTTTAAAACCAGAGCTCCGATTTGCTCGAATTTACTCGCGAGTGAAAAATACTCCCGAGTGGGAGTAAGTAAAGAGTACGAGTTTTTTAGGGAGTATACTCTCCACTCTTTTATTTTGTTTGGGAGTGCTCGCGAGTACTCCTTGTTGAAGAAAAAGAGTGTGAGTCAAAATGTTCTAAATAGAGTAAGAGTGAAATCGAGCGAGTTTCACTCTTTACTCGAATTCGAGCGAGCATTTCGGAGCTCTGTTTAAAACACACCATAAAGGTCGATTTTTAGTTCCTAGGCTATGTTACGACTGCTAACAAGCCGCCGGTAAACTGCGATCAGCCTAATGGATTTCTTTTTGTCCCAACCTAATATTATTGAGATTATGAAACCAAATCCACAAAGATAAACCCCTATGCTCTTAATCAGTATTTCTGTATAGGATTCGGAAGTATTATTTTCTATTATAGGAAAAACAATCCGCAGGTCCCTGAGAATCAATTTTCCACATACGAAATAACGTTTTAGTTATTAGGTTCGCCAGCGTATAAAATAGCTCAATATTGGAGTCACTAAATCAATACCTAATTTATACAAATCTCTAGTATCGCCTCAAACGAACAAGTTAGGTTTTAGGCATCCGAAATGATCCTAAATTGACGTCACATTCAGAATTTTACAAAGATAAAATCTCGACCACATCATTATAAAGAGGATTATTTACTTTACTTAGCTGGCTTGTGACAGAACCTACGATCCATAAGCCGAGCTTAGTTTTTCCAATTTGAAATACCATTTTCGGCGATATTGTCTTCGACTTGATCTTTCCAACGTATTCTTTGCCTTCCCCTTGTGCGCGAACCATCAGCTGGTTCACTTTTATATGCCTTCTGGGCTGGGGCATCTTCATCCATTCTCACAACATGACCTAGCCAATGTCGATGTCCGAGGGAACGAAGAATGATTAAAATACGCTCTTTCTCACGAATGCGCTCAGGGGAAAGAATTCGAATGTTTTTCAATTTATCGCGAATGATAAAGTTACAATGAATGATGAACAAGCATTTGCAATCTCTCGCGAATGTTCGCATTGTACGAAACATTTCACGAACGATAAAATTTCGCTGCAAGCGTCGGCGCGAACATTTGTTGCTAAAGAACATTCTCCATTGAAAAACTCAAAAATTAAATGTTCGCGAATGCTCGCGAGCTGTGTTAAAAACAACAACAACAAACACACATAACAAACGAGTGAGAGCACACAACAACGTTCGTTCGTTCGTTTTGTTTGGTGGTTTGAAATCCATTCTGACATTCTCTCACGAATGAAAACAAACATTCCCGAATTCTCGCGAATGCTCAAAAGGGTAACAACAATAACAATTTCCAATTAACCATATTCGCTTACACAATTCCCCAAACAGCTTCACACAATAATGCACCACTAGCTATAAGTTGAAAAGTAGGAACAAGGTCCTCAAGTCGCTTGTAGACAGTACTTGGGACGCGCAGTTAAGGTAACCTTGTTGAACACTTACAAATCGATAATGGTCTGTGGTCTGTGAACGCTAGTAGAAGTATTCAGACCTGTCGGATCGCCACAATGGAGAAGTATTCAGATCTGTCGGATCGCCGCTCAGTAAACTGCAATATGTTGCCTCCTCATGACACCAATCATGGGAGACAGGAGTTGATCTTTTCAAATTCCAGGAGCTATTCTATAAGAAGATCTCCAGCTCTGCTGAGGTCAGAATAGCAATCAATCGACCAAAGAATAATAAATCAGCAAGTGTCGATGGGTTACAAGCCGGACTATTCAAGACCGGTGATCTGATGGCGAGAAGACCAAGCTGATGGTATCAACGCGCAAGACATCCAGTAGACTCGGACCAATTGCAGAACTTGGAAACTACCTCAAAGCTGTAGTTTCCAAGTTCTGCAATTGGTCCGAGTCTACTGGATGTCTTGCGCGTTGATACCATCAGCTTGGTCTTCTCGCCATCAGATCACCGGTCATAGAAACGACTTTCATATGGGATTACTTCGGACCGAAATTAAAACTGATTCTAGAAGAGGGGTGCACCCTTGAGCATTTTCGCACAGTGGACTGAAACGAATTTCACATGGATTTTTCAATATGGAAAATAACTAAAGTTCCACCATACTTCGGACCGAAATTAAAAGTGATTCTAGAAGCTCTTTCCATGTCCTATCCAATTCTGCATAGCCTAGCGGTGTACCCTCGAGCATTTTCGCACAGTGGGCTGAAACGAATTTCATATGGGATTTTCAATATTGAAAATAGCTAAAGTTCCAACATACTTGGAATCGAAAAAAAAAACTTATTCTTGATGCTCTTTCCATGCCCTATCCAATGATGCATAGCTGAGGGTTGTACCCTCGAACATTTTCGCACAGTGGGCTGAAATGAATTTCATATTGGTTTTTCATTATTAAAAATAACTGAAGTCCCAACATACTTGGAACCGAAATTAAAACTGATTCTAGAAGCTATTTCCATGCCCTATCTAATTCTGCATAGCCTAGGTGTGTACCCTCGAGCATTTTCGCACCGTGGGCTGAAACGAATTTCATATGGGTTTTTCAATATGGAAAATAACTAAAGTTCCAACATACTTCGGACCGAAATTAAAACTGATTCTAGAAGCTCTTTTCATGTCCTAAGCAATGGTGCACAGCCTAGGTGAGTACCCTCGAGCATTTTCGCACAGTGGGCTGAAATAACTAAAGTTCCAACATACTTGAAAATAACTAAAATTCCAACATACTTGGAGCCAAAATTAAAACTGGTTCTGGAAGTTCTTCCTATGCCATATCCAATGATGCATAGCTGAGGGTTGTACCCTCGAGCATTTTCGCACAGTGGGCTGAAACGAATTTCATATGGGTTTTTCAATATTGAAAATAACTAAAGTTCCAACATACTTCGGACCGAAATTAAAACTGATTCTAGAAGCTATTTCCATGCCCTATCTAATTCTGCATAGCCTAGGTGTGTACCCTCGAGCATTTTTGCACAGTGGGCTGAAATAACTAAAGTTCCAACATACTTGAAACTAACTAAAATTCCAACATACTTGGAGCCAAAATTAAAACTGGTTCTGGAAGTTCTTCCTATGCCATATCCAATGATGCATAGCTGAGGGTTGTACCCTCGAGCATTTTCGCACAGTGGGCTGAAAGGAATTTCATATTGGTTTTTCATTATTAAAAATAACTAAAGTTCCAACATACTTTGGACCGAAATTAAAACTGATTCTAGAAGCTATTTCCATGCCCTATCTAATTCTGCATAGCCTAGGGGTGTACCCTCGAGCATTTTCGCACAGTGGGCTGAAACGAATTTCATATGGTTTCTTCAATATTGAAAATAACTAAAGTTCCAACATACTTCGGACCGAAATTAAAACTGATTCTAGAAGCTCTTCCCATGCCCTATCCAATTCTGCATAGCCTAGGGGGTGTTCCCTCAAGCATTTTCGCACAGTGGGCTGAAACGAATTTCATATGGGTTTTTAAATATTGAAAATAACTAAAGTTCCAACACAGGGGTTCTAGAACCTCTTTCCATGCCCTAGCATAGCTTAGGGTTATACCCTCCTCGAACATTTTCGCACAGTAGGCTTAAACGATTTCCATATGTGTTTTTTAATATTTCAACTGATATGGGTCTCCATACTGCATCCATTTTAGTTTTTTTTTTTTTTTTTTTTTTAATTTACTCAACCCTTTGGGGACCATTCGGAAGTCAATGGATTATACGACTTGATCTGAACTTTGCCCAATGAAGTGTCCCTAATTTGTGGGCCATCAGGAAGTCAATGGAGTATACGATTTGATCTAAACTTTGCACAATGACGCGATATATCGATTCACTTTTGAGTGGAATAAATAAAAATAAATTACATGTGAATCGAATAGAGTATCCGATTTCAACCATAGACTGCACATCGTAATAATCTTGCCAAATGAAGAAGTCTATTGGACCACAAACGTTCAACAGGGTATCCAGGCTAATTGGGTATCCATATTATTCTAAATGCTACCCATTTTCAATATTTTTAATCTATTTTAAGGTGGGGTATATTAAGTTCAGTTCATCCTCCCATATATTTAAATAATTTAGGAAAATCATAATCGATACCTGTAAAATCCTATCGAACATTTTTAGGCACCTCCTGTTAATATTGACTAAGAATGAGATGCCAATTTTTGTCTTTTTTTCTCGAAATGAATGTGAATCTCCTCTCTCCAATGAATTGGTGAGGAGGTGATCTATAGAGGTCCGTATGGTTGAGGAGGAGCTCTATTGGAGTCGAAATATTAAGGAGCTCAGTAGAGGTATGTTGTGTGAGAAAGAGCACTATAGGGGTTCGTATGGATGCAGAGAGGCTCTTTAGAGGTCCATTAGGTAATGATGAGCTCTATAGAGGTCCAAATATGTGGGAAAAAGCTGTATAGAGGTAGGAAAAAGCTTTATAGAGGTACGAGGGATAAGAACGACCTCTACAGAGGACCGATGTTAGTAGGAGCTCTATTGAGATCTGATGTGTAAAGATAAGCTTCATAGATGCTTAGAAGCCAATTTTTGTCTTTTTTGAAATGAATGTGAATCTCCTCTCTCCAATGAATCAGTGACTTAAATTCCAAAACCATAATCCATCCTCCCCTGCCCCTTCCTCGTTCATGGGATGCATTCATCATTTCAAGTGCATTGTCTGTGGTCATACAACAACAACAACAAAAATACTATTACGACGACGTAATAGGCAGGCAGACAGACAGACATACATATATGCGTAAATACAGCCATCCATATATGGGTCTTAACTTTACCGCTTGGAAGTCAAAAGCACCCACCAACTACTCAGCAGGCCTCTGTTTGCTGCTATGATGATGGTGACGGCGATGATGATGCACCCAGCGTTGGTTAACCATTCAAGCGTGCAACTCCAATGAATCCGTCCAGTCATCCATCCAACCAACCAGCCATCCACTTTAAAATGATGAGCGTGAAGATAAATTGTTGAAAGTTAAATTGTAATGTTATTAACAGAGCTCTGTTAAGCCATTAACAGAGCTCTTTTAAAAGGTTAACAGAATTGAAAAATAATCAAATTTAATAGATTTTACGATTATTTTTATTTAAAATTAATAAAAATAAGTAGGATTAGGACAAAATTACCAAATGTGCTACCCCAATTCAATAAATCATAAAAATTACTGCACATGCAGCAACACTGTAGGTGTTTGCAATTAGGCCCACTGTCCGAAAATTTCAAAACCTGGGACTAAGCGAATACCCACGATGGAAAGGTCAGTCCATGGGCTTTCAGAATATATATAATTTATATCCGAAATCAATTTCGGATATAATAAATTTTTCGACTTTTTTAAAATTGTACAATTTAACCGAAGGTCTGGTATTTGATATGGTCCAACTATTAGGCCCACTGTCCCGAAATTCCAAAACCTGGGACTAAGCGGATATTGAAAATTTTTCCAATTTTTTTTCTGAATATGTATAATTTATATCCGAAATCAGTTTCGTATATTTTTTTTATTTTATTTATATTGTAAAATTTCTGTAAAACAGGTAAAAATTGTATCATTTTATCTTCAGAAGTCATTCAAATCCACAGAACGTTTATGGTACCTGTTTTTTGGTGTACTATTGACACATTATGAGTTTTACAATACTTTGCAATAAAATGTCAAAGAATTTTTCGAATGAAGATATTTTTATGACTTTTTCTCTTTGCATTCATAAATCGCAATAAATGTGTCTAAAATTTTGTAAAGAAATACCCACACCAATAAAAATTAGCCTTCCTTTTAAAGCCCTTTTTATAAAAAATAAAAAAATTAGGTAAAAATCGCCAACCGGGTTTGAACCGCGTGCCCCATGTTTCATAAAGTGAGTGCGCAACCGCATGAACTACAGTTGTAATCTGTGAGATGACAGCGATTGTATGTACTTTATGCTAGTTCAGTTTCATTGCTTAGAGACTTCTATATTCGCGCTATTTTATATTTTTTTGAAATGCAATTTTTCCAATGAAAATGCGTATACCCAAATAAACATATTAACAGAAATTTGTTAGGAAATCGTGATACCTTCAGCTTTTAAGAAGATTTCGTGAACATGACCCTTTTAAATTCCTCAGAATAGATTTAAACATTATTGAAATTGTTTTATTTATGTCTAGCATTGAATAGGATATTTATTATTGTTATTTAAGAAGGATGATATTTGACATTCTATTTCTCCCATTTACATACATATATGATTTTTGCTTTTATTATATGTTTTATTTAAGGATATAAAAATGTTGAAAATTTTGGAAAAAAAATTTTTTTGCTTCAACGTGTTCTTTTTTTTAAAAAACGCGCTTTATTTTTCACATGTTTGTCAATGTGTGATTCACTGATCTTTTAATTATGCTGTCGAGCGCGTGTTACACACACACACACACACAAACAAAAAACGCTTACTGTGTTAGGGTGGTTTTGTAGCAGAAAAATTTAACGTTCTGCAATTGTGTTGTTGTATTGCAGCGACAAGCAAAATGATCTCATTTGCACAACGTCGAAATAAGTTTCACGTTCATACACACAGAAATACACTGATTTGCCACATGTTAAAAGTTGTCTTCGGTGGTCGAAGTGGTAAGCCGGTTGCTGTCTTATATGGGTGCGTTTTACAATAAGGTCGTAGGTTCAAACCCCACGGCTGTCGTTTTAATTTATTTGACAACCTAATTTTTAGAAATTTGATGTTTTATCCGCTTTAAACCTTCTTTTTTAGCTATTTATTTTTCCTTAGTTATATTAAAAAAATATTCGAAATAAACAATAATGATAATTATAAGAATTTTAAAAAGCGTTTAAAAAAATTAAAAAAGTAGTGTTGGCGGGTTATTTGGGATACCATTTGTATTTTGTTTTTTTTTTTTTTGCAAAATAGTCAGGCAAAAATCATATATGTTTGTATAAAAGGAACAATATTTCGTTCAATGTTAAATAGTTTCCCTTAAATAACAATAATAAATATCCTATTCAAACAAAATAAATAAAACAATTTCAATAATGTTTAAATCAATTCTGAGGAATTTAAAAGGGTCATGTTCACGAAATCTTCTTAAAAGCTGAAGGTATCACGATTTCCTAACAAATTTCTGTTAATATGTTTATTTGGGTATACGCATTTTCATTGGAAAAATTGCATTTCAAAAAAATATAAAATAGCGCGAATATAGAAGTCTCTAAGCAATGAAACTGAACTAGCATAAAGTACATACAATCGCTGTCATCTCACAGATTACAACTGTAGTTCATGCGGTTGCGCACTCACTTTATGAAACATGGGGCACGCGGTTCAAACCCGGTTGGCGATTTTTACCTAATTTTTTTTATTTTTTTTTATAAAAAGGGAAGGCTAATTTTTATTGGTGTGGGTATTTCTTTACAAAATTTTAGACACATTTATTGCGATTTATGAATGCAAACAGAAAAAGTCATAAAAATATCTTCATTCGAAAAATTCTTTGACATTTTATTGCAAAGTATTGTAAAACTCATAATGTGTCAATAGTACACCAAAAAACAGGTACCAAAAACGTTCTGTGGATTTGAATGACTTCTGAAGATAAAATGATACAATTTTTACCTGTTTTACAGAAATTTTACAATATAAATAAAATAAAAAAATATACGAAACTGATTTCGGATATAAATTATACATATTCAGAAAAAAATTGGAAAATTTTTCAATATCCGAAATTGATTTCGGATATAAACTATATATACTCTGAAAGCCCATGGACTGACCTTTCCATCGTGGGTATTCGCTTAGTCCCAGGTTTTGAAATTTTCGGACAGTGGGCCTAACAGTTAGACCATATCAATTACCAGAAAATTTACAATTTAAATAAAGTCAAACAATTTATTATATCCGAAATTGATTTCGGATACAAACTATATATTTTCTGAAAGCCCAAGGAATGGTCTTTCAATCGCGGGTACTCGCTTAGTCCCAGGTTTTGGAATTTCGGGACAGTGGGCCTAATAGTTGGACCATATCAATTACCAGAGCTACGGTTAAATTGTACAAGTCCCAGGTTTTGGAATTTCGGGACAGTGGGCCTAACAGTTGGACCATATCAGATATCAAAAAATTTACAATTTAAATAAAGTCAAACAATTTATTATATCCGAAATTGATTTCGGATACAAACTATATATTTTCTGAAAGCCCAAGGAGTGATCTTTCAATCGCGGGTACTCGCTTAGTCCCAGGTTTTGGAATTTCGGGACAGTGGGCCTAATAGTTGGACCATATCAATTACCAGAGCTACGGTTAAATTGTACAATTTAAAAAAAAGTCAAAAAATTTATTATATCCGAAATTGATTTCGGATATAAACTATATATATTCTGAAAGCCCATGGACTGACCTTTCCATCGTGGGTATTCGCTTAGTCCCAGGTTTTGAAATTTTCGGACAGTGGGCCTAACAGTTGGACCATATCAGATATCAAAAAATTTACAATTTAAATAAAGTCAAACAATTTATTATATCCGAAATTGATTTCGGATACAAACTATATATTTTCTGAAAGCCCAAGGAGTGATCTTTCAATCGCGGGTACTCGCTTAGTCCCAGGTTTTGGAATTTCGGGACAGTGGGCCTAATAGTTGGACCATATCAATTACCAGAGCTACGGTTAAATTGTACAATTTAAAAAAAAGTCGAAAAATTTATTATATCCGAAATTGATTTCGAATATAAACTATATATATTCTAAAAGCCCATGGACTGACCTTTCCATCGTGGGTATTCGCTTAGTCCCAGGTTTTGAAATTTTCGGACAGTGGGCCTAACAGTTGGACCATATCAATTACCAGAAAAATTACAATTTAAATAAAGTCAAACAATTTATTATATCCGAAATTCATTTCGGGTACAAACTATATATTTTCTGAAAGCCCAAGGAGTGATCTTTCAATCGCGGGTACTCGCTTAGTCCCAGGTTTTAGAATTTCGGGACAGTGGGCCTAATAGTTGGACCATATCAATTACCAGAGCTACTGTTAAATTGTACAATTTTAAAAAAAGTCGAAAAATTTATTATATCCGAAATTGATTTCGGATATAAACTATATATATTCTGAAAGCCCATGGACTGACCTTTCCATCGTGGGTATTCGCTTAGTCCCAGGTTTTGAAATTTTCGGACAGTGGGCCTAACAGTTGGACCATATCAGATATCAAAAAATTTACAATTTAAATAAAGTCAAACAATTTATTATATCCGAAATTGATTTCGGATACAAACTATATATTTTCTGAAAGCCCAAGGAGTGATCTTTCAATCGCGGGTACTCGCTTAGTCCCAGGTATTGGAATTTCGGGACAGAGGGCCTAATAGTTGGACCATATCAATTACCAGAGCTACTGTTAAATTGTACAATTTTAAAAAAAGTCGAAAATTTTATTATATCCGAAATTGATTTCGGATATAAACTATATATTCTGAAAGCCCATGGACTGACCTTTCCATCGTGGGTATTCGCTTAGTCCCAGGTTTTGAAATTTTCGGACAGTGGGCCTAACAGTTGGACCATATCAGATATCAAAAAATTTACAATTTAAATAAAGTCAAACAATTTATTATATCCGAAATTGATTTCGGATACAAACTATATATTTTCTGAAAGCCCAAGGAGTGATCTTTCAATCGCGGGTACTCGCTTAGTCCCAGGTTTTGGAATTTCGGGACAGTGGGCCTAATAGTTGGACCATATCAATTACCAGAGCTACGGTTAAATTGTACAATTTTAAAAAAAGTCGAAAAATTTATTATATCCGAAATTGATTTCGGATATAAACTATATATATTCTGAAAGTACATGGACTGACCTTTCCATCGTGGGTATTCGCTTAGTCCCAGGTTTTGAAATTTTCGGACAGTGGGCCTAATTGCAAATACCTACAGTGTTGCTGCATGTGCAGTAATTTTTATGTTTTATTGAATTGGGGTAGCACATTTGGTAATTTTGTCCTAATCCTACTTATTTTTATTAATTTTAAATAAAAATAATCGTAAAATCTATTAAATTTGATTATTTTTCAATTCTGTTAACCTTTTAAAAGAGCTCTGTTAATGGCTTAACAGAGCTCTGTTAATAACATTACAATTTAACTTCCAACAATTTATCTTCACGCTCATGTTTGTATGGCAAGAATCTAATGGTGTCTCTATTCCGAACATCGCTAATTTTTATATGGAGCCGACGTCGCCATCTATATCTATAACACCATGTGCGGTGCCATTAATAACATTAAATCAATCAAGTCGTAAAAAAGCAATGCTCATAAAAAAATAAAATCTCAATACTCATAAAATAAAGCAATTAATAATTTCAATAAAAAGTGTTTTGAAATTGGGAAAAATAAAAAATAAATATTTAATATATTTGTAGGTGGATGAATAAATATTTTTTAAAAACCCAGCTTCTATAAAGATCTTTAAAAATATCTTAGGCGCGAGCCTATTGCAGGTCTCGAAAAAATATATATTTTTAAAAATGTCAGGCCTCTAGAGAGACACTTCAACATATTTTTAAAAAATTCCTCTCCTATTGTAGGTCGATGAAAAAATAGTTTTAACGAGTGAAAAAGCGTTAAGTTCGGACGGACCGAACTTTGGATACCCTCCACCACAGGTATTTGAAATGAAAAAGTGGGCCGATATTTATAATTTTTAGTGGAGATATTTGGTACCCAATAAGAACACAATGTACCAAATTTCAGCGAATTCGGTTGAAAATCGCGCTCAAGAACCTCAAAATTACGAAAATTGGCGGCGACCTTTTATGGGGGCTACCAGAAAAAGTGGGCCGATATTTATAATTTTTAGTGGAGATATTTGGTACCCAATACGAACCCAATGTACCAAATTTCAGCGAATTCGGTTGAAAAGCGCGCTCAAGACCCCCAAAATACCGAAAATTGGGGGGTACCCTTATATGGGGGCTACCAGAAAAAGTGGGCCGATATTTATAATTTTTAGTAGAGATATTTGGTACCCAATATGAACCCAATGTACCAATTTTCAGTGAATTCGGTTGAAAAGTGTGCTCAAGAACCCCAAAATACCGAAAATTGGCGGTGCCCTTTTATGGGGGCTACCAGAAAAAGTGGGCCGATATTTATAATTTTTAGTAGAGATATTTGGTACCCAATAAGAACCCAATGTACCAAATTTCATCGAATTCGGTTGAAAATCGCGCTCAAGAACCTCAAAATATCGAAAATTTGGGGGTACCCTTATATTGGGGGTTACCAGAAAAAGTGGGCCGATATTTATAATTTTTTGTGGAGAGATTTGGTACCTACTAAGAACTCAAAATACTAAATTACAGCCAATTGGGTGGAAAAATACGATAAAAAACCCCCAAAATACTGAAAATTAGGAGGGACCGTTATATGGGGGCTACAAGAAAAAATGGGCCGATATTTATAATTTTTAGTGGAGATATTTGGTACCCAATAAGAACCCAATGTACCAAATTTCAGCGAATTCGGTTGAAAATCGCGCTCAAGAACCTCAAAATACCGAAAATTGGCGGTGCCCTTTTATGGGGGTTACCGGAAAAAGTGGACCGATATTTAAAATTTTTAATAGAGATATTTGGTACCCAATAAGAACCCAATGTACCAAATTTCAGCGAATTCGGTTGAAAAGCGCGCTCAAGAACCCCAAAATACCGAAATTTGGGGGGTACCCTTATATGGTGGCTACAAGAAAAAATGGGCCGATATTTATAATTATTAATAGAGATATTTGGTACCCAATAAGAACCCAATGTTCCAAATTTCAGCGAATTCGGTTGAAAATCGCGCTCAAGAACCTCAAAATACCGAAAATTGTGGGTGCCATTATATGGGGTCTACCAGAAAAAGTGGACCGATATTTATAATTTTTAGTAGAGATATTTGGTACCCAATAAGAACCCAATGTACCAAATTTCAGCGAATTCGGTTGAAAATCGCGCTCAAGAACTTCAAAATACCGAAAATTGGGGGTGCCCTTATATGGGGGCTACCAGAAAAAGTGGACCGATATTTATAATTTTTAATAGAGATATTTGGTACCCAATAAGAACCCAATGTACCAAATTTCAGCGAATTCGGTTGAAAATCGCGCTCAAGAACCTCAAAATACCGAAAATTGGGGGTGCCCTTATTTTGGGGCTACCAGAAAAAGTGGACCGATATTTATAATTTTTAGTGGATATATTTGGTATCCAATAAGAACCCAATGTACCAAATTTCAGCGAATTCGGTTGAAAATCGCGCTCAAGAACCTCAAAATACCGAAAATTTGGGGGGTACCCTTATATGGGGGATATCCGAAAAAATTGACCTATATTTATAATTTTTTGTGGAGATATTTGGTACCCAATAAGAACCCAATGTACCAAATTTTAGCGAATTCGATTGAAAATCGCGCTCAAGAACCTCAAAATATCGAAAATTTGGGGGTGCCCTTATATGGGGGCTGCCAGAAAAAGTGGACCGATATTTATAATTTTTAGTGGAGATATTTGGTACCCAATAAGAACCCAATGTACCAAATTTCAGCGAATTCGGTTGAAAATCGCGCTCAAGAACCTCAAAATACCGAAAATTGGGGGTACCCTTATATGGGGGCTGCCAGAAAAAGTGGACCGATATTTATAATTTTTAGTGGAGATATTTGGTACCCAATAAGAACCCAATGTACCAAATTTCAGCGAATTCGGTTGAAAAGCGCGCTCAAGAACCCCAAAATACCGAAAATTGGGGGTGCCCTTATATGGGGGCCACCAGAAAAAGTGGGCCGATATTTATAATTTTTAGTGGAGATATTTGGTACCCAATAAGAACCGAATGTACCAAATTTCAGCGAATTCGGTTGAAGAGCGCGCTCAAGAACCCCAAAATACTGAAAATTAGGAGGTACCTTTATATGGGGGCTACAAGAAAAAGTGGACCTATAATTATAATTTTTTGTGGATAAATTTACTATCCAATAAGAATCCAATGTACCAAATTTCAGCGTATTCGGTTGAAAAACGGGCTCAAGAACCCCTGTTATATGGAAGCTATACCTAAACGTGGACCAATATATCTTCTGTTTTCTGAAAATATGTTTCACCTCTCTCCTTTTCTCCCGATAATTCTCCATCACGTTACGTGTTGCTACAGTCTGCAGGGTTGCCATATACGCTGCGTTTTTCACATCAGTAGCATTACGACACTGCTGATCGTACCATGGGTTTCTTGGTGGTGGTTTTTGGTACCCAAGTGTGGCTTTTGCTGCAGTTTGTAGGGAGTGGGCAATTCTTTGCCATTGTGCTTCTATACTATTATCGGGACAAGAAGTGCTTTCTTCAATCAGGTGGGTAAGTTGAGAGCGCTCAAGAACCCCAAAATATCGAAAATTGGAGGGTACTATATCCCATTTTTGAACTCGACCTGCCTGCAAACAAAAGACAAACCTATGCCAAAAATTCCGGCACCCTATCTCAATTCCTTCAAAAGATAGCGTGATTACAACAGACGGACGGACGGACATAGCTAGATCGTCTTAGAAATTTACCCTGATCAAGAATATATATACTTTATAGGGTCGGAAATGAATATTTCGATGAGTTACAAACGGAATGACAAAATTAATATACCCTCCATACTATGGTGGAGGCTATAAAAATGTCAGGCCTCTAGAAAGACTTATTTACTTACTTCGCTGGCTTATTACAGAGCGGTTGTTTCATAAGCTAAGCTTAAAAAAAGATTTCCAAGCGCGTCGGTCGTCTGCGCATCTCCTCCAATTTGAAAGACCACGTTCCAAGATCTTGTTTTCTACTTGGTCTTTCCATCTAATTCTTGACCTTCCTCTTCTGCAGGAACCATCAGTAGGCTCGTTGTTATATGCCTTTTGAGCTGGGGCATTCTCATTCAGTCGCCGCCAACATGGCCTAGCCACCGTAGTCGCTGCAGATCAATACGACTGCCAATCTAGATGTCCGCGTATAAATTGTAAAGCTTGTGGTTCATTTGACGGCGATATTCACCGTCAACGCAGATCAGCCCATAGATCTTTCGGAGAATTTTTCTCTCAAACACCCCAAGAGCTGCCTCATCTGCTTGCGCAAGTGCCCATGATTCAGATCCATGCAACAGCAACGGGTAGTATCAGCGTCTTGTAAAGTGTAAGTTTGGTCTGGCGGGAGGTGGCCTTTGGTTCTAAACTGCTTACTCAGACCATAGTAGCATCTGTTGGCCATCACAATTCTCCGCATTTCAAAACTAATGTCATTCGTTTTATTTATGGCGGGGTACCAAGGTATATAAAATCTTTAACTACCTCGAAGCTGTAGTTCTCAAGTTCCACAGTTGGTCCGAGTCTATTGGACGACTTGCGCGTCGATACCATCAGCTTGGTCTTCTCGCCGTTTACTGCCAGGCCCACTTTGGAGAGACTCCTTTTCAATTTGTTTCAAAGGTGACTGTTACCGCTCGCAATGTTCGACCCATTATATCGATGTCATCGGCGTAGGTGAGTAACATGTGTTGTTTGGTGTACAGAGTGTAATTTCTGTTCACCTTTGTCGCATGACCTTTTCCAGCAGGATTTTAAAAAGATCACACGACAAACTGTCACCTTGCCTGAATCCTCGTTCGGTATTGAAGGGCTCCGATAGGCCCTTTCCTACTTTAACTGCTGACCTTGTGCCACTTAAAGTTACCCTGCATAGCCGTATTAATTTTGCAGGAATGCCGAACGCAGACATGGCTTTAAACACCTCTGAACGGATAGACCTGCCGAATGCAGGGGCTTTATAGTCGACGAATAGGTGGTATGTGTCGATGTGTTTTTCGTGGGTATTTTTTCAGGATTTGGCGCAGAGTGAAAATCTGGTCAATGGTGGATTTGCCAGGCTGAAGCCGCATTGGTATGGTCCAATAATGTCATTGACCATTGGCTTCAACCGTTCACAAAGCACGCTGGATAACACTTTATATGCGATGGGAAGTAGTCTAATTCCTCTAAAGTTGGCACATATCGTCTTGTCTCCATTTTTGTGCATGGGACACAGGATGCTGGGGTTCCAATCCAATTGGACATGCATTCCTTTAGCCAAATTGCACTAATCAGCTGGTGCATGCTTCTGACCAGCATCTGACCACAAGTCTTGAATAGTTCGGCTGGTAACCCATCGGCACCTGCTGCTTTATTATTCTTCAGTCGATTGATTGCTATTCTGACCTCATCTTGGCTAGGTGGTATACACTCTATACCGACATCTCTTATTGGTTCTGGGGTATCTTCTTCACCGCCACTATTTGATACCACAAGCTTTTCAAAATGCTCCTTCCAGATCCTCAACACGCTGTCTGTATCTGTCACCGGGTTTCCTTCTTCATCTCTACAGGAGGATGTGCCTGCACCATAGCCTTCGGTTTGGTGTTTTACACGTTGGTAGAATTTTCGGACTTCATTCTGACTCCTGTACATCTCGATTTGCTCACGTTTTTATTTTTCTTTCTTCATTTTTTCTGAAAATTCGTTTCTCCTCTCTCCTTTTCTTCCGATAATTCTCCATCACATTACGTGTTGCTACTGTCTGCAGGGTTGCCCTGCGTTTTCACATCGGTGGCATTACGACACTCCTGATCGCACCATGGGTTTCTTGGTGGTCGTTTTTGGTACCCAAGTGTTGCTTTTGATGCAGTTTGTGGGGAGTTCGTTGTCATTTTGCTTCTATGCTATTATCGGGACAAGGAGTGCTTTCGTCAAACAGGTGGGTAAGTTGAGCGGGAGAGACCTCTGCTACGTGTTGTGTTTGCAGCTTTCCGGCGGCGAGTTTCCGTGTTGTGTTAGATCGCACCTTTGCTGCAACATTAAGACAAGTGCGAACCTTGGCTGCTACAAGGTAATGGTCCGAATCGAAATTCGCTCCTCGGAACGTCTAATACACTGGATGAATGTCAGTGTATTAGACGCCTATTGCAGGTTGATGAAAAAATATTTTTAAGAAATCCACCCTTTTGAGGACTCTTGAGGATTCTTGAAAAATGATATATAAAAAATCCACGCCCCTTGTGAATTCCTTAAAAAATATCCACGCCTATTGTGGACTCCTTAAAAAATATCCACGCCTATTGTGGACTCCTTAAAAAAACCACGCCTATATTAGGTCCCGAGAAAAAAATGTGACCAACAACAAAGTCAAAACGCCAGCCAGCAATGGAAATAACGTTGGCAAAACAATTTCAGTTTCACCTTTTGGGGTCAATGAGCAAAAAAACCGACAACAAAAGAATTAGAAACTAGACAATACTGCAACAACAACAACAATAAAAGAAAAAAGAAAAAATCATATCATTGTTTCCTTTGAGCCGGCCTACTGTCTACCTATTGGGGTATGTTGCCCCCCTCCACCATGCTGGTAGACCATAGACATATAGCAATGCGTACCCGCAGAACGGATACAAGACATGTCATAATGCATGAATGTGCAGCACCCAACAAAAGGAGGAACTGACTGACATACTGACAGATAGTCAAATATTCAAATACGATGAACGTTGACTTGAAATAGAATGGAATAGACAGCAGCAGCTCGCTACGACCAGACCACAGCGGGCCGGGCCGAAGCAGGCCAGAAAGGAAGCGCACACCACCACAAGAACAGAAAACGTTTGTCAGAGAGGAGTGTTGTTGTTGCTGTTCTTAAAACGCAAAAAATAATGCAGACTAAGAACTCTTAAGAACCGACGTGAACCGGAATCTATTCGCCAATCTGCGGTAGTGCCAAACGCAATAAAGATGCAGAGCAAAGAAATAAAAAAAAACGCATAGAAAAAATAGCGTAGAATATTTTTGTTTGTTTTTCTAGTACCCAAGTCACCTAGACGTCTGTCGCAGTGTCAGCGTCACGACGACCACAATAACATGTTTTTATCATACATTGTAGCAGGGCTAGGCTGGCTTAGATCGCTGTCATTTCTAATCGCGGGCAAATGGTGACAAATGCGAATTACATGTCTGCCAACATGATTTTCAGTTGTAAAGAGAGGGAGAGGAAAAGGTTCGTGGGGGGGGGGGGGGAGGAGGTTGGTTACGTTGCACTTTTGCGTCAACCTCCACCCTCAAAATGTTATTGACAGATAGATACGCAATAAGTCTAGACCTAAATACTTGTAAATCTACATACAATGTTGGCGGTGGGAAGGAAGGTCTCTCTTATGCGGCACTTGGAGGAAATAGACGCATTGAAGGTAATATCAATATACTACGGAGCAAATAAATAGCAGAGGATTTTTTAGATAGTTTATAAGGGTTCAACAATAGGCATGGGGGTTTTAAAAATATTTTTTCATTGATCTGCAATGAGCGTGGCTTCTTTAGAATATTTTTTCATCGATCTGCAATAGGCGTGGCTCTTTAAAATATTTTTTCATCGATCTGCAATAGGCGTGGCTTCTTTAAAATATTTTTTTCATCGATCTGCAATAGGCGTGGCTTCTTTAAAATATTTTTTCATCAATCTGCAATAGGCGTGGCTTCTTTAAAATATTTTTTCATCGATCTGCAATAGGCGAGGCTTCTTTAAAATATTTTTTCATCGATCTGCAATAGGCGTGGCTTCTTTAAAATTTTTTTAATGGGCCTTATAGAGGCTGCTACAATAGGCGTAGATTTTTTACGTCTGCTACAATAGGCGTAGATTTTTAAGGCTGCTACAATAGGCGTAGATTTTTTTAAGGCTGATACGATAGGCGTGGCACACAAGGCGTGGATTTTAAGGAAATATTTTTTAAGGCCTAGAGAAGGCGTGGAGTTTTAAAAAATATTTTTTCGGAGACCCTCGCAAGTCGTGGATTTTTAAGGAATATTTTTTCAAGGCCTACAGAAGGCGTTGATTTTTTAGGAATATTTTTTAAAGGCCTTGAGAAGGCGTGGATTTTTAAGGAATATTTTTTAAAGGCCTAGGGAAGGCCTAGATTTTTAAGGAGTACTTTTTTCAAGGCCTAGGGAAGGCCTAGATTTTTAAGGAGTACTTTTTTCAAGGCCTAGATTTTTAAGAGTACTTTTTTCAAGGCCTAGAGAAGGCCTAGATTTTTAAGGAGTATTTTTTCAAGGCCTAGAGAAGGCGTGGATTTTTAAAAATATTTTTTTCAAATCCTAGAGAAGGCGTGGATTTTTAAGGAATATTTTTTCAAGGCCTACTTAAGGCGTGGATTTTAAGGAATATGTTTTAAAGGCCTAGAGAAGGCGTAGATTTTTTAAGGAATATCCTTTCAAGGCCTATTTAAAAAAAATTAAGGATTATTTTTCCAAGGCCTAGAGAAGGCGTGGATTTTTAAGGAATATCTTTTCAAGGCCTAGAGAAGGCGTGGATTTTAAGGAATATTTTTTCAAGGCCTACTTAAGGCGTGGATTTTAAGGAATATGTTTTAAAGGCCTAGAGAAGGCGTGGATTTTTTAAGGAATATCCGTTGAAGGCCTATTTAAAAAAAATTAAGGATTATTTTTCCAAGGCCTAGAGAAGGTCTGGATTTTTAAGGAATATCTTTTCAAGGCCTAGAGAAGGCGTGGATTTTAAGGGAAGGTTTTTTAAGGGCTTAGAGAAGGCCTGGATTTTTAAGGAGTATTTTTTCAAGGCCTAGAGAAGGCATGGATTTTTAAGGAATATCTTTTCAAGGCCTAGAGAAGGCGTGGATTTTTAAGGAAAGTTTTTTAAGGGCTTAGAGAAGGCCTGGATTTTTAAGGAGTATTTTTTCAAGGCCTAGAGAAGGCATGGATTTTTAAGGAATATTTTTCAAGGTGGATTTTTTAAGGAATATCTTTTCAAGGCCTAGAGAAGGCGTGGATTTTAAGGAGTATTTTTTCAAGGCTTGGAGAAGGCCTGGATTTCAAGGAGTATTTTTTCAAGGCCTAGAGAAGGCCTGGATTTCAAAGAGTATTTTTTCAAGGCCTGGAGAAGGCGTGGATTTTTAAGGAGTATTTTTTCAAAGCCTACAACACTTTTTTAAAGCTGCTACAATCCTGTTTCTGGAAAATTCCTGCAAATCATTTACCCTTAAAGCTCACTTCGAAAGGATGGTTGTCCGCTTCGTACCCGCTTCGTATTGAATTACAAAGAAGGCAATTACAACAGGCCCATAGCCACGAACAAATACTTAATTACACAATAAAAACAACAACAACTACAGCGTTACTACAGAAATATGTCATTGGTCAAGTTTTGTTGTTGTTGTTCCACGACCAGGGATTCTCCCTTCGTCGCCCAACCGTTTCTTTTTTTTTATTGAAGATTTAAATTTCAGTCCAGAGAACCTCTCGAAAAATGGATAAACGAAGACTTGTTGAAAGTATGAGTGTTGCCGTTTTTACCTTCTACCCCTGCTCATCTCCCCTCCTCTTCTTCTTCTTCTCAGTGTAACGTTGACCATAATTAAGGTTATATTTTTGCCGTCTCTTCTTGGTGCATTGACAACGGCAAAAATGTTAAGTATCAGGTTAAAAGTCCAAAAATAAATACTCAGAAAACAAAAAACAGCAACAACAACAACAAAAAACTCTAAAGAGGTAGACACTTATGACCGACCAAGAGCGTCAGACAGACGACCAAAGAAACAACAAAAAAAAAAACTGCAGACTTGCATTCATTGCAGGTACAGCAAAAACAACAACACGAGAAGTAAGACAAAAATGCAATACAAAACTCCGAAATAGCTGCGACAAGCAAACAACCAACCAGGGCGACGACTATGACCAAAATCCGCACATAAAAAAAGCACCTCCAACAACCACATGAAAACACGCTTTAAGACGCCTGGTTGTTTGTTGGGCTGGCTGGCTGGTTTGCCTTGTATGCGATCTTTCAAAAAAAAAAAACAAAAAAATTGCAGTCTTCGTCGATGCATCTCGATGTGCAACGCCGCACTGTTGACAGTCATCCGAACCAGAAAACCAGAATATGGACGACTGACTGGCTGTCTCTTAGGCTGGCTGGCGACGGCCGTCGCAAATATCTGTTGAAGTTGGTTTTTTTTTTGTTTTTGGTTTTGGATTTTGACCAACATCAAAAACCTCAACAACACCAAAAAGCCAGGCAGCCAGCCAGCCATCCGAACGGCCGACCGACCCATCGACCAAAAAACCGTATTCCAAACTTTATGTCTGGTTTGGACATTTTTGTTGTTGTTATTTTTTGGAGATTTCAAGATTTAGTTTACGACGAGTGTGACGCGGCCCCAAACCGATTGCTGGTGTTTGGCGAGGCCATTCAGACGCTGCCATTTGCCCCGTGCATGCATATTTTGGTGGTTACTATGTTGTGGTCGTCGTTTGTCGTAGTTTTTTTATTTTATTTTTTTGGTTTGGTTCGGTTCGGTTCGTTTTGTTTTCGACGTTTGTTGGTGGCCGGCTGACTGGCTGGCTGCCTAGCTTGGGCTCCAGCGTGGCAGCCAAGTCTGCCCAGCCGCAAAACAGCTATGGTCCGATTTTTTTTGTTGTCCACTTCACATGCACTTCACTTTTGGAGTATGAAATTGGCATTCATTGTCCCGCCAAAAGTCTAGTCATGTCTTGTCGTATTTTTTTTTCTTCCTTTTGTTCACATTGCACTTTGTTTTTTTGGTGGCAGTTTTTTTTTTTTGGAGTTGTTGGCCAGACTGGCCGTTGTTGTTATGGAAAATATTCATAAAATAAAAATAAATATATTTTACTGCCTCTTTTTATAGAAAAAAAATACGCAGGAAATCAGTTCTATCAATTTTTCCTTTAGGAAAAATTCGCAGGCCTTCAGGACTGCAACTTTTTCTTTTAGCAGGACCCCAGTACCGTCAATTTCCCCCTAGGAAAAACTCGCAGGACTTCAGCACTGCCACTTTTTCTATAGGAAAAATTCGCAGGACCCAAGTACCGCATTTTCCCCCTAGGAAAAACTCTCAGGACTCCAGTACTGTCCCTTTAAAATCCACGCCTTCTTTAGGCCTTCGAAAAAAATATTCCTTAAAAATCCACGCCTTCTTTAGGCCTTCGAAAAAAATATTCCTTAAAAATCCACGCCTTCTTTAGGCCTTCGAAAAAAATATTCCTTAAAAATCCACGCCTTCTTTAGGCCTTCGAAAAAAATATTCCTTAAAAATTCACGCCTTCTCTAGGCCTTCGAAAAAATATTCCTTAAAAATTCACGCCTTCTTTAGGCCTTCGAAAAAAATATTCCTTAAAAATACACGCCTTCTTTAGGCCTTCGAAAAAAATATTCCTTAAAAATCTTTTGGTCCTTTAAAAAAATATTCTTTAAAAAATCCACGCCTCTTGGGTTGGGTCCAAAAAAATCCTCGGTTAATCCTTTAAAAGTATTCTTTAAAAAATCCACGCCTCTTGGGTTGGGTCCACTCCTCGGTTAATCCTTTAAAAGTATTCTTTAAAAAATCCACGCCTCTTGGGTTGGGTCCACTCCTCGGTTAATCCTTTAAAAGTATTCTTTAAAAAATCCACGCCTCTTGGGTTGGGTCCACTCCTCGGTTAATCCTTTAAAAGTATTCTTTAAAAAATCCACGCCTCTTGGGTTGGGTCCACTCCTCGGTTAATCCTTTAAAAGTATTCTTTAAAAAATCCACGCCTCTTGGGTTGGGTCCACTCCTCGGTTAATCCTTTAAAAGTATTCTTTAAAAAATCCACGCCTCTTGGGTTGGGTCCACTCCTCGGTTAATCCTTTAAAAGTATTCTTTAAAAAATCCACGCCTCTTGGGAGGTTTCGAAAAATGTTCTTTAAAAAATCCACGCCTCTTGGGAGGTCTCGAAAAATGTTCTTTAAAAAATCCACGCCTCTTGGGTTAAGAGGTCCTTAAAAAATTCATTCTTCTAAAAAAAATCCACGCCTCTTGGGATGCCCTTATAAATATTCTTTAAAAAATCCACGCTTCTGGGGATGCCATTAAAAAATATTCTTTAAAAAATCCACGCCTCTTGGGAGGTCTCGAAAAATATTCTTTAAAAAATCCACGCCTCTTGGGAGGTCTCGAAAAATATTCTTTAAAAAATCCACGCCTCTTGGGAGGTCTCGAAAAATATTCTTTAAAAAATCCACGCCTCTTGGGAGATCTCGAAAAATATTCTTTAAAAAATCCACGCCTCTTGGGAGGTCTCGAAAAATATTCTTTAAAAAATCCTCGCCTCTTGGGAGGTCTCGAAAAATATTCTTTAAAAAATCCACGCCTCTTGGGAGGTCTCGAAAAATATTCTTTAAAAAATCCACGCCTCTTGCGAGGTCTCGAAAAATATTCTTTAAAAAATCCACGCCTCTTGGGAGGTCTCGAAAAATATTCTTTAAAAAATCCTCGCCTCTTGGGAGGTCTCGAAAAATATTCTTTAAAAAATCCACACATCATGGGAGGCCTCGAAAAATAGTTTTTAAAAAATCCTCGCCTCTTGAGAGGTCTCGAAAAATATTATTGAAAAAAACCACGCCTCTTGGGAGGTCTCGAAAATTATTCTTTAAAAAATCCCCGCCTCTGTTAGACCCAGAAAAATATTCTTTACAAAATCGAAGCCTTATTTTTCACCCCTCTGCGTAACACAGAAGTACTCAATCCTGATCAAAAAAAAAAATCCAACCAAACGACAATGTGTCATGAATTGCATTATGAACTTGACAGTCTAACAATTGAATGGTAGACCTGTCTTCTCCAGAAAGAAATCCAAAAAATAAAAACACAAAACGGAGCAGAGCAACAACAACGAAAACCCCCCATAAACTCCGAACGCGAAGAAGTGCAAAACCCCATTGAAAACAAAAAAAATAAACCAAAGTCAAAAACACCTCAACTCAACGACCAAAAATAAAAAAACTGGTTTAAAATAAACGATCGACCAAGCGACCGGTTAATGTCTCTTGACTTTGTAAAATACAAAAACAACATTGAAAAATAAACGATTACAATAAACCCCAAAAAAGAAGTCCAAAAAGCAGTGAATTGTTTGTTTTTTTTTTATTTTTTAGAAACAGTAAAAAATCGTAAAAAGAAACAAAACTTGAAATGCCATTGAACATTCAGAGTCAACTACGGTTGAGTTACAACAAAACGTTGGCAATAAACACCCCTCTCTCTCATTCAAAACTTCATCACAATCTTTGCTGAAGTGGGTTTGTCTTGTGTTGGAGTCCCCAGTCTCATGCCTATTGTCTTCCGCACCAAATTCATGAGCCAAAATGACTGATGTCTGGCCACTTAACCGGAGTCGACCATACTGACACATAAACAATTTCTGGGGGGAGACACAGAATTAACCTTTACTACAAATAGATTTTTCTTTTAGCAAAATAATTCTCAGGTCCACGAGATCGATTTTGACTAAAATCAGACCTGGCGTTTTCATAGAAAATCTACACCATATTTCATTCAAAAATCCCCATCGTACCTAGAAAACAATTTAGCAGAGTGGATTTTTTTTTTAATTCAGTGAGTGAAGCTTTGTGAGAGATCTCCTTTCCTAAATCGCATAAAAATTAACCATATAAGCTGCCGCATATATTATTACTTGTCTGTGGCTTTATGAGTTAGAGTATTAATATGAGTTTTTTAATCTATTTTCAGAATTGTGTGTAAGATGTCCTGCTAAGATATCCTAATCACTAGACAATACGGAATTTTTGATAATCAATAAAAACGTTTACATTTCGATGCAGAATTTTGCTATGATATCCTAATCACTTGACAATACGGAATTTTTCATAATCAATAATAGTTTTGTTTTCTAATTGTGGTAAAACTTAGAATACGATCAAGGTCCCAATATGGAAAATACCTTTGTCATTCTCCCTTAATTTTATATTTGTATATTTACTTACTTAGCTGACTTGTGGCAGAGCGGTTGTTCCACAAGCCGTAAAAAAGATTTCCTGGGGCGTCGGTCTTGTGCGCATATCATACAATTTGAAAAACCATGTTCCGAGAAGTTGTCTTCAACTTGATCTTTCCATCGGATTTGTGACCTCTCCCATCTGCGTGAAACATCACTTGGCTCGCGTTTTTATATGCCTTTTGAGTGGGCAAATCCTCATCCATTCTCACAACATGACCTAGTCAACGAAATCGCTGCAGCTCGATCCGTCTGACTATGTCGATGTCGGAGAATAGATGGTCATTCGACAACGATAGATTTTTCGGACAATTATTTCTTTCAAACGCTCCAAGAGCTGCCTCATCGGCTTGCGTAAGTGCCCATGCTTCTGATCCATATAATAACACGGGTAATATCAGTGTCTTGTAGAGTGTGAGTTTGGTCTGGCAAGAGGTGGCCTTGTTTCTAAATTGCTTACATAGATCATAGTAGCACTGTTGGCCAACACTATTCTCCTCCGGATTTCAACGCTTAGGTTATTAGTTTCGTTTATGGCGTTACCGATGTATACAAAGTCGTTCACTACCTCGAGGCTGTAGTTTTCAAGTTCCACAGTTGGTCCGAGTATACTGGACGTCTTGAGCGTTGATACCATCAGCTTGGTCTTCTCCCCACAAGACAAACTGTCACCTTGTCTGAATCCTCGTTCGGTATTGAAGGGCTCCGAGAGGACTTTTCCAGCTTTGACAGCTGACCTTGTGCCACTCAAAGTTATCCTGCATAGCCGTATTCATTTTGCAGGAATACCGAACGCTGACACGCTGGTTTTATAAACCTCTTAACGGATAGGGCTGTCGAATGCTTCTTTCTAGTCGACGAATAGTTGGAATGTGTCGATGGGTTTTTCCAAGATTTGGCATAGAGCGAAACAATCTAATCAATGCTGGATTTGCCAGGTCTGAAGCCGCATTGGTATGGACTAATAATGTCACATTCGATAGCACTTTATATGCGATGGAAAGGATACTAATTCCTCCATAGTTGGCACATATCAGGATGCTCAGTTTCCAATCATTGGACATGTATTCCTCTAGCCAAATTGTACTAATCAGCTGGTACAAGTTTCTTACCAGCATCTGGCCACCAGTCTTGAATAGTTCGGCTGGTGACCCATCGGCACCTGCTACTTTATTATTCTTCAGCCGATTGATTGCTATTCTGACCTCATCTTGGCTGGGTGGTATACACTTCACCGCCACTATTTGATGCCAAAGGCTTTGCAAAATGCTCATTCCAGATATTCAACACGCTGTCTCTATCAAGGTTTCCTTCTTCATCTCTACAGGAAGATGTGCCTGCACCAAAGCCTTTGGTTTGGTGTTTTACTCGTTGGTAAAATTTCCGGACTTCATTCATGCCCAAATATATTCATCAAAAAGTCTAAAAAATCCACAAATATAGCTTCGAAAAAACTTGTCGTGTGGCCGATGTCTGTATGCAGGACATGTTTTATGTATCCAGGCAGCCATCAACACTTGCCCAATAGGTATTGAGGTGCTTGCACCATGCTGCTCTTAGTTGAGCTAAAACTAC
Organism: Musca vetustissima; assembly: GCF_032173495.1. Lineage (NCBI taxonomy): Eukaryota > Metazoa > Arthropoda > Insecta > Diptera > Muscidae > Musca > Musca vetustissima. Next base: position 231,940 of record NW_026882799.1, on the reverse strand, counting down.
TTGTGTTTGTCGGGCCAGTTGCTTCTCTTTGGCTGGTCTCCGATTATGCTATTTACACGTTGATATAGGGTTTCACGGCTGTACTTTTGTACCTCTCTCTCTAGATCATGAAGATCTTTCCTGGGTGGGAGAGATCTGTTCATAAGGCTAAGGCAGCGGTTTTCCCGACGATAACACCTGGCCCCGCATAGCTTACCACTGATCGGCCTATTGCTTTATAAGAGCTCAACATGGTTACTTTTTCAGCGCCCCAAGTCCTGGCGGCCAGCGACTTGAGGATCTTGTTCCTACTTCTCAGCTTATCGCTTAAAACAATGGCTTAGGCAGACGATTTTAAAGGCTATTGAACGTTACACCCAGTACTTTGTCGTCGGAATCAGTTTTCCATCGACCATTATGTTCAGCGGTAGCTTCATTTCAGCCGCTCATGTGGTGAACCGTGTGGCTGTTGATTTGTTGGTGGATATTTGCATATTCCTCAGATGGAAGAAATTTACAAGATCAGCTATGTAGAAGTCTAACCTCTAACAAATGTCAAATAATGGGAAATATATCTTCAACAATCACTTTTTCTAATAAGCCTACAAATTCTGAAAAAACTATGCCCTTCATAGTTCCCAAATTCCCATATCAAAACGGCTCCAACGGACACCACATATCATTATTGTTAGACGTCATGACTTCAGACATCCTTTATCTTCCTCTAGACTTTCGCTCATAATTTTTCAATGGTGTTCTTTCTGAAAATTACCCAGTCCATTCTATTGAAGGAACTTCATTGTCCTAAACCACTCCTAAACCACTGAATTACCCAGTCCATTCTATTGATGTAACTTCATTGTCCTAAATCACTTTTTAGTCATTGGCCTCTTTCTCCATAAAACATATGTAAGCATAGCCTTCTCAAGGATTTTATTATATACAGATGTGTCCATGATGATATGGAACCTCCATGTTTGATCATCTTCAACATGATTATGTGAAGAATATACCCAGACCATATAGCTGGAACCTTGTCGAGATATATTTTGGTTTAAATTCTGAGTTAGGTGGCCTCCGTATGATCGAGATCCCTTTCCGTCACCTTAAACAATTTTCGACACATGTCTTCAGGTATTGAATGTAGGCATTTCATTTTTCCCCAGCCAATTTTCGGGCATTTTGTTTCTACATAATCGGAAATAGTGACCTTTCTTCGGAAACATACGGAAGCAGTTGGAAAGATGGAACTGCTCAGCTTTTGCAAGCATTCGAATCCAATTCTTAGAATCGTATGGAAACAAAATCTCCAGATCCAGTGTTTTAACCGCTTAATATTTTCTAAGACTTTGTTCATAATATTGATGATTTTATTCTTAAATTGTGCACTACTAGACATGAATTTAATTTCTGTTTCCAATTATGTGTATATGTTGCTTATATATCATTCTAACGTACATATAAATATAAAGTATTTAATGAACTTGTTCATAATTTCTAGGTATGTGTTCATAATGTTTATATAATGTTTAAAGTATGAATGAGGTATCCCATTGTTATTACGTGGTTGATTTTTTATTAGATTCGAATAATATTTTTATGGGTCTCTCTTAAAAAAGATAAACATATTTTATGAACTTGTTCATAAAATATATGATGATATTCATAAGTTGTTTCATAAATTGCAATAATTCAGCTACGCGTTTAAAAAAGTTAATGGGAATTCAAACCAAGGCTCTATGCACCATGCTCAACAATTTTTAGAAACTATTTATTAAAATAAATTTATGAACTTGTTCATAATATTCAATAATATGTTCATAAATTTATTTTATAACTCAAATTTGATATGGTTTCCACTCACTGTGCTTTCAGTTGTCCACCTCTAGTCGTTGCGGTTGGTCAACTGCAATTTTCGGCAGCTCTTTTTTGGCGTTTTTGTACTTTCTTCATTAGTATTCAACGCATGTCCACAATTTTGATGTCTACGACACCAAATTTGATGAATTTAGTGTTGTTTTAATGATATTCGTATACAGCAGCGACAACAACTGCTACAAGATTTATTTCTGTCATTTTTTTTTTTAATTTACATTTGTCGAAGATACCAAATTTGAATATATCGAATTTCATATTATTGCTGCACGGTATTCGATTTGGGAATAATAAACAGGGACTGAGATCAAGAAATACATATTTTAACGGAAATATTTCACGTGATGATAGAGAAGAGATTCTTAGAAAAGTTCCGATTTTTTGGTATAAGAAACGAAAATATATTGAGAGAATTCTAAGCAGGAATTTGTATAAAATTCGTGCAGATAATATCTGAATGAAGGAAAGTACATAGATATTCTCTGAAAAAGGGTTGAGTTCAATATTTTGTCGAAGAACTTAAACTTGCATGTTCACCATTTCAAATCCCATGAAAGGTGTTTGCGCATATTAAAAGTACTCTTAAGGAATGAAATATTCGTTGTATGAACCTCCTCAACGGTTTCTGAATTTTTTGAAATCTATTCTAAATTCTAAATATTTTACTTGTTTAAAGTTTTCCTGCCAAACTGCACCCTAACTTCTTCGGTTCTAACAAATACCTTATTTTTTCTATTTACGAATTCTTTATCACATTTTCATTTCATCAGATAAGAAATATGCAGGCACTCAGTATGTCTGTCTGTCCGCCTGTCCGTCCATCACTCACATCTGTCTGTCTGTCATCTGCTAGCAGCATAGCATTTGGATTTTCTAGCATTTAGATAAAAACAAAATTTTCGATAAACGCAAACAGAAAAAAATACGCGCCAAGCTAAGCCAGGCAAGCTGAAAATGAAATAAAAAAAAAACCCAAAAACAAAATGACCAAGACCAACAAAACTGAAATGAAATGTAGAAAACGTTTCGTTTTAATTGCTGCTACAATATCTCTAAATAGCTACGTTGCACGCAATAAAACTATGAAGAAAACATAAAACTAAAACAACGAAGAAAAGCAAAACTTCAGATCATAATCGCTGCTAATGGATCTTTTCACAAAAACAAAAAACAACCTCCTAAGAAAAAATCTAACAGCAACAACAAAATCTGCAGAGAAATTACATTGCATGGCAACGCGTTACAAAGTTTTGCCATTGTGTAAATATCATAATTTTTCATAAATGCGGCGAAATGTGAAAAATACCAATGAAAGCCGACAAATGGTTCCATGAGTTTCATGAATTCTTTTTTTCGGATTATAAAAAAGAATTTTTTATTACAAATGAATGCCAGAATGTATGCGAAATGTTAAGCCGTTAAGTGTATTCGAAAAAAGTTAATAGATTTGCAATAAAACAGACTTTATGAACATTGTTCATAATATTCATGAATTTCGGGCATAAATTAAATTAAACATAACACAAAGAAGTTCCCTCACATGATCTGAAGTATTAGTATTCGTATCTGAAGTATTATGACAGCAAGAAGGTAATTATAATACAATAGAAATGATTTATGTAACTGTTCATAAAATTCATGAATTTTGTGCATAAACCCTACATACTACGAGTAGTTCGTTCATAAGCTTCAAAGAAAATAATGAATTAATATTTGGGATTTAAAGACAGCAGACACTGTGTCCAAATCCACGTTTTTATTCTATGTACTATTTCATATTATTCATGAACATATTCATAAATTAGAAGAAACCACTTGCAGACACTTCTCAGTATTTGTTCACCTCGAACAAAATTCGTCGACCGTAATGTTTTTCCATGGAAAAAAAATCACAGACCCTTGTCGGTGACTTTTTCTTTAGAAACAATTCTGAGACCCTTGGGTCGGTGACATTTTTCTATAGAAAAAATTCTGAGACCCTTGGGTCGGTTGATTTTTTCTATAGAAAAAATTCTGAGACCCTTGGGTCGGTGACTTTTTTCTATAGAAAAAATTCTGAGACCCTTGGGTCGGTGACTTTTTTCTATAGAAAAAATTCTGAGACCCTTGTGTCGGTGACTTTTTTCTATAGAAAAAAATTCTGAGACCCTTGGGTCGGTGACTTTTTTCTATAGAAAAAATTCTGAGACCCTTGGGTCGGTGACTTTTTTCTATAGAAAAAAATCTGAGACCCTTGGGTCGGTGACTTTTTTCTATAGAAAAAATTCTGAGACCCTTGGGTCGGTGACTTTTTTCTATAGAAAAAATTCTGAGACCCTTGGGTCGGTGACTTTTTTCTATAGAAAAAATTCTGAGACCCTTGGGTCGGTGACTTTTTTCTATAGAAAAAATTCTGAGACCCTTGGATCGGTGACTTTTTTCTATAAAAAAAAATCTGAGACCCTTGGGTCGGTGACTTTTTTCTGTAGAAAAAATTCTGAGACCCTTGGGTCGGTTGATTTTTTCTATAGAAAAAATTCTGAGACCCTTGGGTCGGTGACTTTTTTCTATAGAAAAAATTCTGAGACCCTCAGGTCGATATTTTTCTATAGAAAAAAATTGAGACCCTCAGCTCCCCCTAGCCTATATGTCTGTTGTCTATTTGTCATTGTAGTTTTGTTTGTTGGTCTAACCTAGCCTAGCCGTATGTCTTCTATAAATATATTTAGTTGGCTCGTCATCTTTGTGGCTAGGCTATGTGTCGTTTGGTGCGGCTTCCGCTGTTGCTTTGCATTTTTTTGTTCGCAAAAAAAAAAAAAACGCGTCGATTAAGACGATGACCGGCCGTCTGTCTGCCTGCCCTGCCATGTGCAACAACATTGTAAAGTCCGAGCCTTTTTCATACCTTCGAAGAGGTAGAACGTTAGGTCGTAATACACAATGCGTGTTCGGAAGACAGCCTAGAAGAATGAATAATACAAAAAATAACAACAACAACAGCGACTGAATAAATTTGTTTGCGCGCGCTTATTTTTTTGCTCGCCCGGTTTTGCATTTCTTGTCTGCCACCACCGTCCATTTCCGACATTTCTAAGGTTGTAGACCTTCACAGAAAAAATAGAGAAGAGAAGAGCAGGGCAGAGCTGTGGGGGTACTTCTACGACTGAGGATGATGAGGCATGGCGACAATGTGTGTATGTTTGTATGCCGCATGGTATGGTGTGTGGGGTCTCAAATACCTCTTTTTTTACCTCTACCCCTTGCCTATGCCTCATTTGCCTAGTGCATCTTGTTGCTGCCGCTGTTGTTCGGAAAAAATGTCTCCCTGCTAAGAATTGCGCGCTTTTTCTTCTTCCTCATCATCGCCTCAAGTGTTTAGACAAATATCTCAGGCTTCTGTTGGCACATAGAGTTGAAATTGCAAACATTTTCCCCTCATCACGACCATCCCCGGGGCCTGAGGAGGTACAGAAATTCACGCAATGTAGTAAGGAGTTAATTTAGATACAACAACAACGACGAAGAGGACAAAAACAAATAAACATAATAACAATTAAGAATTAAAAAAAAAACATTTACAACTGTATTCCGAACCTCTGGCAGGGCTGGCAGTCCGAACGAAGCGGCCCTGCAACCAACCAACATTGTTTGCAACTAATTGTTTATTGCTTCTCTTTAACTCGGGGCACTGGATTGCAAAAAACGAAATGCGGAGTTATTGTTGTAATGTATTCACATTTGTTGTTGTAATTTTAATTGTTGTTGTTGCTGGTGCTGCGGATGGTGTTGTTTTAATTGCATGGCTAATGTTAATGAAGTGCGTGTTGTTTCGTTTTTTTAATTCTACGCATTTTTAGTGCACCTCTCCTAACTCCACACCACTTCACCTCATCACTGTCCTCTGCCTCCTCTATTTATGGCTAGCTGTCTCCTCGCGATACCAGGTCTTTTGATGTTGAATTTATGACAACAAGTGCGTTTTTTATTAGCCAGCAAATGTTCGGCTGCAAAGGGTTTCTGCAAACATCTATTCCATTTGTTTTTTTGATGAGTCCATCTAATGAATGGCAAAGGAAACGGAAGTGAAAACGAAGTCATAATACGCATCGATGGGGGGAGGGGGGAAAGGTGTTCATCATTAAAAGAAAAATACTAAATAGTCCATAAAATCAAGATAAGATAATCTACATTGTTAGGAAACAGTGGTCGTATAAAGGGGCCAATAAAAATTATGAGCACAAAAAATTAACGACTTGAAGTTTTTCTAGAAAAGAGTACCCGAACCAAGGGTCAGCATTTTTTATATAGAAAAAATCAACCTACCCAGGGTCTATAGAAAAAAGTATCGACCCAAGGGTCTCAGAATTTTTTCTATAGAAAAAAGTATCGACCCAAGGGTCTCAGAATTTTTTCTATAGAAAAAAGTATCGACCCAAGGGTCTCAGATTTTTTTCTATAGAAAAAATCAACAGACCCAAGGGTCTCAGAATTTTTTCTATAGAAAAAAGTCACCGACCCAAGGGTCTCAGAATTTTTTCTATAGAAAAAAGTCACCGACCCAAGGGTCTCAGAATTTTTTCTATAGAAAAAAGTCACCGACCCAAGGGTCTCAGAATTTTTTCTATAGAAAAAAGTCACCGACCCAAGGGTCTCAGAATTTTTTTCTATAGAAAAAAGTATCGACCTAAGGGTCTCAGAATTTTTTTCTATAGAAAAAAGTATCGACCCAAGGGTCTCAGAATTTTTTCTATAGAAAAAATCAACCGAACCAAGGGTCTCAGAATTTTTTCTATAGAAAAAATCAACCGACCCAAGGGTCTCAGAATTTTTTCTATAGAAAAAATCAACCGACCCAAGGGTCTCAGAATTTTTTCTATAGAAAAAATCAACCGACCCAAGGGTCTCAGAATTTTTTCTATAGAAAAAATCAACCGACCCAAGGGTCTCAGAATTTTTTCTATAGAAAAAATCAACCGACCCAAGGGTCTCAGAATTTTTTCTATAGAAAAAAGTATCGACCCAAGGGTCTCAGAATTTTTTCTATAGAAAAAAGTATCGACCCAAGGGTCTCAGAATTTTTTCTATAGAAAAAAGTATCGACCCAAGGGTCTCAGAATTTTTTCTATAGAAAAAAGTATCGACCCAAGGGTCTCAGAATTTTTTCTATAGAAAAAAGTATCGACCCAAGGGTCTCAGAATTTTTTCTATAGAAAAAGTATCGACCTTAGGGTCTCGAGAATTTTTGCTACAGAAAAAGTATCGACCCAAGGGTCTCAGAATTTTTTCTATAGCAAAAAGTATCGACCCAAGGGTCTCAGAATTTTTTCTATAGAAAAAAGTATCGACCCAATGGTCTCAGAATTTTTTCTATAGAAAAAGTATCGATCTATCTATAGAAAAAAATCAAAGACCCAAGGGTCTCAGAATTTTTTCTGTAGAAAAAAGTATCGGTTTAAAGTCAATGAAAAAATATTTTTTAAAAATCCTCGCCTGCGATTTTTTTTTCTATTGAAAAAAATTATTTATTTTTCCATTTCCCATTGACCAAGTTTCGAAGTGATTTGTGTCGCCCCATAACTAGGTTACCGCTCCAAATATATTTTCCATTTGGTTAACATCCAAATGATTTCCATTTCCTTTAATCAAGAAATTCGATGACAAATGTTCGCAAGTCATTACATCGAATCGAATATCGCACAGCACCATCTCATGATATTATCATCATGACCAGTTTTTGTTGTAGTTGTTTTTCCAGCCATTTTCTGATAATTAACAAGAAAAATTAAATTATTCTAAAAAAGAAAAATCGACGAAAAAAACGACTTCGAGTCTGGTAATAAGTTTATAGCACGTCCGTTTCCGTTTCAAAATGACATGGCAAAACAGAACAGATGAATGGATGAAAAGCCAAAGAAGGAGGAGGGGGCAGGAGAGGAAACCCAACGCCAAATGATAGACGAAGTAACTGTCTGCCGGGTCTGATATTTGCAAATGCTTTATTTATTTGATTAGAGATGGACGTAGAGGATGGCAGATGAAAAAACTGCTTAGAAAAGCGGGGTTGTATGGCCATGGTGGCGAACCGGTAAGACGAACCGACAGACGTCAGCTGCTTAAGAAAAAAAAATCCAGAAAAAAAACAAAACAGCCATCAAAGAAAGGATGGTGTAGGTAGGATAGAAGGAGGATGATGCAGAAGCGAGGTAAAGAACGCCAAGCCAAGTAACAAATGACAGGCAGCCGAACATCCACATCCTCCGCGGCCACAAAAAAATATAGCATAATAACATATCATTGTTGTTGTTTTCTATGTTGTTGTTGCACTTGTCTATGATCTAAGACAATAAACTGGCATAGCCTGGCTGGCCATTGAACGGAAGGTCTCTGCATCCATCCACCTAGTCGAGATCCCAGCAGCTTCCTTGATAATCAACTTACCCAAGTACCAGCAACGTTCGTTGGCTTCTATTTTTTCTCCAGCTTCCTTAGTTTATTGATACCCACCATCACTTCGTCCGTCCGACAGCAGCTAGATTTTGCATAGAATCGAAGTAGTTTTTTTTTGTTGGTGTTCTTGTGCTTCTAGTTCGCTGGATGCCTACAAATGTCGATGATCTATTTCAGGCAGAAGGTAAAAAACAACAACAACAACAAAGGTGGATATACCAGTGGCCACTTGAAGCCAACGAAGAGCGAAGCTGCTGCAACAACCAGCAGCTAAACACAAGTCTTTTAAAATGTCAGCTTGTATTGTAGACTTGAGGACAGGTGTGTTTTAGTCGACAATCTTGGAATGGGATCTCTTCTATAGAGGCGGCCAATCGTCGACTGGCCATTGATATTAAAAACAACCAAAGGAAAAATCTGGTTTATTTTTTAAAAATCCACGCCTTATATAGATACCGAAAAATAAATTTTAAAAAATCCACGCCTTATATAGATACCGAAAAATAAATTTTAAAAAATCCACGCCTTATATAGATACCGAAAAATAAATTTTAAAAAATCCACGCCTTATATAGATACCGAAAAATAATTTTTAAAAAATCCACGCCTTATATAGATACCGAAAAATAATTTTTAAAAAATCCACGCCTTATATAGAAGAAAAATAATTTTTAAAAAATCCACGCCTTATATAGATACCGAAAAATAATTTTTAAAAAATCCACGCCTTATATAGATACCGAAAAATAATTTTTAAAAAATCCACGCCTTATATAGATACCGAAAAATAATTTTTAAAAAATCCACGCCTTATATAGATGCCGAAATATAATAGATACCGAAAAATAATTTTTAAAAAATCCACACCTTATATAGATACCGAAAAATAATTTTTAAAAAATCCACGCCTTATATAGATACCGAAAAATAATTTTTAAAAAATTCACGCCTTATATACTTACTTGCTTAGCTGGCTTGTGACAGAACTTTCGTTCCATAAGCCGAGCTTAGAAAAGATTTCCAGGCGCGTCGGTCTTTTGCGCAGTTTTTCCAATTTGAAAGATCATTTTCGGCAATGTTGTCTTCGACTTGATCTTTCCATCGTATTCGTGGCCTTTCTATTCTGTGTGAACCATCAGCTGGTTCGCTTTTATATGCCTTCTGGGCTTTGGCATCTTCATCCATTCTCACAACATGACCTAGCCACCGTAGTCGATGCAGCTCAATACGTCTAATAATTTCGTCCGTCCGAGAATTGCTGGTACAACTCATGGTTCATTCCACGGCAATATTCACCATCAACGCACATCGGCCCATAGATCTTTCGGAGAATTTTTCTCTCAAACACTCCAAGAGCTGCCTCATCTGCTTGCGAAGTACCCATGCTTCAGATCCATATAACAGCACGGATAGTATCAGCGTCTTGTAGAGTGTGATTTTGGTATGGCGGGGTGTGGCCTGGTTTCGAAACTGCTTACTTAGATCATAGTAACATCTGCTGGTCATCACTATCCTTCTCCGAATTTCAAAACAGATGTCATTCGTTTTATTTATGGCTGGGTACCGAGGTATATAAAATCTTTGACTACCTCGAAGCTGTAGTTCTCATGTTTCACAGTTGGTCCGTGTCTACTGGCCGTCTTGCGCGTTGATACCATCAGCTTGCTCTTCACGCTTTTTTCTGCCAGACCCATTTCGGCAGAATCCTCAATTTGTACAAAGGTGGCTGTTACCGCTTGCAATGTTCGACCCGTTATATCGATGTCATCTGCGTAGGTGAGTAACATGTGTTGTTTGGTGTACAGACTGCCACATCTGTTCACATTTGCCTCTCGTATGACCTTTTCCAGCAGGATGTTAAAAAGATCGCACAACAAATTGTCACCTTGTCTGAATCCTCGTTCGGTATTAATGGACTCCGAGAGGTCCTTTCCGACTTTGACTGCTGATCATGTGCCAGTTAAAGTTATCCTGCATAGCCGTATTAATTTTGCAAGAATGCCGAACGTAGACATGGCTTTAAGCACCTCTGAACGGATAGGACTGTCGAATGCGGCGACTTTATAGTCGACGATTAGGTGACCTGTGTCGATGTGTTTTTCGTGGTTCTTTTCCAGGATTTGGCGCAGAGTGAAAATCTGGTCAATGGTGGATTTGCCAGGTCTGAAGTCGCATTAGTAAAGTCCAATAATGTCATAATGTCGTTCACACAGTGCGCTGGATAGCACTTTATATGCGATGGGAAGGAGACTTATTTCTCTATAGTTGTCTCATTTTTTGTGCAGGATGCTGAGGTTCCAATCCAATTGGGCATGCATTCCTCTAGCCAAATTGTACTAATCAGCTGGTGCATGCTCCTTACCAGCATCTGACCACCTGTCTTGAATATTTCGGCTGGTAACCCATCAGCACCGGCTGCTTTATTATGCTTCAGCCGATTATATGCTATTCTGACCTCATCTTGGCTAGGTGGTATACACTCTATACCATCATATGTTATTGGTTCTGGGGTATCTTCTTCACCGCCACTATTTGATACCAGAAGTTTTTCAAAATGCTCCTTCCAGATCCTCAACACGCTGCCTGTATCTGTCACCAGGTTGCCTTCTTCATCTCAACAGGAGGATGTGCCTGCACCAAAACCTTCGGTTTGGTGATTTACCCGTTGGTAGAATTTTCATATCAGTAGCATTACGACACTCCTGATCGTACCATAGGTTTCTTGATGGTGCTTTTTGGTACCTAAGTGTTGCTTTTGCTGCAGTACTGTTGTGTAGGGAGTAGGCAATTCTTTGCCATTGTGCTTCTATGCTATTATCGGGACAAGAAGTGCTTACGTCAAGCAGGTGGGTAAGTTGAGCGGAGTAGGCTTCTGCTATCTGTTGTATTTGCAGCATTTCGACGTCAAATTTCCGTGTTACAATAGATCGCACCTTTGCTGCTACATTAAGACGAGTGCGAACCTTGGCTGCCACAAGGTAATGGACGAATCGATATTTGCTCCTCGGATCGATCGAACGTCTAATACACTGGATGAATGCCTTCCGTCTATCACAACATGACTAATTTGATTTCTCGTTGCATGATCAGGAGAAATCCAAGTGGCTTGAATCTGGTGCTGCTAACTACCATGTTTTTTGCTGCCGCGAAGTCAATCAACCTCATGCCGTTGTCGGATGTTTCTTTATGAAGGCTGAATTTTCCGATGGTTGGGCTAAAAATATTTTCCCTTCCGATTTTTGCATTAAAATCTCCTAGCAGAATTTTAATGTCAGGGCAACGGTCATATGTTGTTTCTAGGCTCTCGTAAAATATGTCTTAAGTCTGCTCATCTTTGGACGCAAATAAGACTGATGTAGAAGAACTTCGCTTTTATGCGGATTATAGCAATTAGCTCATCTACTGGAGTGAATATGGAAACGAGGTCTTTTGTTCTCCTGTTAAGCATAAATCCGCAGCCAAATGCATGTCTCGTTGCATGACAGCTATAATACAGGGCGTAATCATCTGATAAGTCCCTTTCCATCGCATTTCGTGTAAGGCAATAATATCGGTTTTATACTTCCTGGTACATCCGCCAAAGCGAACACCGCGCCTGTTCTTTTCAAGGTGCGCACATTGCAAGTGCAGATTCGCAGATCTGGTCCTTTATACGTTAGCGGGGGTCGTCAATATTAGGAGGGTTTGGTTTTCTTTGCTTTTGCTTTTTCATAGGGGGCAACTAATCCGACGCCTCAACTCATTTTTTTTAATAGTTCTTATGGGTGAACTCGCGGCACATATTAGCTCACTATTTCAACGCGTGATGAAAATAGCTATCTCAGGTGACACCGTGGAGAGGTCAGTGTCCACAATTGAGATGAAAGAGGGACCAAGATAAGCCTGGACTACGTCATGTTAAAGCCAATCAGAGCCGTTGCTTGGTATCTATCATCCCCCACACTTCCCCCACGCCTTATATAGATACCAAAAAATAATTTTTAAAAAATCCACGCCCTTTATATATACCTATAGAGAAAATTCCGAGACCCTACAGCGGCTTTTTATTTGTTTTGTTATTTGTTAATCCCTTCACTAAATTCCTTTGTTTAAATAAATCCGCTTCGAGCTTTTTTCAATAATTACAAGACCTTGAATTCGAACCAAAATGACACCCAGAGTCTTAATTACAGAATTGGCTTCAAACAATAAATGACACACGTCAAACAAACCGAACCAAACACAAATGTTATGCCACGAAATTTCAATCAAACCTCTCCGGGGAGAAGGGAGGAACACAATCTGAACTAAACTTTATTTCCACAGTGGGAGTTTTTCTTCGTGTTGCTGCAGAATTTGTCCTTGATACTTGAGACAGATTATTTGAATAAAAATGTTTGTTGCCATGTGTGGAGGTCTGAGTGACAACAACAACAACAAAATCTATAATGAATGTATTTTGTTGTAATTGCAACTGTCAGTGTTTGTAATGAAATGCCAGTACCACATCGAGCTCATTAAACTCATTACGAATTCCAAACATCCAGGTATTAAATTTTTTTCTGTACAGTCAATTCCGCATAAGTCCGATGAGGTCGTTTTAAAAATTAATTCTATCATAGGATAATCTGAGGGGGTTTATGTTATGCGGAGCTGATTGCAGTAGCTCTTGGTACCAACTATCACCACGCCACATTCTTGGACATACCCCTCCCTCTTCTTGGTTCGAAGCCAACCACCACCACTTGACGGAACTAAAAGCCTCGCGAACAAACAAGCTTTGGCAAACATTTGTTTTAATTATTCATAAACCATGCCAATAATTATTTTTGTTTGCCAACAAACCTGTCTGAACCGTGAGAGGGATGGGGATGGAATAAAAAAATCGACTGACAAAGACATAAACCTATTTTGCTGTATTACAATTTAAAATTTGTATTCAGTTAAATGTAATAATGAATAAATAAAAAAGTTGTAAATTCAGCATCTCTCGCGCCATGTTTGCCCACTTAAAACGGCAAATTGTCCAGCAAGTTGGACTTCGAGGCGGTAGTTGGCTGGTTTCAAACCCAAACTTGTGGTAATTGCACTCAGCAAACATTGAGTCCGACGCCAAGTATTCAGTCAATCAGCCAGACTTCGACTTCAGCAGACCCGCAACCCCTGCCCCGTAAGTCTGCTGCATTTAAATGCAAATTTAAATTTCAGTCTCTCTGTGTGACCCGCAGCCCTCTACCCACACCTTTTCTCTTTACACGTTTATATTCTGTGCAGGAATATTTAATAACAATTACTTTAGTTCATTTATTTAAGAATAAATTTTGTTGTTGTTGTGATTCAAGCATGTCAAACAAATGTTTGTTGAACAATTGCAATCAAACAGGCATACAAACATACACACAACATGACACGAGTAAGGCACAGAGATAAAGAATGCAATTCATGTGGGATAAAAACGAATTTTTATAGCAAAAAGTAGCGATCTGAGGGCCTCGGAATTTTTTCTTTTGATATCTATATAAGGTGTTGATTTTTTAAAAATCATTTTTCGGTATATATATAATGCGTGGGGTGGGGTAGGGGATGATAGATACCAAGCAACGGCTCTGATTGGCTTTAACTTGGCGAAGTCCAGGCTTATCTTGGTCCCTCTTTCATCTCAATTGTGGACACAGACCTCCCCACGGAGTCACCTGGGGTAGCTATTTTTCATCACCCGTTGAAATAGTGAGCTAATATGTGCCGCGAGTTCACCCATAAGAACTATAAAAATGTGTTGAAGCGTCGGGTTAGTTGCCCACACTCGAAAAACCCCTCCTACTACGAAAAAGCAAATAAAACAGAAAACCAAACCCTCCTAATGTTGACGACCCCCGCAATCGTATAAAGGACCACGATCTGCGAATATGCATGTGGAATGTGCACACCTTGTACAGAACAGGCGCAGTTCTCGCTTTAACAGATGTACTCAAGAAAGGCACTGGCATAAGTAAATCAGATGATTACGCCCTGTATTATAGGTGCCATGAAATGAGACATGAATTTGGCTGCAGATTTATGGTTAACAGGTGAATAAAAGACCTCGTCATCTGATTCACTCCAGTAAATGAGCGAATTGCTATAATCCGTATAAAAGCGAAGCTCTTTTACATTAGTCTCATTTGCGCCCATGCTCCGACCGAAGATAAAGATGAACAGACCAAAGACATATGACCGTTGCCATGGCAATGACATTAAAATTCTACTAGGAGATTTTAATGCAAAAATCGGAAGGGAACATATCTTTGGCCCCACCGTCGGAAAATTCAGCCTTCATGAAGAAACAAACGACAACGGTATGAGGTTGATTGACTTCGCGGCAGCAACACAACAGGTAACAAAAGCCTACTCCGCTCAACTTACCCAACTGCTTGCGAAAGCACTTATTGTCCCGATAACAATATAGAAACACAGTGGCAAAGAATTGCCCACTACCTATAAACTGCAGCAAAAGCAACACTTGGGTACCAAAAAACCACCACCAAGAAACCGATCAGAAGTGTCGTATTGCTACTGATGTGAAAAACGTAGCGTGTAGGGCAACCCTGCAGACTGTAGCAACACGTAATGTGATGGAGAATCATCATGAGAAAATGAGAGAGAAGAAACGTGTTTTGTGAAAAAAAGGAGAAAGGACAAGAGCAAAAGGAGAAAGAGCGTGAGCAAATCGAGATGTACAGGAGTCAGAATGAAGTCCGAAAATTCTACCAACGGGTAAAACACCAAACCGAAGGTTTTGGTGCAGACACATCCTCCTGTAGAGATGAAGAAGGAAACCTGGTGACAGATACAGACAGCGTGTTGAGGATCTGGAAGGAGCATTTTAAAAAGCTTCTGGTATCAAAAAGCAGCGGCGAAGAGGATACACCAGAACACATAATAGATGACGGCATAGAGTGTATACCACCTAGCCAAGATGAGGTCAGAATAGCAATTAATCGGCTGAAGAATAACAAAGCAGCAGGTGCCGATGGGTTACCAGCCGAACTATTCAAGACTGGTGTTCAGATGCTGGTAAGGAGCATGCACCAGCTGATTAGTACACCAAACAACACATGTTACTGGCCTACGCCGATGACATCGATATAATGGGTCGAACATTGCGAGCGGTAACAGCCACCATTGAAAAAAATTGAAAAGGAGTCTGCCAAAGAGGGTCTGGCAGTAAATGGCGAGAAGACCAAGCTGATGGTATCAACGAGCAAGACTTCCAGTAGACTCGCGCCAATTGTGGAACTTGAGAACTACAGCTTCGAGGTAGTTAAAGATTTTATATACCTCGGTATTCCGTCATAAATACAACGAATGACATCAGTTTTGAAATTCGGAGAAGGATTGTGATGGCCAACATGTGCTACTATAGTCTAAGTAAGCAGTTTATAAACAAAGGCCACCTCCCGCCAGACCAAACTCACATTCTACAAGACGCTGATACTACTCGTGCTGTTGTATGGATCTGAAGCATGGGTACTTACGCAAGCAGATGAGGCAGCTCTTGAAGTGTTTTTGAGAGAAAAATTCTCCGAAAGATCTATGGGCCGATCTGCGTTGACGGTGAATATCGCCGTCGAATGAACCATGAGTTGTATCAACTATTCTCGGATATCGACATTGTTAGACGTATTGAGCTGCACCGACTACGTTGGTTAGGTTATGTTGTGAGAATGGATGGAAGATGTCCCAGACGGCATATAAAAGCGAACCAGCTGATGGTTCACGTAGAAGGGGAAGGCCACGAATCAGATGGAAAGATAAAGTGGAAGAAAACATATGGTCTTTCAAATTGGAAAAACTGCACAAAATACCGACGTGCTGAAAATCTTTTTTAAGCTCGGCTTATGGAACGAAAGTTCTGTCACAAGGCAGCTAGTACATACCTAGATAAGGCGTGGATTTTTTAAAAATTATTTTTCGGTATCTTAGTAAGGCGTAGATTTTTTAAAAATTATTTTTCGGCATCTTAATAAGGCGTGGATTTTTTAAAAATTATTTTTCGGTATCTACGCCTATTGTAGGGTGCCTTAAAAATATTTTTAGAAATCCACGCCTATTGTAGGGTGCCTTAAAAATATTTTTAGAAATCCACGCCTATTGTAGGGTGCCTTAAAAAATATTTTTAGAAATCCACGCCTATTGTAGGGTGCCTTAAAAATATTTTTAGAAATCCACGCCTATTGTAGGGTGCCTTAAAAATATTTTTTTAAAATCCCGACCTGATCATGATCTTCATGATCGTAGCATACAAATGAGATGACGATAATGATCATCACGACAAACATAATTATCATGACATTCGACGCGATGCACATCTAACGATTTCTTCGATGTTGTTTGTCATCGGTGTTGAGCGTCATCACCAAATGACTGACTGACTTCTATACCAAATGTGTTCTGTTTTTTTTTTTTGTTTGCAGTCGTCACTATTGATGTGGTTGTTGCTGTTGTTGTTGTTGCCATTTGTTGTTATTGTTGTTGCATATAATTCTAGTTTAATGATTAGTTCCACTCATACGTGAAATTCTTTAGTTAATGCGCGAAAATAATTCAAGAATATTAAAAGATTAGTTACCTTGAGCAATATAAGCGATTTTTTTACGTATTTTTTATTACATTCGTTGTTGTTGCGATTGTATTCCGAACTGTTACGATTCTTAACATTTCGTTTCGCTAGCTGTGTTTTTTCTCTTCTGCTTCTATTTTTGCTTCCACAACGTAGTTGATGTGTTGGATCGTTCGTCTGGTGGTGATCGTGCTAATGTTTTGTTTTTAGTTGGAACCTGGGAGGGGGTTGAAGCAGGGGGTGGGGGTCCCCTTCATTGATACTCTGGAAAAATGTTTTGTGTTTTATTTTTTTTTCGCTTTTGCTGAAAGAAAGCTTACTTTGCAGTTCATTGAAAGAGGTCGTCGTCATTGGCTGGTTGATATGCCATTAATTATCGATCACCTCGATCGATCGATTATTAAATCAAGAAGTAAATGGAAATGGGAGGGAAGGTTCATTGGTATATAAAAAAAATATAAAAAATATATATTTTAAAAAATCCACGCCTATTGTGGACTCCTAAAAATGTTTTTAAAAATCCACGCCTATTGTGGACTCCTAAAAATGTTTTTAAAAATCCACGCCTATTGTGGACTCCTAAAAATGTTTTTAAAAATCCACGCCTATTGTGGACTCCTAAAAATGTTTTTAAAAAATCCACGCCTATTGTGGACTCCTAAAAAATAAAAAAAAAATATTTTTAAAAATCCACGCCTATTGCGGACTCCTGAAAATGTTTTTAAAAATCCACGCGTATGACTGCTTTAATAATATTTTTTCCCATTCAAAAATATTGTTTGCGGACCTTTTTTGTCCATTAATTTTGTTCATTCATAAATTCGTTTAGTCGGTCACACGTGCTTTTATTCAAAATAAATTTTTCAACTAATTACCTTGGTAAAACTGACCTTGCCAAAAAAATACGATGCTGCTAATCACGTTTAATGGCGTTTTGTAAAAAAAAGTACAGTTTTTTTTTTTGGTTATAATGGTTAAATGCTCTGACAAAATTTGAACTCATTTATCACGATTTAAAGAAGAGAAAATAATGTTCGGCAATTACTATTTGAAATTATGCGATGAGGCCACTTTATACGTCATAGGCTTTAGAAGTCATAAGCATATAGCCTGAGGGTAAGTCACTATATTTTTGGAAATACAGTTAGACGAAGATTTGCGGAGCTTCTGATGCAAGGTAAATCCAATCAGATTTTTTTCTATTAAAAATATATTGTACTCAAGATTTTAAAATTAGACAAATACAATAAACCTGAAGGTCTCAACAAATTTCTCTATAGAAAAATGTTCCGGCCTGAAGGTCACAGATTTCTTTCTATAGAAAAAATATAACGACCTGAAGGTCCCCGAAATAATTCTTTAGATAAAAGAACCGATATGAAGGTCATATAAATATTTCTATAGGAAAATAAATGGACTTGAAAGTCTCATGTTTATCTATAAAAAAAAAAACACCGACATTAAGGTCTCCGACATTTTTTATAGCCAAATATGAGGATCTCAAAATTATTTCTATAGAAAAATATACCATGAAGAAGATACCCTAGAACCAATAAGAGATGATGGTATAGAGTGTATACCACCTAGCCAAGATGAGGTCATAAAAGTAATTAATCGGCTCAAGAACAACAGAGCAGCCGGATGGGTTACCAGCCGAACTATTCAAGACTGGTGGCCAAATGCTGGTCAGGAGCATGTACCAGTTGATTTGGTAGATGAATGCATGCCCAATGATTGGAACCTCAGCATCCTGTGTCATGTGCACAAAAAAGGAGACAAGACGATATGTGCCAACTATAGAGAAATAAGTCTCCTTCCCATCGCATATAAATCCAGTGTGCTGTGTGAACGATTGAAGCCAATGGTCAATGACATCATCAATGCGGCTTCAGACCTGGCAAATCCACCATTGACCAGATTTTCACTCTGCGCCAAATTCTGGAAAAGACCCACGAAAAACACATCGACACATACCACCTATTTGTCGACTATAAAGCCACATTCGACAGCCCTATCCGTTCAGAAGTGTTTAAAGCCATGTCTGCGTTCGGCATTCCTGCAAAATTAATACGGCTATGCAGGATAACTTTAAGTGGCACAAGGTCAGCAGTTAAAGTAGGAAAGGACCTATCGGAGCCCTTCAATACCGAACGAGGTTTCAGACAAGGTGACAGTTTGTCGTGTGATATTTTTAACATCCTTCTGGAAAAGGTCATACGAGACGCAAAGGTGAACAGAAATGACACTCTGTACACCAAACAACAAATGTTACTCGCCTACGCCGATGACATCGATATAATGGGTCGAACATTGCGAGCGGTAACAGCCTCCTTTGAACAAATTGAAAAGGAGTCTGCCAAAGTGGGTCTGGCAGTAAACGGCGAGAAGACCAAGCTGATGGTATCAACGCGCAATACGTCCAGTAGACTCGGACCAACTGTGGAACTTGAGAATTACAGCTTCGAGGTAGTTAAAGACTTTATATACCTCGGTACCCCGCCATAAATAAAAAGAATGACATCAGTTTTGAAATTCGGAGAAGTAAGCAGTTTAGAAACAAGGCCACTTCCCGCCAGACCAAACTCACACTTTACAAGACGCTGATACTACCCGTGCTATTATATGGATCAGAAGCATGGGTACTTGCGCAAGCAGATGAGGCAGCTCTTGGGGTGTTTGAGAGAAAAATTCTCCGAAAGATCTACGGGCCGATCTGCGTCGACGGTGAATATCGGCGTCGAATGAACCACGAGCTTTACAATTTATACGCGGACATCGACATAGTCAGTCGTATTGAGCTGCAGCGACTACGGTGGCGGATGAATGAAAATGCCCCAGCTCAAAAGGCATATAAAAATGAGCCTACTGATGGTTCCCGTAGAAGGGGAAGGCCACGAATTAGATGGAAAGACCAAGTAGAAAATAACATCTTGGAACGTTGTCTTCCAAATTGGTGGACTTGCGCAAAAGACCGACGCGCTTGGAAATCTTTTTTAAGCTCGGCTTATGGAACGACCGTTCTGTAACGGTTCTGTAACAACATGAAGGTCTCAAAAAGTTGTTTATAAAAATGACGACTTGAAATTTTTCCTATAGAAAATATGCCGAAATAAAGGTCCTGATTTTTTATAGATAAAAGTAACAACATGATTTTCTCAGATTATTTTCTAATGACCTACTTGAATAAAAGAGGACACTTCAGCATCTATCATTCGAATCTCTTGGAAAAATAGGACTTCTTTATATTTCCAACTGCATTTTTAGAAATCATATTAGGATCCTGTGTGTGGTACTCGGAACTTTTAGAAATACATCAAGCTCCTTCTGATCTCTGTTTTTTGTACCAGCTGTAGACCTATAATGAGCTCCTCTTCTACTAGTTCAACATATGGTTATCTCCTCATACTTTTCAACTTCTGATGTCCTTTCTGACATTTTGAGCCTCTATCATTCGAATATCTTCGGAAAATGAAACTGTTTAATACTTCGAACCTCTATTTCCAGGTTACCAGTTTACTTTGCCTATATTTCGGTACTCTGGGTACCACATGGTATATTTATATTATTTATTGGACCTCCGATCAATCTCATGTATGATTAACAGGCTTAAAATATACCTGCCTCTCTCAGAAATCATATTAAGGTCCTTGTTAGTCTCTTCCTGTATTATTTGGACCACTTAAACATACATCTTGTTATAATTGAGCCACTATGAAGCTTCTCTTAAGCTCTCCAAAGTCACCTGATCTATTTTGTACTAGCTGGACCTCAAATGACCTCATTTTTGTACAACTTCAACATACTTTTCAACTTCTAATTACCTTCTTGAATAAAAGTTGACACTTGAGCCTCTATCATTCGTATATCTTCGGAATATGGGACTTCTTAATACTTCGAACCTCCATTTCGAGGTTACCATTGATTTGCCTACATTTCCGTACTCTGGGCATCACATGGTATATAGTTCGAACCTCTGTGGAAGTCGACGAATAATTCTTAGGACCTCTGACAAATCTCATGTAAGGTTATCAGGCTTAATTTCCGGGACTCTTAGAACTCATTCGTTCGTTTCTTCCTATATTATTTGGATTAATCGGGTCACCAAGCTGTTCCTTTTGACCTCTACAAAGTCACATGATCTATTTTGTCCGTTTGAACCATATAACGTTCAAATCAGTAGATCAGTTTATCATATCTTTTATATATTATACCAGTCCCGTCGGAAGTTAAATAAGACTCTGCAAAATAACATGGACATTTTTAGAGTCCATATTATATACGTCGATCATTTTGGGAAACACTAATAATCTACCTAATTATTCGGACCTCTGAAGAGCTCGTACAGCAATGATGTCCTTCTATTAGGACTTCCCAGGCTACCCTGAGATCTCAAAGTAGCTCGAACCTGTTAGGTGCTTGTAAAATATTAGCCGTATATGTTTGGAAACTCTTACAACTTGTATGAATCAATCCGATTCATAAAAATCTAACCTCAAAGAAGTTTTCTTAGCTTTCAGACCCAAAGTTGATACAGTTATATTTTTGTGGCAACTCAACTCCAATTTTACTCTCAAGTTCACTATCGAGTTCCTCATCGGGTTCCCCTTCGTTTTATTTTTTATGCTCTTGGGTACACCTGAATTAATCGAACCTCTAAGAAACTTTTTCAATGCTATTCTAATCTCTCAATTAAAAAAAGATTCGAAGTCACAGATGCTCCTCCTTTTTAATTAATCGGACTTTTCTTGCAATTCTGAATTTCTATTGGAACCTCTTCGGACTATTGTAGCAATTTTAATAGGGGTCTACTTTACCTTAAACATTTGTCGGATTTCGAAGCAGGTTTTTTATGGTATGACTTTGCCGATGTTCTATTTAACCCTAGATAGGATTTTGTAACTATCACAAACACCTGCTGTATATTCGGTACTTTTCTGAGCATTTATTTAGACCTTGCAAGGATAGTCGTGGCCTTCAGTAGTAGTTAGGCATACCGAGGTACGCTCTACACACAACTATGTTTCGTATTGAACTCTTTATATACTGATCGGACCTCTTTGAAGCCCTTCATGCACTAGTCGGCGATGAAAATTCTATGGAAAACAACCTGCCAGAGTTTGGACTTCTTGAGCTCCATATCCTTACTTCGCTACTAATCAGTTCGCTACCGAACTCCTTTTACAACAAACCACTTCTATACAAATTGCTCCACAAGGGAGACCAGTACTAACATAGCATATATCCTTCTGTTTACTAATTTTTGGAGCTATGTGATGCTATTTTTATTCTGAGCTATGACGATATTTGTCTTTTAACGAAGGTATTATCGTAAACTAATATGGCGTCTAAGGCGTGGGCTGCAGGCTGGTTACGCATCAATGTAAAACGCTTATTAAACAACCAGAACCTATTAGAAGCTGCTCTTATATTAATTGAAGTCTCCGGAACTTCTCAGCATGTCGAACTACTTAGAACCTCCTCATATTAACATCTGATCCCTTAACATATTTGTTTATATATGGAATCTTTTTGTTGTCCGCCAGTGCCAGTTGGACCTCATATGAGGCTCACGTTTAACATGTACGATGCCTGAAACTTTATTTAACCGATTTTTCAGAAGTTCATAAACAACTAGGGAGTTCATCAAGGTCCCTCGATAATTTGTCACACTTCTGAGGTATCTATCATTGGTTTGTGGACTTTCCTCTTAATTAGTCTGCCGATCTCTTGAAATCTTATCATGAGCTTATATTTTACTAATTGGAGTCTTAGGATCCTCTCATACACCAGTCGGAATTTTCAGAATCATAGCATACCAAGCTTCTCTTGAATATTTAGCCTCTTGGTTGTCCTCCTGTCCTAGTTGGACCTTTAAAAATGTCTTCGGTTTTTAAGGTTCCTTCCTTAATTTGTCACACTTCGCAGGTATATATCTTCTTTAGTTTCAGAACCTATCAGAAGCTTCTATTATAGTAATTGGAGTCTGTACCCTCAGGACAGTACTGAGAACTTCTTAGGATTTTGCCGAAGGTCCGATGTCTCAGATGCTTCTCTAGTTCTTGTTGAGCCTCTCAAATTTTACGGTTTACGGGCCACCACCAAAACCACTGGAACACTTGTGACATTTCCAATAATCCTTCCGGACTAGTAGGTCTTTCCTGTTTTAGTACTGTTGGAACTATCAGGAGTTCATACTTATTATTCGTCCGTAATTTGTCACACATCCCAGGTATATATCTTCTTTAGTTTCAGAACCTATCAGAAGCTCCTAGTGTAGCAATTATCCTGAGGACAGTCCATCCTCGTATGCCTGCCGAAAATTGCCAGAAATATGCTTCTGATATATCCTACTTCTTGGGAACCTATCAGAAGCTCATGTTATAGTAATTGGAGTCTAAGGATCACTTCATACAATAATCTAATCTTCTCTGAGCATCTCCGATATAAATCAAACAATCCTCCGAACTTCTACTGATTTTCTCATACCGATTTCTGGAATAATAATATCCAGGATTTTCCAGAAGGTCATACTTTACTGTGGAAGCTCTCTGGGGTATCTCAATCATTGCGAATTTTTCTCAGAAATTTCTTCTTCATTTCTCGGATTTATGAGAGAAGTCTCCTATATATCGAACATCTTCAGAACCTGTTAGAGCGACTCCTCTAATACTATGTAGAGTCTAAGAAACCACTCACTAGCTTCTACTATTATCGAAATTCTTAGAATCTCCTCATATCAACTTCTTCTCTTAGCTGTTCTGCTGTAATAATAGGACTTCGTATTAGCCCCTTGTTAACATATAGGACGTCTGAATGAATAAAATAAATTTTAGAAGAAGTTTCCCCTTAACGGCTTTTAAAGGTTCCTCTATAATTTGTCGGAGGATTCTCTACATAGTTTTTCTTATAGATTTTCTTCCTAATTAATCGGATATGCCAGAAGCGTTTCCTACAAATTCGACATATTCGGAAACTTCTCTATAAGAAAAAGCCCTCGTTGACGATCTTTCTCTTAAAATTTGACCTCTCGGAAAACTCTGTTATACTAATCTGTAACTTATATTGAATAGGTTTACATATATGAGATGAGTGGGTGGTGCGGGAAGGTTCCATGTCACTACTCTCCTTGTAAGCTTCTTATTAACCCATCTTAGATAGCTATTTTTACCGATAATAATAACGGTAAGCTTATTATTTTTCTTAAACGAAAACAGATTTAATAAATCGCCTACCGCACCACCTCCCTACCTGCCTCCCACAGAAAATAACCATCACCAGAGTCTTTTGTTGTGCTGTTCTGCATTCTTCTAATAATCTCTAATATCTGTTCTCCAAAGTAGCTTAACTGTTGGTTGGCATTTTTTTCGGTATGAATACCGATTTTTTTTTGTTCGTTGCCTTATCTAGCGTTTCGTAGGCTAGCTGGTTTGTGGTGGGTTCGTTTGCTTGGTCTGCCGCTTCGCTCGCCAGTTTTTTGTTTTGTTTTTCTAAGTGGATGGAAGTTTTAAGCTGACATAAGTAAAGCTTAAGACGACTTGTCTATTTAGGCTCTCTTGCATATCCGCACCTCTGTATACTTCTTCTCCTCCTCTTCCGAACATAAATTTGTCTGCCTACCTTTATTCCGCTGCCGCTTGTTTTGGTTTGGTTTGCTGGTTGGCTAATTAACGCGCTTTATTTTATTGTTATTGGACATTTCGTTCTGTGGTCTGCCTTTAGACCAGATGTTTAGTTGGGGTTTTTGTGGTTTTGAAAAAAAGGGAAAACGTTTTCGCAGGCAGCAAGGCAGACAAACGAACCAGCCACCCACCTGCTGTAGAGAAGAAATATAATGTACCTCTAAACCTGCCACTTGCTGAGTTTTCTACAGCTTGGCTTCTTTTGCCTGCTGGCCCGAGCAGAACTCAGGGTGGCTGTTGAGGATTATGGTGACCAAAAGTTGGTATTTTGTTTTCCTATCTCTCTAAATATTTATATTAAATACTCAGATACCTCAAGCGAACCCATGTTGAGCTATGAAATTATTTTCCTTGTTATCGGAACTGCCAGCACCCCTATCTATAACATTGAAGATTGCCAAAGCTTTATTTTTTATAGTCGTCGCTGTGTGCTAATATCAAAGTACACACATATTTATTGTGGCTATTTTTTTCCAATAACCTTCCTCACCTCACTCCTCCCCTTCTGATATTGGCAATTGACAAATCGAACATCGAACAACAATATCATTTCTATTTCCCCCCATGAATTGAATATTTTCGAAGCGATAATCATAATGTCCTCATTTCAATTTAGATGATGATTTGTTGCCATTGCAAATATTTGTTGTTGTTGTTGTTTTTTTGGGTTCTGCTAAGCTTTCGCCATTTGTTATTGCTGCAGTTGTTATTGTAAAATACTTATTAATTTATAGTAGATGCGGATTTCTTGTTATCTTATCAACGCAAACGTCAAAAAAAGCAGTGAGAGGTAGGAAGAGGGGGAGAGGAAGAACTCTAAGCGTACGCTAAATGCATAGGGTTGCCAATAGCCTCAAAATGATATCTGGAACCCTGTTGCTTCACCATTTAAAAAAAGACGGACAACCCAAGGACCACACTGATAACAACGCTGTACTGATAACAACGCTGAGACTCCTCAAACTTCAAAACTGTCCTCTCAGAAACTTCTACTTATGTTCATACGAAGTCTACGGAGGGCTTTTAACCTCCGTAGACTTCGTATGAACCCTTTCTGTTATACTCAGACCTCAAAATACTTTCCTCTATTCTAATACAAACTATAAGTGGCTTAAAACCAGGTCCGACTTCTTATGACCTCCTCTTATTATCTTCGGTCGTCCCGAATTCCCTTGTATACAAACTCAAACTATTTGAAACCTACCACATACCACCTCCTTCTTTTCTACTAAATAAAACTGAACTTTACGGAATCATCGCCTACGACAGTCGGATCTCTAGAAATTTCCTCATATAATATATTTCCTTTTATAATAATCTGACCTCTTAAAGGTACCAATTTAAGTCAATTTAGAGTCAGAAGAAGCTCGAATACCAAATTAACCTCGAGCACTATTCAGAAGTGTTTCCAATTGTCGTCAGGCCCTAATTTACCAATACGAACAGTTAGAAAATCGATGAAACATTTTGGAGATGTCCGGAACAATTTTTTTCTGGAATCTCGGTTATATTGAGAGGTACCGCTGACAAACATTAATCCTCTCCTGAGCATCTACATAACTAGTCAGATTTCACAGATCGCTTAATACCTCAATTTATATATATCCCGAATCGGGCTTTGCAGTAGCCTCTGCTAAACCTGTGTATCGTCTGGCGGCGACCTTTATGCAATGTCAGACCCCTCAACCCTCTAAGGATATCCTGGGTTTCTTTTCGATCTCATATTTATTTTGTCAGATATGCCAGAAGTATCTCTCAGATATGCCAGAAGTATCTGGAATCTCGGTTATACTGAGAGGATCTCGCTGACAAACATTATCTTCTGGAATCTCTTATACTAGAGAGGTACCGCTGACATTTTATATATATATATATCCGCTTTGCAGTAGCCTCTGCTAAACATCTGGTGTCTGGCGGCGACCTTTATGCAATGTCAGACCCCTCAACCCTCTAAGGATATCCTGGGTTTCCTTTCGATCTCATATTTATTTTGTCCGATATGCCAGAAGTATCTCCTATACATCTGACCTCTTATGCAATGCCTGACCTCTCAACTCTCTACGGATATCTTTGGTTTCCTTTCGATCTCATAATTAAATTTTTTAGATAAGCCAGAAGCTTAGTAGGTCAGGAGTTCATTTTATAAAAAAAAACACATCCCAAGTTCCTCGTATCACAAATGGGACCTTTCGACGACTTCTGTACTAATCGTATTCTTCAGACCTCGGCGGAAGCTCTTCTTCTACTAATTGAAACCTCAGAGTCGCCATATCGGACCTTTTCAGACCTTCTCCGACATAAATCTGTCCCTTCAAGCGGTCTTCTTAAGCTTGTCGGGCTTCTTGGGATTACTTCGTACAAACTTCAGGTCTCTTCAGAGTTTGCCTACATTTTTTATGCCCTGACTCCTCCGAAGCTCTAGCTCCGAAGCCTAGTTACGATTTTTTATAATATCAATCACCTGTTTTATAATCAGGACTTTTAGGTACTCTTCTGATCTCCTTTTTAGACCTCGCCAGGATAATATTGATCGGCATAAATAGTCAGGCTTATCGAATACTTATTGGGCCGCTTTCCAGCATTTTATGCACAAGTCGGATCTGTCAGAAGGTTTTTCATTGGATGCAGATTTTTTATATAATAACCGCAACTATGGGGATCATTCTGTGCTTTAATAACCTGCCAGAGTTCGTAAACCTTTAACAATTATTATCTTCTATGAAAATCAGTCCATTAAGGAGCCAGCCAATAGCTGGTTTCTACTGATCCCTACTTTTATTTCGAGCTTAACTTAGGCTTAATTAATCTGTTCAGGCAAAAATCGCCATACACTTATGCGGCACCTGTGGCCTTTTTCCGTACTAATTGATCTCATCGAAGCTTCTTCCGTGCCAATTTGACCTCCTCTCAACTGGGGAGCCTCTCTTTCACTTTGATAGAATCTTTTCACTGTTCCATGTCGGACCTCATTAATCTGACTTCTGTTTTTGGGTGTACCGCTCACATTTTCTATATCGGACCTCTAAAAAATTGTTATTTTTTCTACTCGGACATTCTCTCAGAATCTCCTACTATACCCTCTCATATACCCTCGAAACTACCTATATAATAACTTCTCAAGTTCCACTCATATATTTGTAAGACCTCTCAGAAGCTTCTCTAATTATACCCGGACTTCTGAGGAACTATTGCAAAAGTAGTCCCACCTCTATAGGGGAGTTTATTTTACACATTTTCGACATCTCAGGTGGCTATCATTTAATGGTTGGATCTCCTTCTATACTATTTAGACCTTTCTAGGCGCCAAATCTTCCATTCGTGAAACTTCTCAGAGCCTGAGTTATTTTGTAGGGAGAACCACGCAAATGTTCCTTATCGGACATCTCAGAAGCTGCTTCTGTTCCATTCGGACATTTTATAAACTCCCCAGAATATGATACACTTGAAGACCTCTCAATAGAATTTCCTACTATATAATAAGACACTTTTCAGGAGCTACTCCTACAATAACCGCTCCTGGGTTACTCATATACATCTTAAACCTCTTAGGTGCTTCTCTAATTCTATCCGTATTTGTGAGGAATTCATGCTAAAGTTGTTCGAACTCTATAGAGTACACCTTATACCAAGCGGACCTGTTAGGAGTTTATTTTATAATTTTCGGACACCTCAGACGTCTATCATTTAATGGTCGGATAGCCGTTTATACTTGTTGGATATCTCTGGACGCAATATTCTCCATACGTAGAAATTCTCAGCAGAACTACTCAGATTTGACTTATGGGCCATCTCAGACATTTTATCGGACCTACCTTTTCAGACCTGTCAGAAGTTCATTCGTTAATAGTCGCATCTGTCTGAAGCTCGTCCTATAAAATCATCTCATATTCTATGAAGGTTCTGCGATACTTGTCGAACCTATAAGAAGCTTCACTAATATTAGTCGGTCTTGTTACAACTTCTTAATTCCATAG
Source organism: Musca vetustissima (assembly GCF_032173495.1). Lineage (NCBI taxonomy): Eukaryota > Metazoa > Arthropoda > Insecta > Diptera > Muscidae > Musca > Musca vetustissima. The sequence goes on along the minus strand of NW_026882799.1, from coordinate 203,429 downwards.
GAGCTTCAAAAGTCGAAAATATTAGTTCGGATCTATAAGAAAAACATTCCTTTATAAATAGATGAAGTTCTGATGAGCTACTTCGATACTTGTCGGACCTCTGATGAACATATTTTTGTAAGTAATTTATTGAGCTTCTTTTATACTAGTCAGACCTCCAGGGTGAATTTTCTAACATGTTCACATCTCTAGAAACTCTTCCTTTAATATTCTTCTATACCGAACCTCTAAGGCTCTCTTTTTCTAGATTGATATCTTAGGAGCTGCTTTTCAGGCTTCCTGAAACATTTACTAATACTTATCGGATATTTGAAGAACTCCTCATATACAAGTCGGAACATTTACTATTCCTCGTGCAGTAGTCGAACGTCACAGAAGTTGCTGCTATACTTGTAGGGTCTCTAAAGAGCTTCTTCTATACTTTCGGCCAAAACCAAGCCTCTGAGATCCTCTTAATTTATATCTGGCACATGAGTCACTCATATACTTGGCAGACTTCTGGGGAAAGGAAAGTTGAATTGCACCTCGCTTTTCGTGCTTTAGAAGTAGTCCCACCTTTATAGAATACTCCTTATACAAATCGGACCTCTTAGGACGTTTTTTTTTAAACTTTTCGGACATCTAAGGCGACCATCATTTAATTGGTCGGATGGCCGTTAATACTTGTTGGACATCTCTGGACACAAAATCCTCCATACGTAGAACTTCTCAGCAGAACCACTCAGATTTGACTTATGGGCCTTCTCAGACATTTTATTGGACTTCCCCTCGTATATTTTAGAAGCTTCCAGGGTATGATACACTTTCATTAGAATATCTTACCTCCACCCATTATACACTTTTCAGGAGCTACTTCTATAATAACCTCTCATGAGTCACTCATATACTTGACAGACCTCTTCGAAGCTTCTCTAATTACACGGAGGACTTCTGAGGAAAGGAAAGTTGAATTGAACCTCACTTTTCGTGCTTTAGAAGTAGTCCCATCTTTATAGAATACTCCCTATATAAATCGGACCTCTTAGGACTTTTTTATACTTTTCGGACATCTCAGGCGACCATAATTTAATGGCCGAATCTCTTTCTAATCTAGTTAGACCTCCCTGGACGCGAACTCCAACTTTTGTAGTGCTTCTCAGAATCTGACTTCTTTTATTGACCTTATCGGACCTCTCAGAAGTTGTTTCTGTTTCACTCGTACATTTTATAAGCTCTAAGAAACCTCGCTTCATATTATCGCACCTCTAATGAATTTCCAATATACTCGTCGGATACACCGATCACTCCTCCCAACACCAGCCGAAACCCTAACAAACATGTACAGCTAATGAAACCTCCCAAGGGTTTCTGCCAAGGCTACACAGGCCTCCTAATTGTGAAAAATAACCACAAAACTTGACAACACTGGCTGATCAGGTCAAGCCGATCATCCAAACTGATGGGTGATTGAATTTTAGAGCGTACGACAAATATTATATACAATCGGTAGCTATGCGAACGCGCGATTTTGACAACCATTAGGCATTTTTTATATTCGTTCATTTTCTTCTTCTTCGTGCTGTTGTTGTTGTTGCTGCTGCTGGTGTTGCTTTTCATATTCTCGACGTTTTTTTATGACTTTGTTTATAAAGATTATGAAGGCGCAAATTAAAAATCCAACGACGACGATGAAGAAGAATAAAAAAGCAAACAAACACACACACGCACACAGATAATCGATAATAACGAAAAAATAAAAAATGTTGACGCCACCGACGACCGAACTGTTAACCAGAAAGAAAAACAACAACAGCAGCAACAGCAACACAAAAGATCATTCACTTGTTTTAGTTCGTCGTCTTCGTTCGTGGCTGTTATTATTTTTGTTTAATTGTGCATAATTTAAATTGATGAGGGTGCTGTAGGGTGAGGAACAGAGCAGAAGTCCGAAAAATGCTCCAAATTTTTTTTTTTTGTATTTTTTTTAAATTATTCCGAAACGTCACTTAGGTGATATTCCGGTATTGGGAAGTGGATTGGAGTGTCAGAATGTCAGAATACTTAATTTGATGAGAGGCCCGTCAGAAGTTCTTCGAAGTTGGCTGAACTCTCAGAAAATATTCGCACACTAGTCGAATTCTAATTCTCAAATTATCCTCGATTACTATTCCAATATTAAAGAAGCTTCTCTTTCGCCAAAATTTCCCGCTTATATGACAGGAATTTTTGGAAATTCTATCGGAGATTTTCCGACTTCGTAGAAACATCTCCCAGGCTTGTAAGGTTTCTTAGCGGTGTTTGCTATAATAATCGGACCTCTCACATGCCCTTCTAATACTAGTCGGATCATTAAGAAGTTCTTCACACACTTGTCGCACTTCTCAGAAGCTTCGACCTTTCAGATGTTCGACTCTCGGACCTCCTCTCGCTTATATGGCAGGAATTTTTGGAAATTCTACCGGATATTTTCCGACATCGTAGAAGCATCTCCCAGGCATGTGAGGTCTCTTAGAAGTGTTTGCTATAATAATCGGACCTCTCACACGCTCTTCTAATACTAGTCGGATCATTAAGAAGTTCTTCACACTCGTGTCGTACTTCTCAGAACCTTAGACCTTTTCAGATGTTCGTCTCGCGGACCTCCCAGAAACTAGTCTATATAAATAAAGGTTACATAATATATCACAATCCATCTAGTGGACCTCCCAGAAACAAGTCCATACAAATAAAGGTTACATAAAATATCACACCCCATCTAGTCGGGTTTCAAAGGCTTTTAACTATTTGATCTCTCAAAAGCCCTCACTAACATTCATTATTTAATAGTCGGACTTTGCAGAAGATCGTTCTATAAAAAATATTTCCATTTTATGGTCGGATATCGATGAATAAATTCATTTTCTATCTATACGGCATCCTGCTCTGTACATAGTTTGGAAATTCTACCTAAAAATGTTCTAACTCTTCGAAGCATCTTCTAGGCTTGTAGGACCTCTTTAAATTGTTTTATATAATAATCGTCCCTACGTCGATACTTGTCGGACCTCTGATGAACATCTCATAGTTTTCTGGGTCATTTATTGAGCTTCTTTTAAACTAGTCGGAAAATATGCTAGGACGCCGCATCTATATGTAGCAACTCTAATAGGCTCCTCTTGCACTAGTCGTACCTCCTAGGTGCATTTTATACAATATTCAGATCTGTAGAAAATCTTTCTTTAATAGTTCGGACTTCATTATTAGAAGCCCTCTTATACGAGTTAAGCCTCTAAGCAACCACAGCTCTTCAGACAAATCTCTAAGCCTTTTTGAAGTTTGATCTCTTAGGAGCTGTTGATCAGGCTTCCTGAGACATTTATTAATACTTATCGGATATTTAAAGAAGCTTCACATATATTAATCGGACCTCTATGGAGTTCCTTTTATACCAGAATATTTCCAATACAAATCGGACCTCTAAGGAGCTTCTTACCTACGATTCGAGCCTCTAGCAAACATCTCATATAGTCGTCGGATTTCTAAGAATTTTATCCAATACTTTTCGTGTCCCTAATGCTATTTTCTGTACTTCTCCGACCCTTTTTGAGCTTTTCCTATACTGGTTGGAAGCTCTTGAGGTCGAGAAGCTCTTTGAGGTTCTCAACTCATCTAGGAGTTGCCTTTATTCTAATCGCATATACTTTATACTTATCATAGGAGCCTCTCGTAATCCTCTTATACTGGCCGGGCTTCTATGGAGCTCACGCTAAAATAGTCGTACATCTAATAGGTCAATACAATACCAGAGAGGCTCGAAACTAGACGACCTGTGAAATTTTTTAGAGATCGACTGGTTTCGAGCCTCTCCGAAACTTCTCATACAAAAGTAGGATCCCTATGAAGTTCATCATACAGTTGTCGGACTTCATATAAATTACTCATATACTTTCCCGGACTCTACGGCGCTTCTTCTATACTTTTGAAACTCTTCTTATATTCATCAGTTTGAACCCATAAAGAGCTCATCCTACACAAACCAGACCTCTAAACGGTTGCTCGTTTTCTAGTCGTACCTCTAAGGAAATTCTATTGTACGAAACGGACACCAGAGGACATCTGAGGAATTTCATACTTGAAGACCTTACATGGGTGAGGTTCAACCGGTATAGGTGATACCGGTTGAACCTCATCGGAGCACCTTTTAGACTTCTTCGAATTCTAATCCAGACCTCCCAGTAGTTTTGAACCTCATCGGAGCACTTTTTAGACTTCTTCGAATTCTAATTCGGACCTCTCAGGAGTTTTTTTTTAATACTTTTTAGGCATATTAACCTTTAATGAGCTTCTCCCATACAAGGCGTACTTCTAAGAGGCTCATCCTATTCCAATCGGACCTCTAAAGGTCTTACAATGTACTATTTAGGCCTTAAAAAAATCAGGATACAGGAATATGACCTCTATAACCATCATACAGGAATATGACCTTTACTCATGTATAATGATTGAAGACCTAAAGAGCTTCCTCTAAACAAAATCAGACCTTCCCGATCCTCTTAATTTATACACGACAGACTTCACATGGGCTAATCCTATACTTGGTGGATCTCTCAGACACTCCTCTGAGGAGCTAACGACATATTATCTGAGGAACTAATGTCATATTATGGAGTCCGCCTTATGCCAATCGGACCTATCAGATAATAATTTTATAATTTTCCAACATCTCTTGCGGTCATACTTATCTGATCGGATCTTCGCCTTACCTAGTATGGCCTCTTTGGGTACACAATCCTACATTCGTTGGACCGAAATCCTAGATTTGTAGGACTTCTCAGAAGCTGCCAATTTTTATTGGGAGGAATATATAATATTCAGGCCTCTCTGTAGCTCTTCATATACTAGTCTCTATGATGTTCCTCCTATTCTTTCGGGACAATATGGAACTCTTGCTATAGTGGTTGGAACCCTGAGGAGCTCATCTATACTAGTCGAATCTCTATGAATTTATTTCTATATGAGAGCTCTATGGAGCTCTTCATATACTGGTTAGACATCTAAGAAGACTTTCCTTTACAAGCCAGACGGAATTTTGGGTACACAAGCGTACATTCGTTGGACCGATATCCTAGATTTGTAGGACTTATCAGAAGCTGCCAATTTTTATTGGGAGGAACATTCAACTTCTATTTCGAGTCTCCACCGTTCATAGACTAGTGCCTCGGACCTTTAATATATGCTTGCCAATTGGGAAAGGGATGTTCTCTCCTACAGTAGCCCGACCTCTCAGAGCACGATATCTTACATTCTTAGCAGCCTTTTGGGCATAATATCCACACTTTGCCTTTCAAATATTTACTTTTCTTGGTCGGACTTGTACTAGTCGGACATGTAATAGATACCTAGACAACTACTCGGATCTCTAACGATATCCTTTTAAATTTGGAAATAGTCGGACCTCAGAATCCTATTCAGCCCTTCTGTTCTGTTTATACAATTCAAACCTTTTTGAAGTCCTTCCTTTTTATGAAGCTATAGGCTCCGCCTATTCTGGACGCGTTCCTTGAAAGAATACCCTAACCTTTCAGAATCTTACCCTTTATTTGCGGGACGGATCAGCGTTCCCTAAAGTTCCTTCATTTCATTTTAGAAGCCACTGTAAACGATTTTCTTATTTTCCTCCATTCCGTCATCCACCCATCGTTCGAACCCATCCGTCCATACATCCATTGATGGCAATTGACTTGATTTGTTTTATGGTAATTTGTAACCAGTTCCATTGATTTGAGAATGACACAGATCCCGTTTTGGACATGTTGCCGTAGCTCATCGAAGTCGTCGCCGCCGCCGCCGTCCTCATCATCATCTGCATTTATGTTGCTATCAATGTCATGGCTATGGTCTTTCTATAATTTTTGAGACCTGTTTTGGCGAACATTATTTTTTGTTTCTGTTCAAAATGTTCTCCAACCGTCCAGCCAGACTGATCTGAACATCGTGGCATAAAATTGACTTTGTTCATCGGTTTTTTTGGTTAAATTCAAATGTGAATAGAAGAATAGACCGATCGATCGATCGCTAGCTTGCTCGAAACTTGTCTAGCGGGCTACGGTGTTGGCCAAATGACAAGAGCACCAGAACACTTAAACAGAAAACAACAAGAACAAAAAAAACTGGAACTGGATGTTCGATCCTCCTCTATAACAGAAAAAAACTGATTTCTTCTTTTTTGCATTGTTTTTGATTTTTTTTTTGGCTTACAAGATTCGGCGCCGTTCTATGACTCCTTATTGTTCTGCTTTTATTTTTCATTGTTGTTGTGTTTTTGTTGTATTTTGGAGTCTTCCTGTTACTGCCGCACCTCCTTCGCTATTCTGGTTCTGCATTGGTGAAAATAGTCATTGTCGTCGTAGCCGTTTTTTTTTATTTGTCGTCATGTCTACTCCAAATGTCTGCCTTCATGGCCATCAAATGCTGGTCCACTGCTTGCTCCAAACTTCCTTTTGTTTTGCGAAGTTCTTGTTGTTGTTGTAGTTTTTGTTTTTCTTGGCCTACGATAGATCTTAGAGACATCTTTATTGCTTGGCTTTGCCAGTTGAATGGTCAATTTACTACATTTATTGACAGTTTACACCTGCACTAGTGACAGCCCCGGTACGACTTCGATTTCGTGTTGTTCTGTTTTGGTTTTTGTTGTTGTTGTTGTTTTTTTCGTTATCTGGCCTGCCATTCGTGTTACTGTCATGGCGAGACTTAAGGATGACTTCAGGAGACTTCGATCGTATTGCACGTACTGTTGGAGTACAGTCTAGGTGAAATGTGTAAAAGTAGAATTGATATGATTTGAGGAGAAGAATAGGCCTATGAGAGGTAGGATAATTATTGGAAGAGACTAGAGTGCGAGAAATGTCTGAACGGTGTTGTAAGAAATGGGGTGGAACTCCTAAGTAACCTGGCAAGTACTAAGAACATTTACACATACTAATCGGATCTTAAAGGAACTTCTTATATATGGGTCAAACCTGTAATATATAATATTCCGGCCTATATAGCAGTCGAAGCTTGTATAACCTCTAAGAAATTTCTCATATACCAGTCGGACCTCTAAGACACTTTTCCTATGCCAGTCGGTACTCTAAGAAACGCCCCAACTCCGATCTAAACTTTAATGAGCTACTCATATTCAAGTCGGAACTCTAAGGAGCTTCTCTTATATTTTTCGAGCTTCTATTAATATTCTAATATCGTAGTTGGACTTCTAAGAAGTTCATCCTATACCAGTTGGACCTCTAAGAAACTCCCTCCATGCCAGTGGGACCTCTTAGGAGCTTCTCTTATATTTTTTCGACACTCTATTAAGCTCCTCATGTAATAGTCGAACGCGAAGAAGTTACTTCTATACTAGACGAACCTCTAGGAACATTTTCTGCAATTTTTGAGACACTATGGTCGAACATCTAAGTAGCCTAAGTATACTGATCGAATCACTAAGTAACTCGTTATATACAGGTCGAGCATCTAATACATACTATTCGGACATCTAATACATACTATGAAACCCTTCCTATACCATTCAGAGTTTTAATGAGGTCTTTTCTGAAAATGACACCTCTACCAATTAGGGAGCTCCTCCTATTTCAATCGAGCCTCTAAGGAACTTATTTTTTTATTTTAGAGGCCTCTATGAAGCTCATCATATAGTAATCAGACTTCTAAGTTGTCCATCCTTTATTTTTGGACCTTTATAGAACTTTTTCTATATTGGTCGGTCTCTGAAGAGCTCTTCCTATATTAAGCTCTTCTTATGTGAGTCCAATCACTATTTAGAGCTTTTCCTATACAAACCAAATCTTAGAAGTAAAGTTCTCCTCTGCTTGTATAATCTCTAAGAAGCTAATACTAAGGACATGTACGGAATAACTCCAACACCGGTCGGAAATTAAAGAATCTACACCTATAAATGTCGGACCTCTAATAAGTTCCCTATATACTATTTAAGTCCCTTTGACGCTTCTCTAAGAAGTTCCTTTATACTAATCGGGCCTCTAAGGTAAATTTTCAATAGTTTTGGGAAATTATAGAACGCTTCCTTTACACATCGATATGTTCCGATATATATGAAGCCCTTGCAATACCATTAGTAACTTTATTCGTAACTCCTCCAATACCAGTCGGACCTCTAAGAAATTTAGTGGGACATCTCTATAAAGATCTTCGTGTAGTAGTCGGAACTCTTAGAATTTCCTCCTTTACTAGTAGAGTCTCTAAGGTACACCATTTGCACTTTCGGGCCTTTATGGAACTCTTCTTATCCTGATCAGATCTTTTATATTAGTCCAAATGCTTTGCTCTACCCTTGTTATCAGACCTCCAAGGAGCTCAAGGTTTTTTTACTACTCTGTCGGAACTCTAAGCTGCTAGACTTTTACAAGTCGGGCCCTTAAGGGAGACATCTATAATATTCTTCAGATCCTTTATATTAGTCCAAATGCTTTGCTCTAACCTTGTTATCAGACCTCCAAGGAGCTCAAGGTTTTTTTACTACTCTGTCGGAACTCTAAGCTGCTCCATTTTTACAAGTCGGACCCTTAAGGGGGACATCTATACTATTCTTCATACTTTGGTTAGACGTCGAAAGATACCTCTCGGATCTCCTAGTGCACCCTTTATGAAAATCTTTATATATCCTTGGTTAGACTTCTAAGGAGATCAGTCCCTTTTTACTAATCTGTTGCACTTTCAAGCAGCTATTATTTTACATGTCGGACCCTTAGGGAGTTCATCTTATATTATTTGGTTCTTTACGAATTTTCTCTTAATAATCGGATCTCTAAATAGCACCACATTCATATAATATTCGGGCCTCTACGATGCTCTTCATATAGTAATCGGAATTTTAAGAATTTCCTTCTCTACTAATCGAATCTCTATGAACATATTCTGCACTTTCTGGCCTTTGGATAGGAATAGTTCCATCTTCCTTTCCGGGTCGGATCGCTGAGCTACTCATCTTATAGTAGTCTTATATCTAGGAAGGTATTTGTAAATTAGTCCGACGTCTATTTGGATTTCGTGCTACCTTGGTTAGTCGAACCTCTATGAAGCTCTTCTTATATTAGTATGATCTCTATTAGGGGCTCTTCCTATACTGGTTAGACATTTAAGGAGCTCTTCCTATACTGGTTAGACATCTAAGGAGCTCTTCCTTTACTAACCAGGCCCATTTTAATAATCTATCGGTCTTCAAAGGAGCTACTCTACTTCTAATCGGGCACTTAAGGATCTCCTTTTCATTTTTTCAGCCTCTATGAAGTCTGACCTGTAAGAAGTTCCACCTATGCTATACTACGGGTCTCTAAGGAACATATTTTAAACTTTCGGAACTTTTTCTATACTGGTCAGATGTCTGAGGGCACATGCTATATTTGTCAACCCCTAATTCTCTCTTCTTATATTAGCCCGTCCTCAATTTGGAGCACTTCCCTATACATTTCAGACCTCTATGGAGCTCCTCCTATACAAATTAGAACTATGATTAACTCTTCTTTTTTCAGTTGGACCTCTAAGGAGTTCCACTCAGAAGCCCATTTTTTTCTTGGCAGATTTATTCCTACATTAGTCGGAGTTCATGGAACACTTGATATACTGGTCAGACCTCTGAGGCACGCATTCTAAATTTTTCGAACCTGTAAGGAGCTCCGACCTCTATTAGGATGTCTTCATATACAGTTTTTATGGTCGGATCTCTAAGACATTTTTTTTTGATCGGAACTCTAAGAAACTTTTTTTCTACGTCTCAGGATATTCCTTAACACTTAACAGACTTTTCCGGAGTGTCTTTCATATGTTCGGACCTCTCAGAAGGTCATTCTTTACTTACTAGATCTATTCCTACATGCATTAGGGAGACACATATTTTGAGAGGGTGCTCCTGAGAGGTCCGACTATCATATGACGAGATATTATGGTGAAATTGTATTTTATATATTAGTCCGACCTCTCTAGGGTGCTTCTTCTTCTAGGCTAGTGGAGAGCTCTTCTTTTTCTGATCGGACCTCTAACTGCTCCTAAGTGGTCCGACCATCATAAGAATATAAATAAGGTGGGAAACAAGGATATAGTCCTAATATCTCAGGTTTTGTTTAGCATGTCTTAGCAGGATCTTCGCAGAATTTTGATTTGTAGTGTAGGATTTTCACAGAGGTCAGATTTTATATTTCGATGTTTTATTTATATGGATTTTTTCCAGAATTTTCTTCTAACCTTTTTCTTTTTTTTTCTTCTTTCAGGTAAGCTTCAAATATTCCGAATTGGTTTAAAAGGTAAGGAAGATAGTTCGCACCGTTAAGCAGTTTCAACGGTAGGCTATGCTCTTAAAGGTGTTCTACAAGAGATTTATATTAGAGATTTAAATTAGAACAGTACTGACGAAGCTCTTAAATTAACCAAAAGTTATTCTGAACGGATCATGTATTTGCGGAGCTCAATGCTTCAAATAACATAAGTGGTGTTCCGACCTGCCCGATATATATTCGAGAAGTTTCAAGGAGCTCGAGCACGAGATCGAGCCTTTAAGGAACTTATTTTTTACTTTACAGGCCTCTATGAAGCTCCTCATATAGTAATCAGACTTCGAAGTTGTCCATCTTTTATTTTTGGACCTTTATGGAACTCTTTCTATATTGGTTCTGTAAGAATAACATATTAAGCTCTTCTTATGTGACTTCGGAACTTCAAATTGTTCCTATACAAACTAAATCATAGAAGTAAAGTTCTCCTCTGCTTGTATAATCTCTATGAAGCTACTACTAAGGACATGTTCGGAACAACTCCAATACCGGTCGGATCTCAAAGAATCTACACCTATAATCCGAAACTTATAACCCAAAGCTCCCTCCTTACATGCTTCTGCTATGCAAAAAAACAATCCGCAACAACAACTTCGAGCTACTTAATAACAACAAATTGTTAAGGTCATGGTTACAAATCACCCAAAAATGGAAAACGCTTAGGCTCCTGTATATGTGCGCGCACTACACACATTCCATGTGGCCAATTCCATCGTTCGTTCATGGTCACATGTTGTCAGGAAATATAATTGAACAAGTTGTCACAAGGCATATGGCAGTCAGTGGTCGGTCGGTCGGTTACCGAACTGTTGTTGTCCACTGATGATAATCATTTTTCAAATTCCTGATATGTGTTCACCAGGTTTCCAAAGTGGTTATAACATATCAAACGACCAGTCGTCCAGTCCTCTTCAGTTCGGTCCCCAGTCCCAGTCAACATAGAAACACGTTGCCACAATTTTTAATGGCAATAACAGCAGCAGCAGCAGCAGGATGTTTATTATAGAGAGTAATAACAACAACAACTACTACTACTGGCGATGTTACCGCAGTTGTTGTTGTTATTATACTCCAGCATACATTAACACCCGCCAGCTAATGGCCAACACCATTTGCAGTGAGCCCGGGCGCATTAATGCGCCCATCCATTTTTGTTTTTTGTTCCAGCCGTCCTCTTTGGCAGTTAATGATGCCAAAGTGTAGTCTGACAGCAACAGCAGCAAAAAAAAAAACCTTCCGCCACAGCCAAGTCAAGTGGAAATGATTACAACTCACTTAATGTGGCGGCCACTGCTGTTGGTACTGCAGCTCCTGTGCGGCGCATGTGCGCCTCCAGTCAATTTTCCCAACTCCAAATAAGGTAGTCGCCATCGTCATCGTTCGTTCTTGTTGAAAGCTAATTATCTACGTAATATGGCAATGCTCTCCTGCTAGATATTTATACGAGTGTGTATGTATGTGTGTGTTATTGCCATGGCAAAAGTGTTGAAATGCCTGCAGAGCAGAGCAGAGCTGACTGACTATGGTTTGACAAACAAATAAAAAAGTGTAGCGAACGTGAAGGTAAAAGGCTTCTGATTCGGCCTTGATGATGATTCGTAGACGAAAACGAAGTAATTATCGCTTTTTTTAAATAGAAATTTAATTGAGACCTCTTTTGAAGCGAACATAAAAATATTAAAAATTTAACTGATATTGAAACATTTCGTTTACTTGATGTACATTTGATATGAATTCGATTCTAGTTAGATGCGTCATTGTCATTTCAATATTCTACTACGGTTCTGAATGTCTCATCAGGTCATGAGAGGTCTAAAGGTAGTATAGCTTTAGCAAATAGGTGATAGTAAAGGAACAGATCCTGCGGAGAAGGTGTATTTATATAGATCACCCTCTAATTAGAGATTAGATTCTGGCCAACAACAATTCTGAAGGACTTATCAGTTGGTGAAATATTCGATTAGTGTATTGATTGTAAGGGAGCAGTTTATAAATCGATAAGGTCTCAAGAGGTCTGAATAGAATATAAGATGTCGAATGTATATTGGTTTGATTCGATTCTCCTTGAAATGTATCAGAATCTTGTCAGATTTCCTGAGATGTCCGACAGATAGCAGTAGGTGAAATTCTGATCAGACCATGAGATGCTTTAAAGATATGAGAAGGTTTAATGAATAGCTGATGCGAAGGACCATGTCCTCAGGATGATGTCATTAGAAGCCCGAATCATATAGTTGAGGTACAAAACTCCGAATATGTTCAAATTATTAGCTGGAAAGTTCATGGTCAGGGACTTGATTCAACGGCAATTACGAAGGACTATGGACTATGACTATGTGGTCATGAGATGTTTGATACCTACTAATTGTGAGATAGTTAGTTGAAAAGAATTCGTTTATGGGTCACAGAGATCTCTAAATATATTCAAAGAGGTCCAACTTGTATGGAATGAAATTCCCGATAACTTCGAGCCTCTCTAATATTGATGAGACTTTAGTCAGGCCCAAGTCATTTCTCTCTTATGCTGGTTAATGATGATTCTCTAGCTCCGATTTGGTTCTGAGATGGCCAAGTAGCATTAGGTGGTGGTACATGGTCAGATTCTTTGCTATTGCTCAGAGACAAGATTCGGGTCAAGGTAGGAATGGTCAGGTCTGGCAATGTCTCCTAGATACGGATTCTCTTCTAATGAGAGTCACCAATTTTAACGGATTCTTGTCAACGGGTACTAAGATGTCTGACATATAGTTATAGACCTCTTGGGGAAGATGCCCTAAGAAGTTCGAATAATAGAGAAATTTCGCAGATGTCCGAATAGTTCGCTGATAAGTTCGCGTCTGTATGATGTTGGTTAGAATCTAATCAGAGTAGGTATTTTGTCAGAGTGGTAGATTCTGTTTGGTGGATAATAGTGGGTGTGATATAGTTGACTAGTGATGATAACGTAACAGCTTGCAATGAGCAATGGGACTCTAATCAGATCCAAGTAATTTCTCTCTGATGGTGGTGAAGGATAGTTCTCTAGGTCGGATTGGGTCCTGAGATGTGCGACAGATAGTATTAGATGGCGAGAATGCCTGCTGCGTGAAGGAACAGACATTTTGAAGTCATTAGATCCGAGTAATCTCTCTGATGTAGGTGAAGGATGATTCTCTAGATCGAATTAGGTCCTGAGACGTTCGATCGGTTGAGATATCCAAATAGTTGATGGTATCAGAGTAGCTCCTGCATGAAGGAGCTGGTACTATTGAGGTCATCAGATCTAAGTAATTGCTTTCTGATGTTGGTGAAGGATGGTTCACAATATCGGGAGAAATATCCAACTAGTTGATGGTATAGTAGCAGCTCTTGAATGAAGGAACAGGACTTTAGTGGTCATCGGATCCGAGTAATATGTCTGATATTCCATCGGGTGAGATATCTAACTAGTTGATAGTATAGGTCCTGCTTGAAGGAGCAAGACATTACAAGACATCAGACATTAGAAGTCATCAAATCCGGTCCACAGATGTTCAATATATAACTAGTTGATAGCATAGTAGCAGCTACGGCATGAAGGAGCAGGACTTTAGGGGTAATCAGATCAGTGTTATATCTCTTATGTTCGTGAAGGATGGTTCTCTAGGTCTAATTAGGTACTGAGATGTTCGATCGGGTAGGATATCCAACTAGTTGTTGGAAAAGTAGCAGCTCCTGAGTGAAGGAGTAGGTCTTTAGAGGTCCGTATAGTATAGAGGTTGTCCTGCGTATATTAACCTCATTTACCTTCTGGTTGTGATCATCGATAATTCTGATAGCCGTATCAAGTCATGACATGTCAGATAAATACTAGTAGGATTACAGAAGAAGAAGCTTATCTTAAACAGGAAGCCTTAAGAGACTCAAATAGTATAGCCTAGCTAAGATGAGAATAGGAGAAATTACTAATACTGTATCTTAAGACGTCCGAATAAAATAGTTTCCTGAAAAGATCAAACCTCTTTGATATTGGAATAAAATACCTGATTATTTTTGAAATTAATTAGCCTCTAGTCAGATCGGAGTCATTCCTCTCTGATGGTTTCAAGTTCGGATTAGGTTCTGATGTGTCAGTCGGTGATGAGATATTCAATTAGTGGATGGTAAAGAGGCAACGTCCGAGAGGAGGAAGTCGTAAGAGGTCCAAATAATTCGGAAGTGAACTGGCTTCTATTGTAGTATCTTCTAAGAGGTCCGTGCGGAGGAATTCCATAAATTAGCTGTATTAATATTCGAAGACATGAGTAGTGTAACTGAGAAACCCTACTGGTAAGAGATTTATTCTCGGTCTCTAGAATAGGTCTTAGTAGCTTCATTTGAGGTAAAATGAGGTAGGGAATGACATACGAGATGCTTGGCGTCTAATAGATAATGTAGAATGTACATATAGTGTCTGTAGACGAAATGATCGACTACTGGAATAATAAGGGAGGAAGGGCCTATTAGAAAAAAATAAAGCAAGATAAGTACAATAGGAAAATTCGGCAGTTGTCAGAGGTTTTACAAGAGCAATCAGGGTTTCAAATGGCCTCGTACGAGGCTTGATTATTGGTTGAGATGCTTCTGTGAAATCCTAATAATATAAAAATGCTGCTCGAATAGTACGATATGTATATTTTGTATTCTAAGGTCTAAAGTCAATTTTTGAGAAGTTTGATTATAGCGGCGGGACATGAGAGACAAAAAGTCTTAAGAGGATAAACGGGTCCAACAATTTCCCCGAAATTCCTCAGTGGTGTGACTTTTTACTGGTGGAAACATTTTCAGGGAATCGATTGAAATCATAAGAGCCTTTCGGTTCCGAAAAGTATATGAAGGTATCCTGAGAGATCCAAATTATATACGAGATGTTCCTCGAAGCTTCCTATAATGTAGGAATACCTTCAAACAATTTCATATATCTTTCGGTTATCATCAAAAAGTTACTTCTGTGTAAATAGTAGATGACCGAAGATGTTGAAAATATTACATGGGCTCCGGAAACCTTCGAATATTGTGTGGTTATTGTTGGAGAGGTTGTGACGACTTATTGAACATCCATATATAGAAGAAGTGTAGGAGATTTTATATCTGGAGAGTATTTTCCAGCCAGCAACGTCTTGTGGGAGGTCTGCTTTCTATACACGACCAACCGAAACTCTAGAAGACCAAACATAGGGTTTATATTTTTAAAAGTTCTGCATGATTTTTTTTTTCTGATTAGAAGAGCTGTGAATGGTATATATTTGACACATACACACACACGAATTGTGTTTGACAAGCACTTTGTAATGAAGATAATGATTGAGTGACGTGTGGTCGTGACCACAATATCACCTCCTCCTCCTCCACCGCCTTTCAATAGCGTACTCGATACTGTCGTCGTTCTCGTGTGAATGAGTGCAAAATGTCGCGCCAAATGTGTAATCAGATCCATATTTTGTTAATAGAGTTTTTTGTTGTTATTTACTATTATGACCTACACCTACACGTCAGAGTGGTGGTATTGCTTACATACATGTTGGCAACAGATGGCAGGAGATGATAATTTATCAAAGAGCTAATCTGTATAAAGAAGAACTGTAGTAGGACTTCTGGCCATAGATACAAATTCTGTCTATGGAAGCCTTCTAGCCATAGATCTGCAGAAAGTCCTCCATCAATATGTGGGAGAGTTTTTTTGCCAACTGGACACATAAAGGATTTGTGGAAGTTTACACATAAATAGAAATGACAGGAACATAGCGCCATCCTAAGGAAAATAGCGCCACTAAATTAGAAAAGGCCTCAACCACCGCACTAAATTCAAGGCACTCTTATTTATAGGCAACGTTAGATGGTAGCTCCATAACTCAGAATCATCTACATAGCTCAAATAAAAACATTAATAACGAAGCTTACAGAAGTACTAATCGGTTGCCATGCTTTATGGAAATATAGCATAGGTAATAGTGCCACTCTGTGGAAAATGGCAACACTATATAAGCAATGACCCCAACCACTCCGGAAAATTCAAGTCAGGCGTTATTTCTAGGCAACGATAGATGGCAGCCCCTAATATGTAGGATACGGTACAGAAAAACAATCATGAATTTAGCTTTAGAATAAAGTGAAAACCATATATACGCAAGGACTAATCGTGAGGAGAAGTTACAGGGGAAAAATGCTTCTCTGGCACTAATATATATAATATTTAAATTTGTCAGCCTATTGGAGACCTATTCGATGTACTCTCCAAATGGTAAGTCTGTTGTGAAGCCATATTTATAGATGATATTTTGAGTAGAAGACCTCAGGGTTTTAATCGGTGTCCTATGGCATATCTGAGGATTTTTCTCCTGCATGAGATATTAACAGGTCCGAGAGGGTCTACATGGGAGATTTCGATCTTCTGACGGTTTTTAGAAGTTTCGCCCTCTGGTCCTAACGATCATTTGATGTAATAATCTCAGGGGAATAATTTCCTCTTATGAATCACTGCCCTCCTTGATGTAGGGGACCTAAAATGATATGAAATTCCGTTCCTATTGATATTTTTGATATATTTCTTGTAAATAATCCAGCTTAGTAGGCTTGTATGTTTGTACATATGTATTACATGACATACCGTTCGTCAATACCTCTGCCAATATTTGACAACTACACACAACACAATGATAATGCCGACGCCGATAAATGATGATGAAGTGTTAGTTGGGTGATGAGGATGTAAATCAATATTTATCATGATACATATATACATAGACACACATATGTACCTATATATATTTACATTATCTAATTGTTTACATAGCATCAATTAAATTCACTTGAAATATAATACATGCAAACATACATCTATATACATATATGTGCCAGCCATGCCATCTATCAATGGCCATAAAACAGGTATCGAGCGGATTTGTTTGGTATTTATGAATGGAAATTGTTATTTTTTTCATTTGTTTGTGAATGTGAATGTTCGGATTGTTTGTTTGCTAAGTGTGGAGGGCAAGGTGTGGGAGAAGCGGCTGTCGTTGTGAACACGTGTAAATATATATGTGCAATGATAAGTGGTATATATACACAGACCCATAGCTATGAGTTGTTAAAAGTCTTGGCAACAAGTTCGATAATAAAATAAATCTTTTGTTGTTGATAATAGAAGGGAAGTCAAGTTCAGGGTCTTCGGAATTTATTTTCATATGGCCAAGAAGGGACAGGTCGGTGACTCTAAATAGAAATATTTTTATTGGGTTTGATCAGTGACAATTTTGGCTAGCATAATATCGATGTCACAATTGTTGTGAAGAAAATCGGATGGTTTATATTGACGATCATAACTAAGGAAGCTCGGTCGTAGTAACGTTCTGGAAAGGCATGAGTTACTCCATGAAACTATTAAAATAAGAGTACGTATGTATTGGACTTAGGCTTATCAACACATGTTCCTTGTATTGCCGCTATTGGCTGCCTCAAAAATATCCTTTAATAAAGCCACGCCTATGCTGAGACTCCTCCATATATGGGAGTTTTTTTTTGTCTCTGGATAATTTGTAGGAGGTCTTTTATGTATAGCGGACCTTCTGTCTTCAGATTACCTATAAGAGGTTTTCTATTTATATCAAAAGGGGACCTGTTGGACATTTTCTGTCCATAGATGGCTTGTAGCGGGTCATTTATTTGTCGTATTTCATCTCTGTACACAGAGGTTTTCCCATGGAAGATCAATAAGAGATATTCTGTCTTCAGAAAGCCTTCTATCAATGAAATACCTGAAAGAGGTCTTCTATCTGTATAAAATCTGTCGAAGGGCATATAGGAGGCGCTTGGATCGGCGAGATTGTTAAAACTATTTCTGGCTCTATAAGTAATAGAGAACCAATAGGAGACTTTGTCGTTGTACATTATTTATATGGCGACTTATAGAACTGTTCTTTTTATAGGAGACCTGTTGAACATTTTCGGACATGAAAGACCTGTAGCAGATCTTTTGTCTATAGAAGGCCTGTGAAAGGTGTTATAAAATATCTATAGGTGGCCTTCTACCAATAAAATCCCTGTTGTAGGTGTTGTAGAACTCTGCTGGGAATTATTATGTCTTTAGATAATTTTTCGATTACCCTCTGCCAGATGTTTTGGGTCTAGAAAGCCTACTATCTATAAAATATTTGTAGATTGTCTTATATTTATAAAAAATGTTGTAGGAGCTATAGAGGACGCATGGGAGTTATTCTGTCTTAAGATGATTTGTCAATGGATGTCTGCCTAAAAAATATACGTATAAGGTCATCTGTCTATGGGAGACCTCATGGAGTTTTTTTTCATGGATGTCTGCTATATCTATAATATCCATGGGAGGACTTCTGTCTATAAAACAGCTATAGGATATCTAAAATGTAGAAGGTCTTCTATCAATATTGGACATGTACTACCTTTTCGGCCTTGGGAAGATGTGAAGAAAAAATTTCCATCCATAGACGGTCTATAGGAGTTCGTATGTATATAGGCAAATTACAATCTATAGAGCACCTGTCTTGTGGGAGATTCTTTCTCTACGAGCATGTCTAGTGGACCTTCTGCCTATAACTGATATATTAGACTTTGCTTGGTAATGTGATCATGTAGCGGATCTACTGTCTATAGGAAACATTTAAGAAGTGTTCCATCTTTGAAAAACCTCTATAGATTATGACCTGAAAGATGCGATACTCTATCTGATGCGTATATTTTGGGGTCATTTGTTTATAGGATACCTTCGACCATCGGAAGACTAATTTCTAACTTCCTATAAAAGGTCTGTATGAGATATTTTGTTTTACAGTAGGTATATTATCGACCTGTCTAAGGTCCTACTGGAAGACTTCTTCATCCATAGAAGACCTATAGGAGGTCTTATGTTTATAGCACCATTACAATATATAAAGAATCTGCCGAAGTTCTTGGGAGAGGTTCTATGTCTATGCCTAGGTGACCTTCTGCCTATAAATTACGTATTAGGATTTGTTTTGTAATGTGGTCCTGAAAATTTAAATAAGTCTTCGGTCTATAAGAAACATGAAAGAAGTTTTCGGTTTTTGGAAAACCTCTATAGATTATGACCTGAATAATGCGATATTCTATTTGATACGTATATTTCGGGGTCATCTGTTTATGGGAGAACTTCGATCGTCGGAGGACTAATAGAAATTCTAACTACCTATAAAAGGTCTGTAGGAAATATTTTGTTTTTATAGTAGGTATACTATCCACCTTTCTTAGGCCCTTCTAAAGACTTCTGCAATAAATTTTATTCATAGAAGGCCTATAGGAGGTCTTATGTTTATAGCACAAATCAATATATAAAGAATCTGCCGAAGTTCTTGGGAGAGGTCCTATGTCTATGCCTAGCTGACCTTCTGCCATTAAATTACTTATTAGGATTTGTTTTGTAATGTGGTCTTGTAGCGGGCCTACTGTGAATATTTAAATGGGTCTTCGGTCTAAAAAACATGGAAGAAGTTTTCGATCTTTGGAAAACCTCTATAGATTATGACCTGAAAGATACGATATTCTATCTGATGCGTATATTTTGCGGTCATCTGTTTATGGGAGAACTTCGATCGTCGGAGGACTAATAGAAATTCTAACTACTTATAAAAGATCTGTAGGAAATATTATGTTTTTATAGAAGTTATTTTATCCACCTGTCCCAAGACTTCTGCAATCTATTTTATTCATAGAAGGCCTATAGGAGCACAATTACAACCTATAGAGGTCGAAGTTCTTGTGGGAGGTCCTCTGTCTATGTGTAGATGACCTTATGCCTATAAATGAGGTATTAGGTTTTGTTTCGTAATATGGTTTATTGGCGGACCTACTGTGAATATTTAAAGGTTCGCCTGTCTATATGACACATCGAAAAAGTTTTTGTCCTTTATAAGACTTGTAAAACATTCGTGTGGGAGGATTTCTGCCTATAGAAACAGTCTACATTCTGCCTAAAATATGACTTATTATTTTTCCTTTCTGTATTGATGACCTGGCCTGCTCCTGATCTTTTATACGTAGTGGACCTTCTGTGTGTATTGAGAGGGCCAATTGTATATAGGAGGTATGTAAGATGTGTTTGGCCTTTGGAAGAATTTTCCAAGATATTCCATCTTTTGAAGTTGCGTATGAGGTATTATGTTTATAACCGAATTATTATCAATATAGGACCTCTCTGAGCCCTTCCATCTATAGAATCTTTTACATGAGTCCTCTGGGTAAAGAACCCTTGTAGGATACCTTATGCTTATTTGTATTTCAGTCCTGAAGGAAGATGTCTCCTATTTGTAGTGGGTTTTCTATGTGCGATATTTTCGGCCTTCTCCCTATAAATAGGTTATTAGACTTTAAGTTTATGAACTGAAGGAAGAGGTCCATATGTGTAGTAGAATTTCGATGTATTTTTATAGGGTCATATAAGGGATATTTTTGGACTTTAAAAGAATCGCAGAAGATTGTTCAGCTATAGAAGATCTATATTATAATTGGATTGGATTTTCTGCTTATAAAAGACTGATAGGAGGTTTTCTGTAGTGGGTCCTCTTTAGAAGCGTCTAAGAGGCTTAATAACAGGCTCACTACAGATAAGATGTTCATAAGTTCCTCTGTCAAGTGAAGGGCAGCTGGAAGGCCTTCTGGAGGAGATCTGGTCTGCTGCTGTATTTTGAAGGTCTGCATGAGAGTTCTATAGAAGGTGTCCAGCTATAGAAGATTTTTTCAATATATACATGATTTTTTTAAATGCCAAAACATACTCTTGGAAGATTTTCCGCCAATAGAACAATAAAGAATATCCTCATATCTAACAGCGCATTATCTTTCATTTGTCTACGGTAAAAAATGTAAGGTCGATTGAAAAATCCCCGACCTAACACAGACAAATTTGAAATATGAAAATCCTCTATTCAACGTTTCGGGCTCACTTCGAATTTTTTAATGTGGCCACATTTCGACCCAGTCCATTCTTGTATTTAAAGAATAATTTTTAAAGGACCTATACATGAAGCGGATTTTTTAAAGATCCTGCACAAGTCGCGGACTTTTTAAAGAATATTTTTTAAGGGACCATCGGGAGAGGCGTGGATTTTTTTGCTTGACCCTGTCAAAATAGGCTTAACAAAATCCATGTATTTTCTAGACCCTGAAAAATGTTCTACACAAAATCCAGGCCTTTGCTAGATCCTGAAAAATATACTTTAAAAAAAATCCACTACCAAAGTAGTCACTTCATATTTTCCAGCCGGAGTGTCTGTAGTCATGGATTTTTTATTGTCAAAGCCCAACAAAAATTTGTTCGGTGGAAATTTTCTAATTACCAGTTCATTTTTTACTCTAAATACCGCTTTATGTCACTTCTGAACTCATCTTACTTTGAGCTTTCCTTTTTCTCCCCTATATCCTCCAATTCCTCCCCTCAACACAATCCATATCATATTTCCATTTCCACATTACTCTCCTGTCATTCTAATTACAATCACATGCGATTAACTTTGTTGTGAAAGGTTTAAACGAAGTCATTCGTCTTCGAAGAAGTATTCTGATATTATTATTTTTTTCCATTACATCGAAGTCTTCAATTGAAACTACATTTTTTAAATTCTGTCTAGTTTTTATTTCAATTTGTTGTTATTAATGCCTATACGCATCATTGACTGCGAAGCTAAAAAACAAAAAAATAAATAATTCCTCATTGCTGTTAAGTGTGGAAATACTAGTCAGTTAATTGCAAAAAAATATAGAAACAGTATTGAATTTCCAATTCAATACCTTACATATTAGTTCATCTTCAAAAAAAAAAAAAATCTCTTCACGCCATACATTGTAAAGGAATTTTTGTTATTACTGGTAAATGGAAATGATGATGATGCACGCACATGAAAGGGTGTTCCACTAACGGAATGATGGGAAAGGATGATTAGTTTGAATATAAAATAAGTAATTGGTTCAAAAACTGTATCGACGCAGGAGTTCGGTTCAGAACTTAGACTTCTTTCATAGGTACTCCTTTAATTCGGTCGAAATCCCAGGTTATATTTAACTAACAATAATCGCACTTTATTTTGGAATATCTTAATAATGAATATCGTAAACAAATGCTTCCTCCTGACCGTATAACGTAAGCCAATCAAATGGGATACGTCTCAAGCCACATTGATTCCATTCTCATGAAAATTAGAAATTTTCCCATATCAAAGTTAGTCGAAAATATTAACTATATCAAATACATTTCTCTGTTATCTCTAGAATGATTCAGATTCTACAATCGGACACCTAGAAGCCATTTACACTGAAACTGTTGCTGTGACATTTATCTGAGGCTTTTCATAATTCATTCGAAAATCTGCAAATATTTGAAGGATAAGCTGAATTTCTGGGTCCTCCAATGCAGTATATTTTTTTCTCCCGACATATCCCTGATTCTTTTGTAGGACTCTGAGTCTAACCTGGGAATTACCTTACACAGATAAACATTCTACATCTTGGAGGAGATTTATGCCCCTTATTCTGAACGGAAGAGCTCCTCTTTGGACACAAAAGACTTACTTACTATTAACTATGTCTAACCTCGGCAGTAAGCCTAATATGTCTTTGACAAATTTCTTGGTCCCTCTAGAGTATTAAACTCTCGTACTTCAATGATCTGATACTATGGTTCAGAATATTCAAAGTCTTCTCGGAAATATTTGCGACTCATCTAAATTATATCCTACTTTGTTTAACTATCATCTATTCTACCCAAAGGACTACAAATTTTGTCCAACAATCAATTTCTCAAAGTAAAACCTACTGCAAATATATCTCTAACCTATCTTAAAAAAGCTGTGAGAACATAGACCAATAATTTGCATATAAATACCACAGTTAACCTCTAATATCAAGGAATAATACATTGAGATACTATGGGTTGTCGTAGAGCTATACTTAAAACCGATAAGTCTCAGCTTCGAATCATAAGGAAGAAAGACAATTTCTTTCAAAGTGGTTTCGAATATTTTTAATATGAGCCGTAAAACCCCTCCATATGAAATGCATCCGAAGCTCCCCGACATTCTAATAATCAACCTCGACAGCCTCGAAAGGCAGCGTTATTTCTAGGCAACGATAGGACCCCAACCACGGCACAAAATTCAAGGCAGCCCCCATCAACCAGAATCATCTACTTAGCTCAGCTAATCGAGTAAGATGGCGACGCTTTGTGGAAGTTTACACATAAATAGAAATGACATGGACATAGCGCCATCCTAAGGAAAATAGCGCCACTAAATTAGCAAAGGCCCCAACCACCGCACAAAATTCAAGGCACGCTTTATTTCTAGGCAACGTTAGATGGCAGCTCCATAACTCAGAATCATCTACATAGCTCAAAAAAAAAACATTAATAACGAAGCTTACAGAAGTACTAATCGGGTGCCATGCTTTATGGAAATATATCATAGGTAATAGCGCCACTCTGTGGAAAACGACAACACTATATAAGCAATGACCCCAACCACTCCGGAAAATTCAAGTCAGGCCTAGTACTCGCTACAGCAAACCAATCATGAACTTAGCTTTAGAATAAAGTGAAAACGAAACTTACGCAAGGACTAATCGTGAGGAGGAGTTACAGGGGGAAAATGCTTCCCTGGCACTAATTTCTTAAATTTTTAAATGCCATTATCCTATAGAAAATTCTGCTGAGTAGTCCGACTTGTATTATATGAAGTGCTGCAGAGATGTATTCTATCTAAAGAAGTTCCGAGTAAGCTCCTCTGACTTATAAAAACATTAGTGAGGTGTTCCTTAGCCAGAAGCGCCAATTTTTTTGCTTCCTTTTAACTCTTATCTCAGGAAGTTCTCACATGGGACATTTGGAAAATAAAGTATTTCTAAGTCAATAGTAAGGATCAACAGATAAATTTACAAGACATGGTCGAAAGAAACAGCTGCAGGGTGATAAGACTAGCATACACAGCGGCGATTTGGGATATGAATATTATATGGCGAGCTGCAGAGAGGTATTCTATCTAGAGAAGATTTTTTAAATGCCTCCTAATGGCATTGAAAGGTAGTCTACCTGCAGAAGGTCGGTATAAAGAAGACTCCAGAAGACTATTTTTCTCATCTCATCTCTCATCACAAGAAGTTCTTACATGAAAAATTTGGAAACTCAATATATTTCCCTTCGAAAACAAAGGAATTCTTTGGTTACAGAGATTTCCCAACAGCGTAGAAGAAACTATTCAAAACTTCGATTAAAATAGAAGGGTTCAAAAAAGTTGTAATAAAACTCTTTTCAATTTTTGTCATATAACTCTGGACTCGCTATGGTCTGGAGTATATATGCGATATGACTCCTCAAAGATATAGAGAACTTTAAGCTATCATTTTCAGAAACATTAGGATTAGTGAAATGTCTCCAGTTGGACGGGTGAGGAACTTCATTGGATTCAGCTGGAATACGAATAATATATTCTCTTATAAGACTTTAATGAAAGGTAGTTCTGCGATTTAAGTTCTCTAATTTCTAGACATAGAGAAGAGGAAAGGGATTGAAAATAGTCAGAGAAATTCATTTAATCCCAGTCAAATTTCACTGGCTTGGTAGATACTTTCCTAGTTTCGTAATGAATATAATGAATGAATATACCTACGGGTAAGATCTACATATATGAAAGGAATTGACAACAGTCAGATGCAATTCTTTGATCCCGGAAATAATAATGTATCAGGCTCATGGAAATTACTTCATCACTGGCAATGGATATTTTTGGTTTGGTTTGTGACAATATTTCGATAGACTCCTGAATAGTTTTCACAGACTCTAACCTCTGATTATTATTTTAGTACAGGATTCTGACCTAAATATTTTCTTAACATACTGGAATTCAACTCGATAACAAATACTTACTGCCACACATTTATAAAGTCTCCTAATCCTCATTTTCCCTGCCATCAGCTTCTCCTATAAAGATTTTCCTGCTTCACAGCTCACATCAGAACGTCTTTTAAGACTTCTTTCAGATCACCCCGTCCAAAATGGAAATCGTCAGACCCGTTCTTGTCTTCTCAATAAAGCCTATTAACATTCATTTTTGCTACCATCATCTCCATCTTTAAAGGTTTTCTCCTTCCGCTCTCATCAGCACATCTTTTAAGACTTCCTTCAGATGATCTCGTCAAAAGTGACCACTTAGTGTCCTTTTTTCATCATGTCATTATATATTTTATTTAGTTCGTTATAGACTCGGAATATACCTTAAACTGCCATATTAGCTCACTTCAAACTACTCTTGTTTGACACCAAACTTCTCAAGTTTGATATCAAACTACTCATGGTTCACATCAAACTACTTTTGTTTAACATCAATTTACTTTTTTTTCACTTAAAAGCAATTGTGTTCATCTTCAAACTTCACGTGGTTGACAAACTAAGTACGTTTGACGTCAAGTTTATTTTAGTTTACTTTGAAGCTTTTGTAATTTGCATCAAACTTTTCCAAATGCATTTTTTTGATGTCAGACTAATTGCGTTTCAATCTACAAATTTGAAAAGGTATACTTCAAACTATTTAAGTCTGATATCAAAATTTTTATGTTTTATTTCAAACAGCATTCGATTCATATCAAAATCTCCACTTTGTTTACTTCAAACGACTCTTGCTTGACATCAAACCACCCTTGTATGTAATCAAACTGCTCTTCTTTGGCATCAAACTACTCTTGTTTGATATCAAACTACTCTTTTTTGATATCAAACTACTCTTCAAACCTTTCGTATTGAATTCCAAAATACTCCTCATTCACATCAAACTACTTGTAGTTATCATCAAACCACATATGTCGTAAATCAAACTGCTTACTTTTCTTTAACACCTATCATCCCATTTTCCCACACACCCTTTTTGAACACTGGGAATATTCCATCACATCCAAAGCATTACTAATGTCTCTCTAGAGATGGCACGTAGGCTGCATAGTTAGAAACCTATCATCCAGGAATGAAAGAAAAAAATTACAAAGGTAAAGGAATGTTATAATTATTTGATATCATGAACTGACAGATAGACAGACGGACCGGACAGACAGCCAACCATATAGACAACTAGGCAGACAGATGAGTTGGGCACACAAAAAATAAAAAAAATACAGGCAAGCAACAACTAAAGACAATGCTGGTAGCGAATTTGGCCCCACTTTAGCACTCAGCTACTGTCTGTCTGTATGTCTAAAGGTGATAATGCTGCACTTGGTTGCACTTAGAATATTTGTCTAGGCTGATGGCAACAAAAACAAAAAAATCAACAACGACAACAAATTCTAGACTTGGATTGAGTCTGAGTGTAAATGTGTAAATGATATCACCACACCACATCTCTTATAAGCTGTAGTCAACCAACAAAACCGAACCCAAGCCCAAACCACCCAACCCATTCTATAGACTGAATCATACCTCCCAGCATTGCCACCCATGGAAAGAATACAATGTGCATACAATTTATTTATTTTTTTTGTGTATCCAATTCTAGATGTTCTGCTGCTCTGGCTGGTAAATCTATACTTAGCTCTCGGCAGTATACGACACAAAATAATAGACATAATAAACTATGTAGCAATGGGACAATGTATGTAATAATGTACATATATTAAATGACACATGATGGTATATGTGTAGCAGTTCTCTATTTTGGGTACAATGTATGTATGATGATAATGACGACGAAGATGATGATGGTGATATGCGTCTGCTTGGTTTGAAAGACATCAAGAACAAAATGTTGTATTTGTCTCGACTTTGAGGTAGCCTACCTACCTACCTCTTCTATAATCTTTATGCTCGAGACATAACTAGGTATGTAGTGAATATGGCTGCCGTTCTTTTTTTGCGATGTCTGTGTGGTGTGAGAATTCATACAAGACATCGTGTCTCCCATAAAAAGCCGTATGATGTTTTTTAACATGGTGACATTTCATTGCCACCTTCATACCAGCGATGGGCCATTGTCGTCTGTATGTCTCTATGACTATCTCTGTCTGTCTGTCTTTCTGTCTGTCCGTATCTCTACCTTTCCATCTAGCCCTTTTTTGTTCACTATTTATGGCTGCGTCATTTTGTCTATTGTCTATCATTCCGCTAGTCGAGCTATGAGGATGTTGTAACCTTTTTTTCTGAATTTTTTTTACATATCCAATATCGTTGTCTATCGTTTCTAAATATGGACATGGCGGTACGGAATGTTGGAAATATATTTGAATTTAACCTTCAAAAAGATTAGATGGGTGCACAAAAATTAGTCCGTCACAGTCACACCAATATTATGCTGCTTCAAACTATCTTTGGAGTGGTTCAAATCAGGCTTTGCTTACTTCAAACTACCCCTGGTTGACTTCAAACTAACTTTGGGTGTCCTCAAAATAGCCTTGAATGGCTTCAAACTTGCCTTGGGTGGCTTCAAACAAGCCATGGGTGGTTTCAAACGAGCCTTGGCTGGCTTCAAACTACATATGGGTTGCTTCAAACTACCCTTGAGTTACTTCAAACTACCATTGGGTTACTTCAAGCTAGGAATGGAATTTCTGGGAATTTTTTTCTATAGAAATAAAACCAGGTATCTATGGAATACTTCAAAATTATCTTTGCTTACTTCAAACTACAATTGGGTGTCTTCAAACTACATTTGGGTTGCATCAAACTACTTCTGAGTTGCTTCAAACTACCATTGATATACTTCAAACTACCTTTGGGTACTTAAAAATGGGAATGGAATATCTGGGAATAAAACCCAGACAAGGTTCTGGGAATTTTTTTCTATAGAAAAAGAAAGCCCAGACAAGGGTCTGGGAATTTTTTTTCTATAGAAAAAGAAAGCCCAGACAAGGGTCTGGGAATTTTTTTCTATAGAAAAAGAAAGCCCAGACAAGGGTCTGGGAATTTTTTTCTATAGAAAAAGAAAGCCCAGACAAGGGTCTGGGAATTTTTTTATATAGAAAAAGAAAGCCCAGACAAGGGTCTGGGAATTTTTTTCTATAGAAAAAGAAAGCCCAGACAAGGGTCTGGGAATTTTTTTCTATAGAAAAAGAAAGCCCAGACAAGGGTCTGGGAATTTTTTTCTATAGAAAAAGAAAGCCCAGACAAGGGTCTGGGAATTTTTTTCTATAGAAAAAGAAAGCCCAGACAAGGGTCTGGGAATTTTTTTCTATAGAAAAAGAAAGCCCAGACAAGGGTCTGGGAATTTTTTTCTATAGAAAAAGAAAGCCCAGACAAGGGTCTGGGAATTTTTTTCTATAGAAAAAGAAAGCCCAGACAAGGGTCTGGGAATTTTTTTCTATAGAAAAAGATAGCCCAGAAAGGGGTCTGGGAATTTTTTTCTATAGAAAAAGAAAGCCCAGACAAGGGTCTGGGAATTTTTTTTTCTATAGAAAAAGAAAGCCCAGACAAGGGTCTGGGAATTTTTTTCTATAGAAAAAGAAAGCCCAGACAAGGGTCTGGGAATTTTTTTCTATAGAAAAAGAAAGCCCAGACAAGGGTCTGGGAATTTTTTTCTATAGAAAAAGAAAGCCCAGACAAGGGTCTGGGAATTTTTTTTCTATAGAAAAAGAAAGCCCAGACAAGGGTCTGGGAATTTTTTTCTATAGAAAAAGAAAACCCAGACAAGGGTCTGGGATTTTTTTTTCTATAGAAAAAGAAAACCCAGACAAGGGTCTGGGAATTTTTTTCTATAGAAAAAGAAAGCCCAGACAAGGGTCTGGGATTTTTTTTTCTATAAAAAGAAAGCCCAGACAAGGGTCTGGGAATTTTTTTCTAAGGGTCTGGGAATTTTTTTCTATAGAAAAAGAAAGCCCAGACAAGGGTCTGGGAATTTTTTTCTATAGAAAAAGAAAACCCAGACAAGGGTCTGGGAATTTTTTTCTATAGAAAAAGAAAGCCCAGACAAGGGTCTGGGAATTTTTTTCTATAGAAAAAGAAAGCCCAGACAAGGGTCTGGGAATTTTTTCTATAGAAAAAGAAAACCCAGACAAGGGTCTGGGATTTTTTTTTCTATAGAAAAAGAAAGCCCAGACAAGGGTCTGGGAATTTTTTTCTATAGAAAAAGAAAGCCCAGACAAGGGTCTGGGCATTTTTTTTCTATAGAAAAAGAAAGCCCAGACAAGGGTCTGGGCATTTTTTTTCTATAGAAAAAGAAAGCCCAGACAAGGGTCTGGGAATTTTTTTCTATAGAAAAAGAAAGCCCAGACAAGGGTCTGGGCATTTTTTTCTATAGAAAAAGAAAGCCCAGACAAGGGTCTGGGCATTTTTTTCTATAGAAAAAGAAAGCCCAGACAAGGGTCTGGGCATTTTTTTCTATAGAAAAAGAAAGCCCAGACAAGGGTCTGGGGATTTTTTTTCTATAGAAAAAGAAAGCCCAGACAAGGGTCTGGGAATTTTTTTCTATAGAAATAAGAAAACTCGGATTTTTTCTATATAAAATCAATACCCAGTCGATGGGCCTGGAAATGTTTTCTTTATTTATTTTTGTTAAGAAAAATTATTTTCCTTCAGAAAAGAAAGGTGTTGTAGGTCAAGTGACCCTTAGATGGAAATAAAATGTAACGTGACAATACATAGCAAGCCAAAGCTCATGTTGCAGTTGAATCCAAAATCGGTGGCATTCAACAACAGTTGTGTGGTGGTGGCATTGATACAAGTTTTGGTTTCATTTTTCATTTCCTGGTCGGATGGTGTTAGAAAGACCTTGTTCGCCAGTTGTTTATTTTGTTGATTGCGGAGGTTGGGTTAAAAGGTTAAAGTTCAACTTTGTTATGCCAAAAATAAGTTAAAGAAGGAAATAAGACATTCAAGATGTTGCGATGGTCCATAGAAGACCTAAAAACAATAAATCCTTCTCAATACGAATATATATTTTTTCAAATTGTGATAGCGGCAGGGAAGGGTGGGACGGTAACCATGGTCCCCTCCAATTCTCAAAAAAGTTCTCACATAAATTTATTTATTTTTTCGTTACAGAAAAAATCAAAAATAGGGGGATTTATTTTTCTTTTGCGTCGCATTTCCCTATCTCTCACCTTCTCTCTCTCTCTCTTTCTCGTGCTAAAACGTCACATGTCAAACTGACACCTTTGTTTTTTGCAACAACAAACAAAACGTAGAACGAAAAACTACACTTCCCCAGCAAATTGATGATAATAACGTTAATGAGTTACAGCAATGACGACGCATTGCAGACGGTTTGGCTGCAATGCCGCAGCCTGTCCCGACGACGACACAGAGCCATTGCCACAAAACAGAAACAACAACACGAAAAAAAAACATTTGCCATGGAAACCCCTTTCCCACGTTGCAAAATTTTAGTGGCATAACTGGGCAAAGGTGTAACAGCCACCCATCGAATCGTTGCAGTCATCAACATCAACAGTCAATGCCACCATCAGCCATCATTACGGAATGATGAGTTCAGCGCGATTGTGTCGCGGGGTACGAACCACCGATAATATGGGTGATGACATAACCATCACCATCACAATCATAATTATTATCACCATCACATCAGCATTGTTCAGGGTGTAATAATCTATGCCGGGCAATGTGTGAATGGATATTTTTTTCTCATAGAAAATTTTTTGTTGAGGCCTAAGAATTTTTTTTCTATAGAAACTAAAAATCACAGACAAGGGTCTGCGAATTTTTTTCTATAGAAACAAAAAATCACAGACAAGGGTCTGCGAATTTTTTTCTATAGAAAAAAAAATCACAGACAAGGGTCTGCGAATTTTTTTCTATAGAAAAAAAATCACAGACAAGGGTCTGCGAATTTTTTTCTATAGAAAAAAAATCACAGACAAGGGTCTGCGAATTTTTTTCTATAGAAAAAAAAATCACAGACAAGGGTCTGCGAATTTTTTTCTATAGAAAAAAATCATAGACCAGTGGTCTGCGAATTTTTTTCTATAGAAAAAAAATCACAGACAAGGGTCTGCGAATTTTTTTCTATAGAAAAAAAATCACAGACAAGGGTCTGCGAATTTTTTTCTATAGAAAAAAAATCACAGACAAGGGTCTGCGAATTTTTTTCTATAGAAAAAAAATCACAGACAAGGGTCTCCGAATTTTTTTCTATAGAAAAAAAATCACAGACAAGGGTCTGCGAATTTTTTTCTATAGAAAAAAAATCACAGACAAGGGTCTGCGAATTTTTTTCTATAGAAAAAAAATCACAGACAAGGGTCTGCGAATTTTTTTCTATAGAAAAAAAATCACAGACAAGGGTCTGCGAATTTTTTTCTATAGAAAAAAAAATCACAGACAAGGGTCTGCGAATTTTTTTCTATAGAAAAAAATCACAGACAAGGGTCTGCGAATTTTTTTTCTATAGAAAAAAAATGTCTCAGACTGGGGTCTGCGAATTTTTTTCTATAGAAAAAAATGTCTATAGAAAAAAATGTCTCAGACTGGGGTCTGCGAATTTTTTTCTATAGAAAAAAATGTCTCAGACTGGGGTCTGCGAATTTTTTTCTATAGAAAAAAATGTCTCAGACTGGGGTCTGCGAATTTTTTTCTGCGAATTTTTTTCTATAGAAAAAAATGTCTCAGACTGGGGTCTGCGAATTTTTTTCTATAGAAAAAAATGTCTCAGACTGGGGTCTGCGAATTTTTTTCTATAGAAAAAAATGTCTCAGACTGGGGTCTGCGAATTTTTTTTCTATAGAAAAAAATGTCTCAGACTGGGGTCTGCGAATTTTTTTTCTATAGAAAAAAAATGTCTCAGACTGGGGTCTGCGAATTTTTTTCTATAGAAAAAAATGTCTCAGACTGGGGTCTGCGAATTTTTTTCTATAGAAAAAAATGTCTCAGACTGGGGTCTGCGAATTTTTTTCTATAGAAAAAAATCATAGACCAGGGGTCTACGAATTTTTTTCTATAGAAAAAAATGTCTCAGACTGGGGTCTGCGATTTTTTTCTAAAAAAAATGTCTCAGACTGATGTCTGCGATTTTTTTTTCTATAGAAAAAAAATGTCTCAGACTGGGGTCTGTAAATTTTTTCTGTAGAAAAAAATGTCTCAGATTGGGGTCTGTGAATTTTTTTCTGTAGAAAAAAATGTCTCAGACTGGGGTCTGTGAATTTTTTTCTATAGAAAAAAATGTCTCAGACTGGGATCTGCGAATTTTTTTTATAGAAAAAAATGTCTCAGACTGGGATCTGCGAATTTTTTTTATAGAAAAAAATGTCTCAGACTGGGATCTGCGAATTTTTTTCTATAGAAAAAAATGTCTCAGTGTGGGGTCTGCGAATTTTTTTCTATAAAAAAAATGTCTCAATCTGAAACCATTTCATTTTTTTCTATGGAAAAAAATCTCTGAACAACAAATCCGTACACCAATGAAAAAAAGGAACACATAAAATACGAGCCAGACGTAGCCAGGACGAAAAGCCATAGCCCAACAACAGTGGCAACAACATCACACCAAACAAAGTCTTTAACCTTTCAAGGATTTTTCCAACAAAAGTTTATTTCACAGTGTTGATGTCGTTGTTGTTGTTGTTGCTACTGGCGTGTATACTCAAAGCAACAAAAAATTCGAAGCGTGTGTTCTCAATTCAGGATAAAACTGGTACATGACTGCTAATGGTGGTGGTGGTGATGGTGATGATGACGACGGTATGACTGTAACATGACATGATCCTACGCAACCACGAAGTGAGGGACGAAAAGGAGCAACCACGCAACGGAGGAGGAATAGAAGTAGGGACAACATTTAATGGTCGTATCTATGTTATTGTGTTATGTTACCAGGAGACTAGATTCGAGAGGAGGAGAAGAATTGTTCCCCACTTCTAGGAACTCTAGGAGCTAGGGGAAGTAGTTGGTATCTTAGCTATTTACTTCACATATATTTATTGATAAAATTGAGTAGGGATAATAGAAATGACATTTTCTCTCTCTCTCACTTACGTGGCACATGACATTTTCCCTTCGAAGTCAATGACAGCATTAAGCTGTCAAAGACTTCTTTAGATAAAAACCAACAAGGAAAAAAAACTTATTAAATTTTTATGGCTAGCAATGACTTTAGTAAAGGTCATAGACCCTTGAAATCACCACAGGTCTATGTTGGTTTTTTTTTCGATAGAAAAATATTGTAGACCTCAGTGGATTTTTTTGTAAATATATTTTAAGGAGCTACCATAAGGCGTGGATTTTTTAAGAATGTTTTTCAAAGGCCTTCAGTTTTTATACCCTTCACCACACTGTGGTACAGGGTATTATGTCTTTGTGCATATGTTTGTAACGGGCAAAAATAATCGAAATAGACCCATGGTTCCTTTTGAGAATATGCATAGAATGACTTTCTGAGTCGATTTATGCATGTCCGTCCGTCCGTCTGGCCATGTTAAATTGTAAACAAAGTACAGGTCGCATTTATGATCCGAATTGGATGAAATTTGGCAGAGCTCATTTGTTTGGCCCAAGGACGAACCCTATTGAAATTGGGAAAAATCGGTCCAGATTTAAATATAGCTCCCATATATATTTTCGTCCGATTTAAGGTAAATAAGGTACCAAATTCCCTAAATATCTTTCGATTTGCATGAAATTTGGTACAGCCTACTGAATTAGGTCTAGAATGATGTGTGCCAAGTTTCGTGAAAATCGGTTCAGATTTTGATAGAGGTCCCATATATAGTTTCGCCCGATTTTAGGTAAATGGTGCCCCAAAGTCCCTGAAAATCATTTGATTTACACGAATTTTGGCATAGCGTATTGAATTAAGTCTACAATGGCGTGTGCTAAGTTTAGTGAAAATCGGTCCAGATTTAGATATAGCTCCCATATATAGTTTCACCCGATTTAAGGTAAATGGTGTACTAAAGTCCCTATATATCTTTCGATTTGCACGAAATTGGGCATAGCCTACTGAATAAGGTTTAGAATGATGTGTGCTAAGTTTCGTGAAAATCGGTTCAGATTTAGTTATAGCTCCCATATATATTTTCGTCCTATTTAAGGTAAATGGGGTACCAAAGTCCCTATATATCTTTCGATTTGCACGAAATTTGGTATAGTCTACTGAATTAGGTCTAGAATGATGTGTGCCTAGTTTCGTGAAAATCGGATCAGATTTAGATATAGCTCCCATATATAGTTTCCCCCGATTTAAGGTAAATGGTGTACCAAAGTCCCTATATATCTTTCGATTTGCACGAAATTTGGCATAGCCTACTGAATAAGGTCAAGAATGACGTGTGCTAAGTTTCGTGAAAATCGGTTCAGATTTAGATATAGCTCCCATATATATTTTCGTCCTATTTAAGGTAAAAGGTACACCAAAGTCCCTATATATCCTTCGATTTGCACGAAATTTGGCATAGCCTACTGAATTAGGTCTACATTGATGTGTGCTAAGTTTCGTGAAAATCGATTCAGATTTGGATATAGCTCCCATATATATTTTCGTCCGATTTCAGGTAAATGGTGTACCAAAGTCCCTATATATCCATCGATTTGCACGAAATTTGGTATAGTCTACTGAATAAGGTCTAGAATGACGTGTGCTAAGATTCGTGAAAATCGGTTCAGATTTAGATATACCTCCCATATATAGTTTCGGCCGATTTAAGGTGAATGATGTACCAAAGTCCCTATATATCTTTCGTCCGATTTTAGGTAAATGGTGCACCAAAGCCTCTGAAAGTCGTTCGATTTGCATGAATTTTGGCATAGCGTATTGAATTAAGTCTGGAATGAGGTGTACACTTCCTATATATTTTCGTCCGATTTTAAGTAAATTGTGCATTAAACATCCACAGCTAGGTCGATTGACAGAACATATTGAAATTAGTATAAATTAATTTCTGGCAAGTTTGCTTCAAATCGGTTCAGATATAGATATCTCATAGCTTCCATATATAATTTCGACTTATTTATTGAGATTAAATTTTAAACAGTGCAGCATTTGCTTTAAATCTATTTACACAAATCTGTCCCACTGTGCGCAAACGACTCTTAACTTGCGCAAATGAAATGAAATTTAGCGTAGGTTCCAGAAAGGTAAAAACCCACATATTTAAGTTCGTTCAATTTCATGTCAAAATTCCTTCAAAAGGGCGACGTCTTTTCGGATACATATGTACCCAAAGTGGTGAAGGGTATCATATAGTCGGCCCAGTCCGACTTTACTACTTTCCTTACTGGTTTCTATTGAAAAAATTATGATACACAAATTATCTTCTATGGAAAAGGAGGTCTACCTCAGTCTTTGATGTTTTTCTTCCATTGTTGTTCTTCTGTCAGCAGAATAATGATTTCCCTTTAGGCAACACTTTGCCTAATGAGGATATTACCATTATTCTGAACTCTACCCCTGCCCGACGACAAATGATCATTTTGCTTATCAACTTCCTTTCTTTATGTCTTCTCGGCGAGTTCTCCTTCTCTTCTTATCCTTTTGTTTTTTTTTTTCGCATATCGAGAAAAAAAGAAGCAATGGCCTCATTGGGAACAATAGAACTAGGACTTCGTAAGGATGCAACTAAATTTATTTCACAAAAGCTAAGTACTTCATAGCTTCAATCGGCAAAATAGCAAAAAAGAGGAGGGGGAAACGTAAAGCAGACAGATGGACAGACAGACGGAGAAACAGTTGAACAGTCGTAATAAAATAGCGTCGAGGAAAACGAGTTCGGAATACAAAAGACCGACAACGATGACGACGACGAAACGCATAAAAAAGGTTATTCAAGCGACGCATTTTCGAAGTGTAAATGAACTTTACGTTCGGATGAAGAAGATGGTGAATCCAAAGGGGTGGTTAAGGGCGAGCAAGGAGTAAAAGAAGAAGTGGAGTTGAACTCTTAACGAAGCAGAAAAAACAGCAACGCAATGGAAAAATAAGAAAAAAAAACAACAACAGCAAACATTGCACAAAAGGACGAATGTGAGTTGCGGAGCTTCGGTTTTATTTTTCATAGAAAAAAACAACAACGCCAAATAGTACAGCTAGCAACTCAATCTCGCAAGAAGAAGAAGAAGTCCTGCTCTAAGCGTGTGTGTATATGTATGGCTTATATCAACAACAACAAAAGCAACAAAAAATAAGGATGGCGTTGACATCGACACGCACTCATGTCGTAAACTCTGCGTCGTCTAGTGTCTTCCTGTAACCACACAACAACGACAACAACGACAACAGCAACAACAACAACACCACCAACTTTGTACGCACATCACAGCCAGCCAGCCACACACAAATGTCAAATGACAATGACGTGAATGAATGACTGGTTGGCTGGCTGACTGACTGAGGACAACGAAGTTTGACAAAGACAGCGGCAACGAACCCGGGTGACATCGCCCCATCCCTTCGGCATTGTTGTTTTTCGCTAGAATTCGAAAAGAAAACTTTTTTCTCGCTCCCTTCTTTTGCTTTTTCCTCTATTATTTCTTCATGCTCCTTTCTTAGTATTAGGGCCTTTGTCTTAGCTCTGTAATGGATATTGAAGGCTTATGAGTAGACGATTAGAACAAAAAAGTACAACAACAACAGCAAAATCAACAATCATGTCATACGCAATTTATTTTCATACGCATTGCACGCTTCGGCATTGTTGTTTTTCGCTAGAATTCGAAAAGAAAACTTTTTTCTCGCTCCCTTCTTTTGTTTTTTTTTCTTCTATTCTTTCTTCAAGCTCCTTTCTTAGTATTAGGGCCTTTGTCTTTGCTCTGTAATGGATATTGAAGGCTTATGAGTAGACGATTAGAACAAAAAACTACAACAACAACAGCAGCAAAATCAACAATCATGTCATACGCAATTTATTTTCATACGCAATGCGTGAATAGAGACACAAAACAGGACACACTAAGTAGCCAAAAAGACAGGACAGAGGCTATTCAGATATAAAACAAGGAGACTTATGGTAGCTTCTTAAAAAACATTTCTAAAAAATCCGCTCCTTATAGTTGCTGCTTAAAAAAGAATTTAAAAAAAAAAATCCACTCCTCATGGTTACTCCCACATAGTAGCTGCCTTCAAAAAATATTTTTAAAAAAATGCAAGCCTTAAGGAAGTAAGGAATGTAGTAAAGTCGGCCTGGGCCGACTATATGATACCCTTCAACACTTTGGGTATATTGTACAACATTAGGAGTTTGGTGCACCATTTACCTTAAATCGGATGAAAATATATATGGGAGCTATATCTAAATCGGAACCGATTTTCATGAAACTTAGCACACGTCATTTTAGGCTTAATTCAGTATGCTATGTAAAATTTCGAGCACATCGAAAGATATCTAGGGACTTTGATTCACCGTTTACCTTAAATCGGACGAAAATATATATTATGGGAGCTATATCTAAATCTGAACCGATTTTCACGAAACTTAGCACACATCATTTCGATTTTCAGGAAACATACCACACATCATTCTAGACTCAATTCAGTACACTATGCAAAACTTCGCGTAAATCGAAATATATATAGGGACTTTGGTGCACCGTTTACCTTAAATCGGACGAAACTATATATGGGTGCTATATCTAAATCTGAACCGATTTTCCCGAAACTGAGCACACATTATTCTAGACTTAATTCAGTACGCTGTGCCAAATTTCGTGCAAATCGAAATATATATAGGGACTTTTGTGCACCATTTACATAAAATCGGACGAAAATATATATGGGTGCTATATCTAAATCTGAACCGATTCTTACGGAACACGTCATTCTAGACCTAATTCAATATACTGTGCCAAATTTCGTGCAAATCGAAAGATATATAGGGACTTTGGTCCACCATTTACATTAAATCGGATGAAAATATATATGGAAGCTATATCTAAATCTGAACCGATTCTTACGAAACTTAGCACACGTCATTCTAGACCTAATTCAATACGCTGTGCCAAATTTCGTGCAAACCGAAAGATATATGGGGACTTTTGTACACCATTTACATTAAATCGGACGAAAATATATATGGGTGCTATATCTAAATCTGAACTGATTTTCCCGAAACTGAGGACACATTATTCTAGATTTAATTCAGTACGCTATGCCAAATTTCGTGCAAATCGAGAGATATATAGGGACTATTGTACACCATTTACATTAAATCGGATGAATATATATGTGGGAGCTATATCTAAATCTGAACCGATTTTTCATTTCAATAGGGTTCGTCGTTGGGCCAATTAAATGAGCTGTGCCAAATTTCATCCAATTCGTATCATAAATGCCACCTGTACTTTGTTTACAATTTAAGATGGACAGACGGACATGCTTAAATCGACTTAGAAAGTGATTCTATGCATATTTTCAAACGGAACCATGGGTCTATCTCGTTTCCTTTTGCCTGTTTCAAACATATGCACAAAGACATAATACCCTGTACCACAGTGTGGTGAAGGGTATAAAAATCCATGCCTATGGTAGTTACCTAAAAAAAATATTTGGATAAAATCCACGCCTTATATTTGAAAAATACTTTTAAAAATTTCACGCCCTATAGTAGATCATTAAAAAATGTTTAAAAATCCACTCCTTATAGCTTCTTATTTTTTTTCTACGCCTCTTGTGGATCTTTTTTTTATAGCCACTAATTATCCGATGACAGATTGCTGAATGTGCCAAATTGCAGGAAAAACCCATCTTGAATGTAAAAAGGAATTTAGTGATTGTTAGGAAAGTTTTTTTTCTCTCACTGAAAAATTCCTTTCAAGCAAAAAAGGGGAGGAGGAGGAATTTTTTGGCATAGCAAATAAAATATTGTTTGCACAGTGGGTTGGTAGTCACTACTAAATGTGACAATAATGCATTTATATGTTAATTTCCGATTCGTCCATTTTGAATCAAAATATATTTTGGTCAATTTGGCACGAAGATAATAAATGATTTTTTGGCTCACGTTGGGCGCCATTTATGTAAATGATTTTTTTTTACTTAAATATTTATTTGTATAGCTAAAAATATAATGACTATGCAATATATATTTTTGACAATATAATTTGTCCCACGTTGGGCGCCATTGTAATTATATTGAAGAAAATCAATAATTGTTTGCTTACGTTGGGCGCCATTTATGTAAATGATTTTTTTAACTTAAATTTTTATTTGTATAACTAAAAATATAATGACTATGCAATAATTTTTTTTTTTTTTTTGACAAAATAGTTTGCCCCACGTTGGGCGCCATTATAATTATATTGAAGAAAATCATGACTTTTTTTGTTTACGTTGGGCGCCAATTAAATAAATGTTTGTGCTACTTAAATATTTATTTGTATAACTAAAAATATAATGACTATGCAATAATTTTTTGTGACAAAATAATTTGCCCCACGTTGGGCGCCATTATAATAATATTTATTTTTTTCTTAATTTTTGTTTCAAATTATTGTACGACCTAATGTCTTAGATAGATATTTGCCATATCTATGATAATTATAAATATACTATATAGAAATATATAGATGTACGTGTGTATGTATGTATGTATATCGCTACCGTTGTCGCCTGTCACATTTTCATTTTTGACTTATGGCTAAAAATGTTTTTTTTTTCGGTTCGCTTTTAAATGTTCGCTAGACATACAGAGAGACATATGTACATACATATATGTATATATGTTTTTGTATATACATATGTTTTCTTTCTGTTTCTGTTTTTGCCTTTGTGGCAGAACAAATAATCACAAAAATATTTGAACGATGAACGAAAAAAAAAACAAATTTTTCTCAATGAAAATTGAATCACACCACATCAGAAATATTTTTCTTGGGAAAATTAAAAAAAATCAGCAAGAACAACATAAATTAAAATTATTAACTTAATGTTTTTAGAACACCGAAAAAAACAACATGCCAAAAAAACGATAATAAAATCTCTTGAAGTCTCAATTTAGTATTGAGTGGGGAAAAAAGGTACCCCAGAAGAAAAAAATCTGTCTTCTAGACATGAAGAGCCAACCAAGAAAAAAACAAGAACGGAATTTTTGAATTTTTTTTCTAATTTTTTAAATATGCGACCACCAACATGCGTCTTCGGACATTAGGAATATGTACAGACACACATATTTTGTTCGGCTGCTGGCCGACCTGTCATATTTTAATAACTTATGGCCAATGAGTGGGCGCTACAAGTGTTAGAAATTTTGTTAAATAGCAAATTGCGAGGGGCAAAAAAAAAAACACAACAGCAGATTAACAAGAGCGTTGACTTGCTCGATGAAATAATTATGATGGAGCAAAATTGATTTTTTTAAAAGTAAAAAAAATAATTTAAATAAAAATCGATGATATTTTTGGTAATAAAAAATCATATTTCTCAAACTATTTTTAAAAATATTTTTTCTTGCATCCTTTAGAGGCATGGATTTTTTAAAAACTATTTTTTCCAGCATCCTTCAGAGGCGTGGATTTTTGAAAGCTCCATCAGAGGTCTGGATTTTTTTAAAATATTTTTTTCAAACTCCATCAGAGGCGTTAATTTTTTTTAAATATTTTTTCAAGCTCCATCAGAGGCGTGGATTTTTTAAAAATATTTTTTCAAGCTCCATCAGAGACTTGCATTTTTTTAAAGAATATTTTTTCCAGTATCCATAATAGACGATGATTTTTATACCCTTCACCACACTGTGGTACAGGGTATTATTTCTTTGTGCGTATGTTTGTAACAGGCAAAAGGAAACGAGATAGACACATGGTTCCTTTTGAGAATATGCATAGAATCACCTATTGAGTCGATTTATGCATGTCCGTCAGTCCGCCCGTCTGTCCATCTGTAGATGTTAAATTGTAAACAAAGTACAGGTCGCATTTATGATCCAATTTGGATGAAATTAAGCACGAGTCACTTATTTGGCCCAAGGACGAAACCTATTGAAATTGAAGAAAATCGCTTCAGATTTAGATATAGCTCCCATATATATTTTCGTCCGATTTTATGTAAATGTTGTACCAAAGTCCCTATTTATCTTTCGAATTGCACGAAATTTGGCAGAGAAGACTGAATTGAGTCTAGAATGACGTGTGTCAAGTTTTGAGAAAATCGGATCAGATTTAGATATAGCTCCCATGTATATTTTTGTTCGATTTAAGGTAAATGGCGCACCAAAGTCCCTGCAAATCGCTTGATTTGAACGAATTTTGGCATTGCGTACTGAATTATATCCACAATGATGTGTGTCAAGTTTCGAGAAAATCGGATCAGATTTCGATATAGCTCCCATATATATTTTCGTCCGATTTAAGGTAAATTGTGCACCAAAGGCCAAATATATCTTTCGATTTGCACGAAATTTGGCATAGCGTACTGAATTGGGTCTAGAATGATGTGTGGTAAGTTTCGTGATATAGCCCCATATATATTTTCGTCCGATTTAAGGTAAATGGTGCATCAAAGCCCCTATATAACTTTCGATTTGCACGAAATTTGGGATAGAGTACTGAATTGAGTCTAGAATGACGTGTGTCAAGTTTCGAGAAAATCGGATCAGATTTATATATAGCTCCGATATATATTTTCGTCCGATTTAAGGTAAATGGGGCACCAAAGTCCCTATATATCTTTGGAATTGCACGAAATTTGACATAGCCTACTGAATTAAGCCTAGAATGATGTGTGCCAAGTTTTGAGAAAATCGGGTTAGATTTTGATATAGCTGCCATATATATATTCGTCCGATATAAGGTAAATGGGACACCAAAGTCCCTATATATCTTTCGAATTGCACGAAATTTGGCATAGCGTACTGAATTGGGTCTAGAATGATGTGTGTCAAGTTTCGTGAAAATCGGTTCAGATTTAGATATAGCTCCCATATATATTTTCGTCCGATTTTATGTAATCAGTGCACCAAAGCCCCTATATATCTTTCGATTCGCGGGAAATTTGGCACAGCCTACTGAATTAAGCCTAGAATGATGTGTGGTAAGTTTCGTGCAATTCGGTTGAGATTTCGATATAGCTCCTATATATATTTTCGTCCGATTTTATGTAAATGATGCGCCAAAGTCCTTATATATCCTTCGATTCGCGGGAAATTTTGCATAGCGTACTTAATTGGGTCTAGAATGATGTGTGTCAAGTTTCGTGAAAATCGGTTCAGATTTAGATATAGCTCCCATATATATTTTCGTCCGATTTAAGGTAAATGGAGCACCTAAGTCCCTATAAATCTTTCGATTTGTTCGAAATTTGGCATAGAGTACTGAATTGAATCTAGAATGACGTGTGTCAGGTTTCGAGAAAATCGGATCAGATTTAGTTATAGCTCCCAAATATATTTTCGTCCGATTTAAGGTAAATGGGGCACCATAGTCCCTATATATTTTTCGATTTGCACGAAATTTGGGATAGAGTACTGAATTGAGTCTAGAATGACGTGTGTCAAGTTTCGTGAAAATCGGTTCAGATTTAGATATAGCTCCCACATATATTTTCGACCGATTTAAGGTAAATGGGACACCAAAGTCCGTATATATCATTGGAATTGCACGAAATTTGTCATAGCGTACTGAATTGGGTCTAGAATGATGTGTGTCAAGTTCCGTGAAAATCGGTTCAGATTTAGATATAGCTTCCACATATATTTTCGTCCGATTTAAGGTAAATGGAGAACCAAAGTCCCTAAATATCTTTCGATTTGCAAGAAATTTGGCATAGCATACTGAATTGGGTCTAGAATGATGTGTGTCAAGTTTCGTGAAAATCGGTTCAGATTTAGATATAGCACCCATCGTCCGATTTAAGGTAAATCGTCCGATTTAATGTAAATGATGCACCAAAGTCCTTAAATATCTTTCGATTTGCACGAAATTTGGCATAGCATACTGAATTGGGTCTAGAATGATGTGTGGTAAGTTTCGTGAAAATCGGTTCAGATTTCGATATAGCTCCCACATATACATATATATTCATCCGATTTTACATAAAGGGTGCAACAAACTCCTAATGTGTGTCCGATTAACACGAAATTTTGCACAACGTATCACATTGAGACTTGTCCCGCAATTGTAAGGACACATATGTACAATATACCCAAAGTGTTGAAGGGTATCATATAGTCGCCCCAGTCCGACCATACTATTTTCCTTACTGGTTTCTATAGAAAATGTTTTTCAAAGAAGAAAATCTGAAATATTTGTTGTTTTATTAAACTGTAGGAGGTCTCTTGCCGCCCTGCTAATAGCCGATAACCGATCACAAGAGCATCGAATGCTTTTTTTTATATTAAAAAAAATATAAAACCAGTGAACGGAGCAGTATAGTCGGACAGGGCCGACCATACGATACCCTACACAACTACCACGGAAATCTCACTTTCTGCGGATTTTATTCCGAATATGGGCAATATTCCGTAATAGTGCACACTCTTACGCGAATAGAGGTCAAAAGCACCTCTTCCTTACACTGACATATTTTCCGGATATTCCCAATATTCAGTACAGCCCTTCTAAACACTTGTCCAGATTCCATTCACTGTGGGTTCTGTTGCGACAAAAAAATAAGTTTTCGGTCCACTCCATCCCAATATTATTATCAGATCATCACCGAAAATTATAGGCGTTGTCCTTGACCATACCTGGATTCTCATGGAAAATTTTAAAGCGATCCGCGCCATATTTCAGCCCTCTAGTGTGGTGATGGGTTACTAAATAATATATTAATACGTAAGCACCTGTTCATATTTAAGTGCAACTCCCACATCCGAGTACATACCTCAATAAAATTGGTATCAATTTAAAGGTCAACCACTCCTCTTGGATATAATATAAACTTTTCGGGTCCAGGTCCTTCAGGGGTAATTATATACGCCATAGAATACAAATTTTGTCATTTTTCACACAAAAGTCAGGGTCTATTTGACCCGCTAAATATTGACCGATCTATATCAAAACATGCATGCTTATTCTCTGGCCCGATTCCCTTCTCCATGCAAAAATTCGCGGT
The DNA here is from genome assembly GCF_032173495.1 of Musca vetustissima. NCBI lineage: Eukaryota > Metazoa > Arthropoda > Insecta > Diptera > Muscidae > Musca > Musca vetustissima. The sequence continues at coordinate 159,190 of NW_026882799.1, read as the reverse complement.
GTTTGGGCCAGAAAAACCAACAAAAATAAAGTTTTTGGTCCATTTCATCCCCTAAATATTAACCGATCTTTTCCAAAAACAATAGGGGTCTTCATTGACCAGAACCCATCCTACATGCAAAATTTCGTGAAGATTGGTCCATAACTGTGGCCTGTATCGTGTTTACAAATTATAATGGACAGACTGACGGACGGACACACATGTCTTGATCGACTCAGCTAGTCGAGATATGACGATCGGTATACTTAAAGGTGGGTCTAGGACCAATATTTCGCGGCGTTACAAACTTTTTGGGCTGCAAAAAGCTATAATACCCTGACAACATAGTTGTGTAGGGTATAAAAAATCATAGCCCTAAGTCTAGGATTTTTTTCTACTCCCAAGAATTTCATAATAATTGCAGAGTACCCTTAGGAAAAATGGAAAGTAATTGTTACCTTAAGCCATACAACTCCTCTTCCTCCCCTTTTAAAAAATATTACACCCTCCAGCAAATTTAACTTTCCTTTTTGTGATCATATTAACATTGACTGTGAAGGAACCTCAAAGAGCATTTTTAACAAGACCCTCTTTAGGATTTCATTTCAAAAAATAAAAAAATAACAAGGACCTCCCTATAATCCTTTTTATTAATACATCCTCTTTGTGAGTCATACATGAGGCAGAAATAAAATTGGAAAAAGAAGAAGAAATCCAAAACAACTTACAGACAATTAAAAATTTAGATTGTGAGTGAAAGGCATTTTTTTTTGCCTAAGACCCCAAAGTAAATAGAAGTAGAACAAAAAAACAAGTCGTCTCCCTAGAAATGCAGCAGCAGCATGCCCACATGGCACCCAAAGGATCTCAAAAAGAAAAAAAGGTTTTACAAAACAAACTCAAAGCTGCAGTTAATTACAACTGCCAAAGGAGAACAAAGAAATGCCATTCCTTTGCTAGGACTAAATATATATTTTTTAAGTGCATCCATTCTGCCAACCGAACATGAGGGGCATAGCCTTCCTCTATGTCTATGGAGTGTTGACTTTGATGTTGAGTCACAAAGAAATGCGTAGAAATATTGTTTTCTATGTTGTTGTTGTCGTTGTTTACTTTATGGTGTTGTGTAAGGACATGGATTTAGGATGTCAGATATAGGAGTGGATTTTTTAAACAATATTTTTCCAAGCATCCACATAAGGCGTGGATTTTTTAAAGAATATTTTTTGAGGCGGATTCATAGAAGGCGTGGATTTTTTAAAGAATATTTTTTGAGGCGGATTCATAGAAGGCGTGGATTTTTTTTTAAAGAATATTTTTTGAGGCGGATTCATAGAAGGCGTGGATTTTTTTTTAAAGAATATTTTTTGAGGCGGATTCATAGAAGGCGTGGATTTTTTAAAGAATATTTTTTGAGGCGGATTCATAGAAGGCGTGGATTTTTTAAAGAATATTTTTTGAGGCGGATTCATAGAAGGCGTGGATTTTTTAAAGAATATTTTTTGAGGCGGATTCATAGAAGGCGTGGATTTTTTAAAGAATATTTTTTGAGGCGGATTCATAGAAGGCGTGGATTTTTTAAAGAATATTTTTTGAGGCGGATTCATAGAAGGCGTGGATTTTTTATTTTTTGAGGCGGATTCATAGAAGGCGTGGATTTTTTAAAGAATATTTTTTGAGGCGGATTCATAGAAGGCGTGGATTTTTTAAAGAATATTTTTTGAGGCGGATTCATAGAAGGCGTGGATTTTTTAAAGAATATTTTTTGAGGCGGATTCATAGAAGGCGTGGATTTTTTAAAGAATATTTTTTGAGGCGGATTCATAGAAGGCGTGGATTTTTTAAAGAATATTTTTTGAGGCGGATTCATAGAAGGCGTGGATTTTTTAAAGAATATTTTTTGAGGCGGATTCATAGAAGGCGTGGATTTTTTAAAGAATATTTTTTGAGGCGGATTCATAGAAGGCGTGGATTTTTTAAAGAATATTTTTTGAGGCGGATTCATAGAAGGCGTGGATTTTTTAAAGAATATTTTTTGAGGCGGATTCATAGAAGGCGTGGATTTTTTAAAGAATATTTTTTGAGGCGGATTCATAGAAGGCGTGGATTTTTTAAAGAATATTTTTTCAGGCATCCACAGAAGGCGTGGATTTTTTAAAGAATATTTTTTCAGGCATCCACAGAAGGCGTGGATTTTTTAAAGGATATTTTTTCAGGCATCCACAGAAGGCGTGGATTTTTTAAAGGATATTTTTTCAGGCATCCACAGAAGGCGTGGATTTTTTAAAGAATATTTTTTCAGGGTCTGACAGAGGCGTGGATTTTTTAAAGAATATTTTTTCAGGGTCTGACAGAGGCGTGGATCCACACAAGGCGTGGATTTTTTAAAGAATATTTTTTCAGGGTCTAAAGAGGCAAGGATCCACACAAGGCGTGGATTTTTTTAAAGAATATTTTTTCAGGGTCTGATAGAGGCGTGGGTTTTTTAAAGAATATTTTTTCAGGGTCTGACAGAGGCGTGGATTTTTTAAAGAATATTTTTTCAGGGTCTAAAGAGGCAAGGATCCACACAAGGCGTGGATTTTTTAAAGAATATTTTTTCAGGGTCTGACAGAGGCGTGGATTTTTTAAAGAATATTTTTTCAGGGTCTGACAGAGGCGTGGATTTTTTAAAGAATATTTTTTCAGGGTCTGACAGAGGCGTGGATTTTTTAAAGAATATTTTTTCAGGGTCTGACAGAGGCGTGGATTTTTTAAAGAATATTTTTTCAGGGTCTAAAGAGGCAAGGATCCACACAAGGCGTGGATTTTTTAAAGAATATTTTTTCAGGGTCTAACAGAGGCGTGGATTTTTTAAAGAATATTTTTTCAGGGTCTAACAGAGGCGTGGATTTTTTAAAGAATATTTTTTCAGGGTCTAACAGAGGCGTGGATTTTTTAAAGAGTATTTTTTCAGGGTCTAACAGAGGCGTGGATTTTTTAAAGAATATTTTTTCAGGGTCTAACAGAGGCAAGGATCCACACAAGGCGTGGATTTTTTAAAGAATATTTTTTCAGGCATCCACAGAAGGCGTGGATTTTTTAAAGAATATTTTTTTCAAGGATCCACACAAGGCGTGGATTTTTTAAAGAATATTTTTTTCAAGGATCCACACAAGGCGTGGATTTTTTAAAGAATATTTTTTTCAAGGATCCACACAAGGCGTGGATTTTTTAAAGAATATTTTTTCAGGCATCCACATTCACCAAAGGCTTGGTTTTTTTTAATAATTTTTAGTATTTTTAGTGGCCTCTCTATATTCTGAGAGGGATCTGAGATTTTTTTCTGCAGACAAAATACAAATCTAATTTCTTTGTCGTTTTCTTAAAATGTGTGTGCCGCCCGGCTAATAGCCGACAACCGATCATTTGACATGTTCACACCCCAAAAAACTTAACAGATTTGTTGTTGATTGTGTCCGTTTTTTATATTAATAGTTTATAAGCGTGTTTTTTGTTGTCTTTGTTTAAATTTCCACGCCACTTGCCTCGGCCGATTGGTCGAGAGCTCGGTGGAAAGGGGCGAAATCTGAAAATAATAAATTTACTACAATGTTGTGTGCTAGACAAGTCGCACATACATATATTTCATTTTCGCTAAGTCGCTATGGGAAATTCCAAATGGGGCTGGGGCGGACGGCTGGACATTCTACTTTTTTATTTTGATGTCTGGTCACAATTAGTGGCAAAGGGGAGGTAAAGGTGGAATGACACCCACTGTGAATGGAGGTGAATTTTTAGAAACGTAGAAGTATTAAACTCGAAAATTTTCAATAGAAAAAATTCGGAAAAATCGTGGTTCTTGAAAAAAATATTTTTAAAAAATCTACGCCTATGATGGGTCTTGAAAAAAATATTTTTAAAAAAATCTACGCCTATGATGTGTCTTGAAAAAAATATTTCTAAAAAATCTACGCCAATGATGGGTCTTGAAAAAAATATTTTTAAAAAATCTACGCCTATAATGGGTCTTGAAAAAAATATTTTTAAAAAATCTACGCCTATGATGGGTCTTGAAAAAAATATTTTTAAAAAATCTACGCCTATGATGGGTCTTGAAAAAAATATTTTTAAAAAATCTACGCCTTGTCTAGGTTCCTAAAAATATATTTTTAAAAAATCTACGCCTTGTCTAGGTTGCTAAAAATATATTTTAAAAAAATCTACGCCTTGTCTAGGTTCCTAAAAATATATTTTTAAAAAATCTACGCCTTGTCTAGGTTCCTAAAAAAATATTTTTAAAAAATCTACGCCTTGTCTAGGTTCCTAAAAAAATATTTTTAAAAAATCTACGCCTTATCTAGGTTCCTAAAAAATATATTTTTAAAAAATCTACGCCTTGTCTAGATTCCTAAAAATATACTTTTAAAAAATCTATGCCTTGTCTAGGCTCCTAAAAAATATTTTTAAAAAATCGACGCCTTGTCTAGGTTCCTTAAAAATTTATTTTTAAAAAATCTAAGCCTTGTCTAGGTTCCTAAAAAATATTTTAAAAAAATCTACCCCTTTTCTAGGTTCCTAAAAATATATTTTTAAAAAATCTACGCCTTGTCTAGGTTCCTAAAAATATATTTTTAAAAAATCTACGCCTTGTCTAGGTTCCTAAAAAAATATTTTTAAAAAATCTACGCCTTGTCTAGGTTCCTAAAAAAATATTTTTAAAAAATCTACGCCTTATCTAGGTTCCTAAAAAATATATTTTTAAAAAATCTACGCCTTGTCTAGATTCCTAAAAATATACTTTTAAAAAATCTACGCCTTGTCTACGTTCCTAAAAATATATTTTTAAAAAATCTACGCCTTGTTTACGTTCCTAAAAATATATTTTTAAAAAATCTAAGCCTTGTCTAGGCTCCTAAAAATGTGTTTTTAAAAAATCTACGCCTTTTCTAGGTTCCTAAAAATATATTTTAAAAAAATCTACGCCTTGTCTAGGTTCCTAAAAATATATTTTTAAAAAATCAACGCCTTGTCTAGGTTCCTAAAAATATATTTTTAAAAAATCTACGCCTTGTCTAGGCTCCTAAAAAATATTTTTAAAAAATCTACGCCTTGCGTAGGTTCCTAAAAATATATTTTAAAAAAATCTACGCCTTGTCCTGGCTCTTAAAACCTCAGCTTCAATTCGTCTTCTAGGCCGCTTTTATGTACAGCCGAACTTCTAAGTATTTCTCTCGAAAATTACTGACCACAATCGATCGCCTACCTATGTAGATTATATTATATATAATATATAAGGTCTCCATATTGGAACTTCAAAATTCTGTTCTTCTGTTATCACTTCAAAAATAAAAACGAAAAACATTTGTTATCAAAAATCCCCTACTACTTCAACCTTGCCGGTCCCCTGCCCCTGCCCCGGCCCATCCCTCTTCTAACCATTAATATATGAGAGAAGTCATTTAACTTTTCTGTTCAAATTCTGTTATCAGTCTCCGAGCTATTTGCTTATCATTAAAGAAGACGAAAAAAACGAAACGTAAATGTTTGAAGTGAAGTGGTGCGGAACCGAAAGACGCTAATCATTCATTGCTCAAGTGGTGGGGGTATTCAGGTGCATATTATCTACAATAATAAATTTATACATACATACAAACAGGCATAAAGTTGAAGACTAAACAAGTGGTCAACTCTATACGGGGGGAACCTCTTGTGGGGTATTAGTTATTTGCTTTATCTGGTGTAGATGTTTGTGTGTGTGTTCTGTTTTTATTTGACTTGGCTGTAGACTAGTCTGCTACAAAATAGTGTTAATTTGTTGTTGTTGTTTTTTTATAATTATTTAACAATAATGAAAAAATAATAATTCCTACGAAACCTTTGAACTGCAATAATAACCAACAATGTTGCTTAATTTTGATTATTTTGATATTTGAAAAAAAAATCTAGAAAATCCACGCCTTTAGTGGATGTTTGAAAAAATATTTTTAGAAAATCCACGCCCTTTGGTGGATGTTTGAAAAAATATTTTTAGAAAATCCACGCCTTTAGTGGATGTTTGAAAAAATATTTTTAGAAAATCCACGCCTTTGGTGGATGTTTGAAAAAATATTTTTAGAAAATCCACGCCTTTGGTGGATGTTTGAAAAAATATTTTTAGAAAATCCACGCCTTTGGTGGATGTTTGAAAAAATATTTTTAGAAAATCCACGCCTTTAGTGGATGTTTGAAAAAATATTTTTAGAAAATCCACGCCTTTAGTGGATGTTTGAAAAAATATTTTTAGAAAATCCACGCCTTTAGTGGATGTTTGAAAAAATATTTTTAGAAAATCCACGCCTTTGGTGGATGTTTGAAAAAATATTTTTAGAAAATCCACGCCTTTGGTGGATGTTTGAAAAAATATTTTTAGAAAATCCACGCCTTTGGTGGATGTTTGAAAAAATATTTTTAGAAAATCCACGCCTTTAGTGGATGTTTGAAAAAATATTTTTAGAAAATCCACGCCTTTAGTGGATGTTTGAAAAAATATTTTTAGAAAATCCACGCCTTTAGTGGATGTTTGAAAAAATATTTTTAGAAAATCCACGCCTTTGGTGGATGTTTGAAAAAATATTTTTAGAAAATCCACGCCTTTGGTGGATGTCTTACTTAGCTGGCTTGTGACAGAACTTTCGTTCCATAAGCCGAGCTTAGAAAAGATTTCCAGGCGCGTCGGTCTTGTGCGCAGTTTTTTTTTTTCAATTTGAAAGATCTTTCCATCGTATTCGTGGCCTTCCCCTTCTGCGTGAACCATTAGCTGGTTCGCTTTTATATGCCTTTTGGGCTGGCGCATCTTCATGCATTCTCACAACATGATCTAACGTAGTCGCTGAAGCTCAATACGTCTAACAATGTCGATGTCAGAGAATAGATGGTAGAACTCATGGTTCATTCGACGACGGTATTCACCGTCAATGGAGATCGGCCCACAGATCTTTTGGAGAATTTTTCTCTCAAACACTCCAAGAGCTGCCTCATCTGCTTGTGTAAGTACCCATGCTTCAGATCCATATAACAGTACGGGTAGTAACAGCGTGTTGTGGAGTGTGCGTTTGGTCTGGCGGGAGGTGGCCTTGCTTTTTGCTCCGACCATAGTAGCATAGGTTGGCCATCACTATCCTTCTCTGAATTTCAAAACTAATGTCATTCGTTTTATTTATGACGGGGTACCGAGGTATATAAAATCGTTAACTACCCCGAAGCTATAGTTCTCAAGCTCCACAGTTGGTCCGAGTCTACTGGACGTCTTGCGCGTTGATATCATCAGCTTGGTCTTCTCGCCGTTTACTGCCAGACCCACTTTGGCAGACTCCTTCTCAATTTGTTCAAAGCTGGCTGATACCGCTTGCAATGTTCGACCCATTATGTCGATGTCATCGGCGTAGGCCAGTAACAAGTGTTGTTTGGTGTCATTTCTGTTCACCTTTGCGTCTCGCATGACCTTTTCCAGTAAGATATTGAACAGGTCACTCGACAAACTATCACCTCGTCTGAATCCTCGTTCGTGATTGAAGGGCTCCGAGAGCTCCTTTCCTACTTTACCTACTGACATTGTACCACTTAAAGTTATCCTGCATAGCCGTATTAATTTTGCAGGAATGCCGAACGTAGACATGGCTTTAAACACCTCTGAACGGGTAGGGCTGTCGAATGCGGCTTTATAGTCGACGAATAGGTGGTATGTGTCGTTGTGTTTTTCGTGTGTTCTTTTCCAGGATTTGGCGCAGAGTGAAAATCTGGTCAATGGTGGATTTGTCAAGTCTGAAGCCGCATTGGTATGGTCCAATAATGTCATGGACCATTGACTTCAATCGTTCACACAGCACACTTGATAGCACTTTATATGCGATGGGAAGAAGGCTAATTCCTCTATACTTGGCACATATTGCCTTGTCTCCTTCTTTGTGCACGGGACACAGGATGCTGAGGTTCCAATCCAATTGGGCATGCATTCCACTAGCCAAATTCTACTAATCAGCTGGTGCATGCACCTGACCAGCATCTGACCACCAGTCTTGAATAGTTCGGCTGGTAACCCATCGGCTCCTGTTGCTTTATTGTTCTTTAGCCGATTAATTGCTATTCTGACCTCAACTTGGCTAGGTGGTATACACTCTGCACCGTCATCTCTTATTGGTTCTGGGGTATCTTCTTCACCGCCACTATTTGATACCAGAAGTTTTTCAAAATGCTCCTTCCAGATCCTCAGCACGTTGTCTGTATCTGTCACCAGGGTTCCTTCTTCATATCTACAGGAGGATGTGCCTGCACCAAAACCTTCGGCTTGGTGTTTTACCCGTTAGTAAAATTTCCGGACTTCATTCTGACTCCTGTACATCTCGATTTTCTCACGCTCATGTTTTTCTTGTTCTTTCTTCTTTTTCTAAAAAATACGTTTCTCCTCTCTCCTTTTGTCCCGATAATTCGCCATTGCATTGCGTGTTGCTACTGTCTGCAGGGTTGACCTATACGCTGTGTTTTTCATATCAGTAGCATTACGACACTCCTGATCGTACCATGGGTTTCTTGATGGTGGTTTTTGGTACCCAAGTGTTGCTTTTGCTGCAGTTCGTAGGGAGTGGGCAGTTCTTTGCAATTGTGCTTCTATATTATTATCAGGACAAGGGGTGCTTTCATCAAGCAGTTGGGTAGGTTGAGCGGAGTAGGCTTCTGCTATCTGTTGTGTTTGCAGCTTTTCGACGTCAAATTTCCATGTTACATTAGATCGCACCTTTGCTGCAACATTAAGACGAGTGCGAATCTTGGCTGCTACAAGGTAGTGGCCTGAATCGATATTCGCTCCCCGGCTCGATTGGACGTTTAAAACACTGTAGGAATGCCTTCCGTCTATCATAACATGATCGATTTGATTTCTCGTTGTTCGATCGGGAGAAATCCAAATGGCCTTGTGTATATCGAGATGGTGCAGCTAACTGCCATGTTTTTTGCTGCCGCGAAGTTAATCAAACTCAGGCCGTTGTCGGATGTTTTTCGTGGAGGCTGACTTTTCCGACAGACGGACCAAAAATATTTTCCCTTCCGATGCAGTAAAATCTCCTAGCAGAATTTTAATGTCATGGCCAGGGCAGCGATCATATGCTATTTCTAGGCTCTCGTAAAATATGTCTTTGATCTGTTAATTTGTATCTTCGGTCGGAGCATGGGCGCAAATAAGACTGATGTAGAAGAACTTCGCTTTTATACGGATTATAGCAATTCGCTTATCTACTGGAGTGAATCTGGAGACGAGTCTTTTATTCTCCTGTTAACCATAAATCCGCATCCAAATTCACGTATCGTTTCATGGCTGCTATAATACAGGGAGTAATCATCTGTCCCTTTCCATCGCATTTCATGTAAGACAATAATATCGGCATTGTACTTCTTGACTACATCCGCCAAAGCGAAAACTGCGCATCTTCTCTACAACGTGCGCACATTCCAAGTGCAGATTCGCAGATCGTGGTCCTTTATACGTTTGCGGGGGTCATCAACATTAGGGGGTTTTGGTTATCTTTTTCTTTGCTTTTTCATGGTAGGTTGGGTTTTCCGAGTGTGGCTAACAAACCCGACGTCTCAACCCATTTTTTATAGTTCTTATGGGTGAACGGGCGGCACATATTAGCTCACTATTTCATCGAGTGATGAAAATAGCTAACCCAGGTGACACCGCGGGGAGGTCAGTGTCCACAATTGAGATGAAAGAGGGACCAAGATAAGCCTGCACTTCGCCATGTTAAAACCAATCAGAGCAGTTGCTTGGTATCTATCATCACCTACGCCTATTGCAGGTGTCCTGAAAAAAAAATATTTCCATAAAATTCCTTATAATTAATTTCCTATTTTCTTTTTGGTTTCTTTTCAGGTATGTAAAAAGTATTGGAAAAATGTTACCCTACCTATGTTCGGCTAGGGACCCTCAGCCAATTTCATATATGTCAACAATTTCCGCTGTAAGTACGCAAATTTGAAAAGGAACTTCGTTAGACAGTTTATAGACAAGATTTAATTGTGAACCCCTCCTGCTTTTGTATTACCCCTTACCTCTCCTACAACCAGGAAATGCAGTGCATGGCTGTCGGAATATTTTTTCTTCGTCTGACTTTTCTTTTTCTTCTTTTGCATTCATGGCGAATGAGCCGCAGTTTTTTTTTGCGAGGCGGTGTCTTGAAGAAAATTATTTTCCAAGAATATGGAAATTATGCAACAAGAAAATATGATCGTTGTTGCTGTTGTTGTAGATTACTACACAAAGAAAGCCATTTGATTATTAGAGGGAATATTACCCAACCCATTGCCGCTACTTAGTACTTGGTAGGGGCCAATGTAAACAAATATTTTTATTTTGCTGTTCTATTCTGAAAAAAAGCGGAGGAAAAAATTATGCGTTTTTTGTTGTCCTCATGTTTTTATTATATTCCCGGAATATGCTAAACAATGACAACAACAACAACAACTGCTACAAAGTTTCAATTAAAACGACAAACGAACGAACTTGCATTTCGATAGACACAGCCTGATAGCAGGCAGCAGTTTTTCCCCCCATTTTCTTCATAGACAACTAACTACTGGCCATGCCAAAGAATGTCTAGCGAGAGAGAGAGAGATGTGTTGTGTCGATTGTCGAACAACAATTTTATTTTTTTTGACGAATTAAAATGCACGGCCATGCACAAATTTCATCATAAAGTCACTCAATCATCATCATTATCGTCATTGTCATCATCAACAGCAGAAGAAACAACAACAATGACAACAAAAACTGTCGTCATATATCAAAAGATAGTTGTTGTTTCTATTCTAATCTGTAATACCCAGAGAGGTTCTGAGAAGGGTGGAGGGACCAAAGGGGATCTGCAATTTGTTTAGACAAGCCACAGCCATACCAAACCGAAGAGACAGACAATAAGCCGGCTTTGTAGAGACGAGTATTTTCCGGAAAAAAAAATTCTTACAGTGGGCAATAGGGGTGGATTTTAGGTCTATGATTTTTTTCTCTATAGAAAAAATGTCTCAGACAGGGGACCTCAGTCTATGATTTTTTTCTATAGAAAAAAATTCGTAGACCTCAGTCTATGATTTTTTTTCTATAGAAAAAAATTCGTAGACCCCTGGTCTATGATTTTTTTCTCTATAGAAAAAAATTCGTAGACCCCTGGTCTATGATTTTTTTCTCTATAGAAAAAAATTCGTAGACCCCTGGTCTATGATTTTTTTCTCTATAGAAAAAAATTCGTAGACCCCTGGTCTATGATTTTTTTCTCTATAGAAAAAAATTCGTAGACCCCTGGTCTATGATTTTTTTCTCTATAGAAAAAAATTCGTAGACCCCTGATTTTTTTCTCTATAGAAAAAAATTCGTAGACCCCTGGTCTATGATTTTTTTCTCTCGTAGACCCCTGGTCTATGATTTTTTTCTCTAAAAAAAAATTCGTAGACCCCTGGTCTATGATTTTTTTCTATAGAAAAAAATTCGTAGACCCCTGGTCTATGATTTTTTTCTATAGAAAAAAATTCGTAGACCCCTGGTCTATGATTTTTTTCTATAGAAAAAAATTCGTAGACCCCTGGTCTATGATTTTTTTCTATAAAAAAAAATTCGTAGACCCCTGGTCTATGATTTTTTTCTATAGAAAAAAATTCGTAGACCCCTGGTCTATGATTTTTTTCTATAGAAAAAAATTCGTAGACCCCTGGTCTATGATTTTTTTCTATAGAAAAAAATTCGTAGACCCCTGGTCTATGGGGTCTAAAAAAAAAAAACTATAAATAAACTATATATAAAATAAAGTATACGCCCATTGTTTATGAATTTTTTTCTATTACGTATACGCATTTATATTTAAATTAATCATACGTAAAAAATAATTGTACATTATATGATGAATTGGAATATTTTTTAATTGTTATAACGAAAAATTTAAAGTCTGGATTTTTTTCGAGCTATGAAATTATCCAAAAGAGATCTCTTTGGTGCAAACATTTTTTGTACTGATTTTATTTGTAACCTTTCACTGTTCAACTTCATTTATCACTGTCATATTGATTTCTTTTTTCTGTTATCCTTTTTGTAGTCCTGTATATATACAGAGTAAATTTCCATGCTTCTTGTGCCATTGACTCCATGTAAATGTCTTCATATGTGTGTATGTGTATGCCTACGATTTTTGTAATCGGTATTTTTTTCTCATTTCTAAGGTTTGACCATTTGACATATGGTTATAAAATAGATTTTTTTGTTTTTGTAAACGAAAAATTCTTTTAGTTTCTTATTTTTGTGTATTATTTTACTTATGTTTTTCCGCACAGAAAATATGACACTTAGGCAAATGTGAAAGTGTGTGTTTTTTATATGTCATTGGTTACAAGGACTGATTGTGACATGTGGGTGTTCAGTTTGTTTTCTTATTTTTTTCGCAAAGGAGTTCTGCCACTCCTTTATGTGGTCAATGGAATATTATTTTTCATTGAGTAACCAAAGTGTCAAATTTCATGAAAAATACATTTTTTAGGGATGCTATAAATTGATACAGGAAACGATGGATAAAAGAGGTCCTTTTTAAAAAAATCATCACGAAACTGAGCGAAATTTTTTCTATAGAAAAAAAATTCATCAGGTTCATTGAGATGATTTCTTCTTCTTTCTGTAGATAAAATTCTTCAAGTCTATAGAAATTCGCCAGGACTCCTGAGGTCATTTTTTCTATAGAAAAAAATTCGTCAGGTCCCCTGAGGTCATTTTTTCTATAGAAAAAATTGTCAGGTCCCCTGAGGTCATTTTTTCTATGGAAATAATTGTAAGGTCCCCTGAGGTCCTCCTTCAATAATATTAAACAATTTGTTCAACATACCCATTATGGCCTCCTTTGTCTATTACATCGGTTAGTAAGTTAATCTATAATCAATAATAGATTTAATTGTTATAGCAATTTTTTTCTGTTGAGCGACTTTTTCCACTGAGTGATTATTGCTGATTTCAGGATTTCCACCTTTGATTACATTATTTTATACGTATAGGTGTGTGTGTGTGCTCGGCAAACTAAATGAGTTAATTAAAGGCTAAACCGATTGAATTCAATTTTATCGAATATTTTGTGTAGTTTTAGTTTTTGGCCATTATAAGAGGATTAGATAATGTAAAACAACAAAAGAGTAAAAACAATACATACACATATGTTCGAACAATAGATGAGGACCCTAGGTGCGTATACGTGTTGACGGCAATTATACGTAACGTGGGGCGAAATAGAAAATAGACAATATAATTTGAATTAATATTTTTTATTTAATTCTGAATCATTTTAATTATCACTTTTTGGGTTCCCCCGACGTCCATGGATTTTGTCTATATATCGGCCATTGTCAATATTTTTATTCTGAGTCTATCCATTACATACCAATATATTTTCCCTTTATTAAACCATGTGTGCGAAAATGCCGCTCAATGTTCGCCACATTTAATTGTTAATTTATTTCTAAATACGAACAATAGGCTGTCATCGTCCCTTGGTGCTCTTTATTTCCATGGTGCCCTACAGAATTATTTTGCATAGCAAAGGTAGATGATTATCGCTGTGCTTTTTTCCTCATGACTGAGTATGGCTAATTAAAGGATTAACTCGGCTGTTGATTTATTAGATAAATATTAGTTGGGATAATTAAAAAGTAAATTCGATGAAATTTAAATTTTAGGGTTTCAAAAAGTAACATGGTGCAATTTTTTCTACAAAAAATTTAAGGGGATGTTAAAAACATACCTCAGGGGACCTGAGGAATTTTTTTCTATAGAAAAACCGACCTCAAGTGACCTGACGAATATAGAAAAACAGACCTCAGGGGACATGAGGAATTTTTTTTATAGAAAAACAGACCTCAGGGGACATGAGGAATTTTTTTTTTATAGAAAAACACACCTCAGGATACCTGACGAATTTTTTTCTATAGAAAAACAGACCTCAGGGGACCTGAGGAATTTTTTCTATAGAAAAACAGACCTCAGGGGACCTGAGGAATTTTTTTCTATAGAAAAACAGACCTCAGGGGACCTGAGGAATTTTTTTCTATAGAAAAACAGACCTCAGGGGACCTGAGGAATTTTTTTCTATAGAAAAACAGACCTCAGGGGACCTGAGGAATTTTTTTCTATAGAAAAACAGACCTCAGGGGACCTGAGGAATTTTTTTCTATAGAAAAACAGACCTCAGGGGACCTGAGGAATTTTTTTCTATAGAAAAACAGACCTCAGGGGACCTGAGGAATTTTTTTCTATAGAAAAACAGACCTCAGGGGACGTGAGGAATTTTTTTCTATGGAAAGACAGACCTCAGGGGACCTGAGGAATTTTTTTGTATAGAAAAACAGACCTCAGGGGACCTGAGGAATTTTTTTCTATTGAAAACAGACCTCAGGTGACCTGAGGAAGTTTTTTCTATAGAAAAACAGACCTCAGGGGACATGAGGATTTTTTTTCTATGGAAAAACAGACCTCAGGGGACCTGACGATTTTCTATATAACGAATTTCTATAGACAAATCCACAGACTTAAGGGTACCTGAGGAATTTTTTTCTATAGAAAAACAGACCTCAGGGGACCTGAGGAATTTTTTTCTATTGAAAAACAGACCTCAGGGGACCTGAGGAAGTTTTTTCTATTGAAAAACAGACCTCAGGTGACCTGAGGAAGTTTTTTCTATAGAAAAACAGACCTCAGGGGACATGAGGATTTTTTTTCTATGGAAAAACAGACCTCAGGGGACCTGACGATTTTCTATATAACGAATTTCTATAGACAAATCCACAGACTTAAGGGTACCTGACGAATTTTTTATAGAAAAAAAACTAGTCCTAAGAGGACCGACAACAACAAATACCCAATAATTGAAGCTGTACGTATGTTTATTTGTAAACGTGCGGATTAGGGTATTGTTCGAATTTCCGTTGCAAATTGTTCTCATGGCTTCCAACGGGAATAAATACACAATACATGTGTACACATTCCTAATAATATGTGTGTGGGAGTGGAGGTGTGTATGTGTGGTTCTGCGTAGGTAGAGTTCTGCTGACCAACCCAAACCAGCCGCCTCTATGCGAAGTGTTGATTTTGAATGTTGCGGTTTTGTGTGTGGCATTAACAATGAATGACACGAATTGCGAGATGCTTCACAATTACTTAACCATTACCACCAACATCACTAGAACTACACACTCACACAGCTATACAATTTCCTATAACAGCTTCACACACACATACATGCAAGCAGACAAACGACCATCCAGCCAGCCGGACATGTGGTAAATGTCTGCTTGAGGAAATCAACAACTCATTCACGCTCGCCCACACACATATGGAGCTGCTGTAGCTGCTGTTGTTGTTGTCGGCTGTGTCCACTTCGGTCCACTTACAAAATACAAAACAGAAACCGAACGACAATAGAGAATGAAACTGATTACTAATGAAGGCATTTAACAGGAAACCATTCTTCGCTGTATGGTTGCTCTGGTCATGGAGGCATATTGCCAAGGTGAATTATTTGTGGATGTTGAGGGTAGGAGGGGCGGAGAATACCATATATTTAACCGCACATGTTTAAGACCCATACAGCCTTGGCAATAAATATTTCATAGGAAGCGAATAATTTGAGGAATTTTAAAATTACTTTAATTTGCGATTAAAGGAATTTTAGAAGAGTATCAGGTCTCCAGAGGTCTGTTTTTCTATAGCAAAAAAATCCTCAGTTCATCTGAGGTCTGTTTTTCTATAAAAAAAAAAATTCCCCAAGATCCCTGATGTAGGTTTTTCTATAGAAAAAATTCCTTAGGCCCCCTGAGGTCTGCTTTTTCCATAGAAAAAAATCCTCAAGTCTCCTGAGGTCGGTTTTTTATATAGAAAAAAATTCCTCAGGTCCCCTGAGGTCTGTTTTTCTATAGAAAAAAAAATTCCTCAGGTCTCCTGAGGTCGGTTTTTCTATAGAAAAAAATCCTCAGGTCCCCTCAGGTCCCCTCAGGTCTGTTTTTCATAGAAAAAATTCCTCAGGTCCCCCTGAGGTCTGTTTTTCTATAGAAAAAAATTCCTCAGGTCCCCTGAGGTCTGTTTTTCTATAGAAAAAATTCTTCAGGTCCCCTGAGGTCTGTTTTTCTATAGAAAAAAAATCCTCAGGTCCCCTGAGGTCTGGTTTTGCACAGAAAAAAATTTGTCAGTTTCTTTAGGTTACCCTTTGTGTAGTTATTTGAACTTAGCCAAAAATAACACCAAATTACAACAACAAAAGCTGTATAAATTAATATTGATTTGTTTGTTGTTAAAACCAAATCAAACGCATTCGGCAAATGACAAACAAAAGGACACGTTGTAAGGATTTCGATTCAATTGTCAGAAGGACAAAGATAACAACAACAATTGTAGTAACGTGGCGTATGACCACCAGGAACGCTGCTGGTTATTTGGTAATGCTCATTGGGATTGGTGTGCCCTTAATTGTGTGTGTGTGGTATTGGAATTTTGGCACAATTCCTCCCCCTGCTATCCTGAAGGTAGTCAACAAAATCTGCCTTACTTGAAGGTGACAAATCAACAGAATTGAATGTCATTCTCTGGCGGATACCTCCTCAGCCAAGAGGTAGGTAGATAGGTAGCTAACAAATCAGTAGTCTAACAATTTTTGGACAATAATGTTCATCATGTCCTTGTCGTCAGGATGGCTGCCAGCCAGCCAGCCTGCTCATTCTTTATATGGATGCTACTCCCCACTCCCCTCTCGTTCGTTCTCCTCCCTCAATTGCGTATTATCTTTCATACATAACTCAGGCATTGTCATCAGGTTTTAGGTTCTTCTAGATTAATGGTGTGTCTGGTGGTCGCTGAGGAGGGGTGTTGGGGCTACATATTGTCTGTCGGTCTGTTACCGGACACATCAACATCAATCAGTTGTATTTGACTGAAATTGAGTGTCGCTGCTGCTGTTGCTGCTATGACTCCCCTCTTACATTGTGATGAAAATAAATTGACATTTATTTTGTATTTCGTTAGACTCTCCCCATGGACATGGGGAACTGAAACTGGAGCTGATGACGATGCTGGCTGGCTGACTGACTGACGGGATGGTCGGTTGCTTCGTCCACAGAAGAAGAATATAATGTAATCAGAGTAAAGTTTTGTTGTTTGCAATTTATCTAACAAGTCAAGCATGTTAATACAATTTCTTTGCAACGACTACTACTTGTCATTTGTAGGGTAATAGAGGGGGTCGAAAAAAAAATTATTTAGAAAATCCACGCCTTATATGGGTCTCGAAAAAAATTATTTAGAAAATCCACGCCTTATGTGGGTCTCGAAAAAAATTATTTAGAAAATCCACGCCTTATATGGGTCTCGAAAAAAATTATTTAGAAAATCCACGCCTTATATGGGTCTCGAAAAAAATTTATTTAGAAAATTCACGCCTTATATGGGTCTCGAAAAAAAATTATTTAGAAAATCCACGCCTTATATGGGTCTCGAAAAAAATTATTTAGAAAATCCACGCCTTATATGGGTCTCGAAAAAAATTATTTAGAAAATCCACGCCATATATGGGTCTCGAAAAAAATTATTTAGAAAATCCACGCCTTATATGGGTCTCGAAAAAAAAAATTTAGAAAATCCAAACCTTATATGGGTCTCGAAAAAAATTGTTTAGAAAATCCACGCCTTATATGGGTCTCGAAAAAAATTATTTAGAAAATCTACGGCTTAAATGGGTCTCGAAAAAAATTATTTAGAAAATCCACGGCTTATATGGGTCTCGAAAAAAAATATTTAGAAAATCCCCGCCTTATATGGGTCTCGAAAAAAATTATTTAGAAAATCCACGCCTTATATGGGTCTCGGAAAAAAAATTATTTAGAAAATCCATGTCTTATATAGGCTTCCAAAAATATATCCACCCTAATACATCCATCCCTGATCAAACTTTACCATTCTAATCTATTCAATAACATTCTATTGGGAGTCTATATCAATCTATTGAACGACCAGTGGCTATAGACTGACAAACTCACACAGGGTGACAGAGAGGGGCAGGGAGGTGCGAGTGATATATAGACCATGGGAGACAATTGGACAGGTTGCCTAGAATTGAAATATGCAAATATTTGTTTGCAGGCTATATTAGTGATATTTTTATGGGGAGATTTCAGCGGGAGGGAGGTGAGGGTGAATGTATGGTCAATTACTGGGCGAAAAAATACGAATAAATCTGTAATAATATTTTTTCTGTTGTTGTTGTTCGCAACACAAAAACTGTCATTTATGCTATTTCGTATTCAGTTAGTTAGTTATTGATGTAATGCATAAGGATATCAATCATATGAAATTGATAGCCCAGTGGATTAACATAATTGTTTTGGTATGAATAATGTAAAAGGGAGAGAGAATTTCGGGGGAGTGGAGAGGGTAAGAGGAGATAATATTTAAAAAAATATATATATAATCGAAATCCTCATTATGCGACAATTTAGTCTACTTAAATTTGAATTTACTTTAAGAATCCTATAGAACGTATAATTTATATTCATTTGAGGCCAAGGGGAGCGTATAATTGATATTAATTTTAAAATATGGCAAAGCAGGCGATTAGAAAATATTGTGGAATTTTAATGAATAATTTGTAGGGCCTAGAAAAGTCCGTAGTTTTTAAAATAATTTTTTCTTGACCCTTAATATGGCGTGAATTTTTAAACTATTTTTTTTTGATACTAAGGCGTGGATTTTTAAAATAAAATTTTCAAGGCATCAGGGCATAAGTGGGTGGCGTATGACTAACATAATTTGTAAGATATAATGCGTATAATTAATAAAAAATTAAGAATATTTTTAAAATAATTTTGAAGGTCTAGAAAACCTTTTCACCTCCACATATTTGAATTAACACAGAATTTTGTGGCTCTTTATTTTTATTGCCCACCACAAAACCTCCTCCAACCCATTTCCCTTTACTTACTTACTTAGCTGGCGTGTGACAGAACTTTCGTTCCATAAGCTGAGCTTAAAGAAGATTTCCAGACGCGTCGGACTTTTGCGCAGTTTTTCCAATTTGAAAGGCCATATTTGGCAATGTTGTCTTCCACTTGGTCTTTCCATCTTTTCCGTGGCCTTCGCCTTCTGCGTGAACCATCAGCTGGTTCGCTTTTATATGCCTTCTGGGCTGGAGCATCTTCATCCATTCTCACAACATGACCTAGCCAACGTAGTCGCTGTAGCTCAATACGTCTAACAATGTCGATGTCCGAGAATACCTGGTATAACTCATGGTTCATTTGACGGCGATATTTACCGTCAACGCAGATCGGCCGGTAGATCTTTCGGAGAATTTTTCTTTCAAACACACCAAGAGCTGCCTCTTCTACTTGCGCAAGTACCCATGCTTTAGACCCATATAACAGTACGGGTAGTATCAGCGTCTTGTAAAGTGTGAGTTTGGTCTGGCGGGAGGTGGCCTTGTTTCTGAACTGCTTAATCAGACCATAGTAGCATCTGTTGACCATCACAATCCTTCTCCAAATATCAAAACTGATGTCATTCGTTTTATTTATGGTGGTACCAATCTATATATATAAACTCCAGGATTTGGTGCAGAGTGAAAAATCTGTTCGATGGTGGATTTGCTGAATCCGAAGCCGCATTGGTATGGTCCAATAATGTCATTTATCATTGGCTTCAATCGTTCACACAGCACACTGGATAACATTTTATATGCGATTTGAAGAAGGAATTCAAGCGGCCTTGTGTAGTTCGAGATGCTTGAATCTGGTGATGCTAACTACCATGTTTTTGCTGCCGCGAAGTCAATCAACTTCATGCCGTTGTCTGATGTTTCTTCATGGAGGCTGAATTTTCCGATGGTGGGGCCAAAGATATTTTCCCTTCCGATTTTTGCATTAAAATCTCCTAACAGAATTTTAATGTCATGTGCAGGGCAGCGCCCATATG
Organism: Musca vetustissima; assembly: GCF_032173495.1. NCBI lineage: Eukaryota > Metazoa > Arthropoda > Insecta > Diptera > Muscidae > Musca > Musca vetustissima. Next base: position 139,224 of record NW_026882799.1, on the reverse strand, counting down.
CTATTTCTAGGCGCTCGTAAAATATGTCTTTGGTCTGTTCATCTTCGGTCGAAGCATGGGCGCAAATGAGACTGATGTAGAAGAACTTAGCTTTTATACGGATTATAGCAATTCGCTCATCTACTGGAGTGAATCTGGAGACGAGGTATTTTATTCTCTTGTTAACCATAAATCCGCAGCCAAATTCACGTCTCGTTTCTCGTTGGCAGCTATAATACAGGGCGTAATCATCTGAGTTACTTACGCCAGTCCCATTCCATTGCATTTCCTGTAAGGCAATAATATCGGCGTTGTACTTCTCGAGTACATCCGCCAAAGCGAACACTGCGCCTGTTCTGTACAACGTGCGCACATTCCAAGTGCCGATTCGCAGATCGTGGTCCTTTATACGTTTGCGGGGTCGTCAACATTAGGTGGGTTTGGTTTTCTTTTTCTTTGCTTTTTCATAGAAGGTTGCGTTTTCTGAGTGTGGGCAACTAACCCGACGCCTCAACCCATTTTTTATAGGCACATATTAGCTCATTTCATCGGCTGATGAAATAGACACCACAGGTGGTACCACGGGGAGGTAAGTGTCCACAATTGAGATGAAAGAGGTACCAAGATATGCCTGGACTTCGCCATGTTAAAGCCAATCAGAGCCGTTGCTTGGTTACTATCTTCTCCTACGACACCTCTTTTTTTAATTTAAAAATTCATGCCTTGTTAATTTCTTCCAATAATTCATATTTCTCATACGCTCCGATGGCCAATAAAAAATATTATCAATCTTACGCAGTATGATCCCCTATTTAATTTTATGGTATTTCTAGTTGTAAAATCTAATTAAATTTCATTTTTTCAACCACAATATTTTCCCAAAATTTTATATTTTTACCCCTTCCGAACCCACAAAATTTCCTTATCAAATATTTTTCCTATCATCCCTTTATTTGTTCGAGAGCAAGAAAAAAAATTTACGTACAAAAGTTTAATTGCTTTATAATGTACATTTGGAACTTAAAACATTATATTCATAACTTTTCCTCATCTTCTTCCATCCCTCCTTGCTTTGCTCTCCCCCTTCCCTCATTAACATAGCTCAAGGTTTGTGTTGTTAGAGATATTACTTGAGTAATAATTTATTTTTTTCGCTGACTTTGCACTTCGAGTTGTATTGTGTGAAATGTTGCATAATGTTGAAAGTTTTTTTTCCGTTTTTGGATAGTCAACATTTGTCGAAATTTTTGCGGGGCACACATTTACGTTTTTTACTTATTCTACATATGATAATTATCATAAATTGTATAACATTTCGTATTTATGTTTTGGCAAAAATGCAGTGTGTCATAAATTAATTTTTTTTTCAGAGGGTGTAAAACAAGAGATTAAAGCTGTGGTTCGGAAATTTTCAAATGAGGGTGAATACTAAATATTTTTTAACAGTTTCTTAGAGGAGACGAATGTGTTAAAGATAATATGTCTGCTATGTAAGAAAGTAAATAAGAAACCTTCAATCTGAGACGCTATGCAGCAAAATTATTAGCAACCATTTAAATCCTTCTTCAATCCTCCATAAATTTTAATAATTCTTGCTGTAATGTTTTTTTTTTATTATTTTTAGTTAATATTCCAGTTTTATATTACCCTGGAAAAAATATTAAAATTTTAATTAAGATTTTTTATTACAATCCCCTTTAATAGTAAATATTACCACAATCCAGACGTAATTTTGATACTCAGTCATGCTGTGATTTTTTGCTCCTTCATTTTTTATATTTTTCCCTTTCACAAATTTTTCTTTTACACCACAAATAATGCGTCATATTTATGCCGCAGGATTCCGAAATTGAAGAAAATATGAAAAACCTTTTCGCTAATAAAATATTCCCTGATAGACGAGAAGGAAAACAATTAAATTTCTTATGCTAATTAACAAACAGCAGCTAGTAGCCGTTTTGTGGTCGATGGCGGTAGCGAGGAAGAAGGTTGACTGGTTGGCAATAAAAATACACAGCCCCAGAATTCTATGTTAATTCAAATTTCTTAAGTGAAAAAGTTTCAAGCATGAGGTTTTTCAAAAATATATTAAAAAAAATATTATTAATTATACGCACCATATTTCAGAATTTATATTAATCATACGGCACCCCTTTCCAAAAATAAATATGAATAATACGCCTTATGTAGAGTCAAGAAAAAATTATTTGAAAAATCCACGCCTTATGGAGGGCCAAGAAAACTTTATTTTAAAAATCCACGCTTTATATAGGGCTCAAAAAAATTATTAAAAAACGGATTATATAGGGCCAACCCAAATTATTTAAGAATCCACGCACTTTTTAGGCCCTTCAAATTATTCATTAAATGGGTCGGACATTGCGAGCGGTAACAGCCACCTTTGAACAAATTGAGAAGAAGTCTGCCAAAGTGGGTCTGGTATTAAACGACGAGAGGACCGCGCTGATGGTATCAACGCGCAAGACGTCCAGTAGACTCGGACAATCTGTGGAATTTCAGAACTACAGCTTCGAGGTAGTTAAAGATTTTATATGCCTTGGTAACGCCATAAACAAAACGAATGAGATTTTGAAATTCGGAGAAGGATTGTGATGACCAACAGACGCTACTATGGTTTAAGTAAGCAGTTTAGAAACAAGGCCACCTCCCGCCAGACCAAACGCACTCTCTACAAGACGCTGATACTACCCGTGCTGTTATATGGATCTGAAGCATGAGTACTTGCGCAAACAGATGAGGCAGCTCTTGAAGTGTTTGAGAGAAAAATTTTCTGAAAAATCTACGAGCCGATCTGCGTTGACGGTAAATATCGCCGTCGAATGAACCATGAGTTGTACCAGCTATTCACGGACATCGACATTGTTAGACGAATTGAACTGCAGCGACTATGTTGGCTAGGTCATGTTGTGAGAATGGATGAAGATGCCCCAGCCCAGAAGGGTATAAAAGCGAACCAGCTGATGGTTCACGTAAAAGGGGAAGGCCACGAATCAGATGAAAAGACCAAGTGGAAGATAACATTGCCGAATATGGTATTTCATATTGGAAACATTGCACAAAAGACCGACGCGCCTTGAAATTTTTTTTAAGCTCGGCTTATGGAACGAAAATTCTTTCACAAGCCAGCTAAGTAAGTCACAAGCCAGCTAAGTATGTCTATACCATAGACATGGCGCAGATTTTTAAAATAATTTTTTCTATGCCATAGTCAATTTTTCCTTGACCCTACATGAGTCATAGATTTTTAAATTAATTTTTTCTTGACCCTCTATAAGGAGTGGATTTTTAAATTATTTTTTTTTCTTGGCCCTAAAGAACATTGAACCGTTAGATATTGAGAGCAAAAAAAATAGGAGAACCCTATGTTGCGTATGAGTGTTAATAATTATTATTGACATCGTTCATGGGAGCGTATGATAAATATTAATTAATGGCATTTAATATTGTAATTGCTGTAAATATCGAATGGCTTATTGGATTCTTATGAAATTTGGCACATAGCTAAAGAAGATCTAAGAGATGTTGCCTACCCTATTCTGATATCATCCGATAAGAAATTCTACAAAAAATGAGTTCTCAATGTGAAGGAAAGTATACAAACAAATTAATATTCAAATGTGATGTTCTAAAAATGTCCCTACACTTTATTCAAAGCACGAATATCATTTTTAAAACTTTTTAAAAAATTCGTACATGACCTTTGATAAAAAATTCTACATACAAAATATTTATGGAACTGATACAAATTCCCTGAAACTACATGATTCCCTTAACTTTATATAAACTGCAATCCGAAAAACGCATTTCATGTTATGCCACAAAACTTATGGACATTTTTATCTTTTATATGAAAATTAATATGAACAAAATACGCCGCGCAACCATCAACGAAACAAATGCCAAAAAAAAGTGGAACTGCAATTCCATTTTCCCTTGAAGAAGAAAAAACGCGCTCACTATAAATTAAATACATTTATATGGCAAAGAGGAAAAACTTTCAGCGAAGAGGGTTTTGGGTGGAGTTGACCAGGGTGGTTACTGGTGGTGAAGTTGGACTACTGGTCATGCACTACCACTATTTCTACTGTCTCTTCGTCCATATCGTTATGTTCTGTTGTCAGTTGCCATATGAAAACATTTTGTCATATTGTTTGGACAACAAAACCATATTTCATATTTTTTTTGTCGGGGAGTTTTTAACGCTGCCATTTTTGGTATGAAAAACATTGCAGACCCACACCAAGAAAAACAAAGCGTTGAACATTGGAGTAACATTTTGAGAAATATATACAGGCCAGAGTTGTGTGTCTGTCTGTCAGCCTGTTAAGAGTGGTCACGACAGCCGTATGGAATGTTTTTGACAATTGGATAACAGAATTTTTCTTTTAGTCAAAGGCCAAGCGAAGAATGAACAAAAAATAGAGTACAGGGCAGGACATCTCGAGAAAGAAAAACTGAGTACAGAGATGGACAAGTAAAGGTACTTCTAAAATGGAGTTCTATAGAGGTCCGTATAGGTGGTGAGGAGCTCTATAGAGGTCCGTATAAGTGGTGAGGAGTTTTATAGAGGTCCGTATAGGTGGTGAGGAGCTCTAGAGGTCCGTATAAGTGGTGAGGAGCTTTATAGAGGTCCGTATAGGTGGTGAGCTCTATACAGGTCCGAATAGGTGGTGTGGAGCTCTATAGAGGTCCGTGTAGGTGGTGAGGAGCTCTGTAGAGGTCCGTATAGGTTGTGAGGAGCTCTATAGAGGTGGTGTGGAGCTATAGAGGTCCGTATAGGTGGTGAGGAGCTCTATAGAGGTCCGTATAGGTGGTGAGGAGCTCTATAGAGGTCCGTATAGGTGGTGAGGAGCTCTAAAGTATATTTCCTACAAGAAATATAAAAAGTAGAAAAAATCGTCTATTTACCAATAAAGAAGGTTTGGGGTATGAGAAACACTATTTGGGATAGCGTTGCGTATAAGTGTTGACAATACGTATACTTCACCGATCTTCATAAACCGCAGATTTTTTAAAGAGTTTTTTTCTAGATACCAAAAAAGTCCTAGATTTTTAAGGCGTAGATTTTTCAAATAATTTTTTCCAGACTCCAGACAAGGCGTAGATATTTCAAATAATTTTTTCCAGACTCCAGTCAAGGCGTAGATATTTCAAAAAATTTTTTCCAGACTCCAGACAAGGCGTAGATATTTCAAATAATTTTTTTCCAGACTCCAGACAAGGCGTAGATATTTCAAAAAAATATTTGTTTTATGGGGACATTAGTTCGTATAAGTGTTGACACTAGGTATACGCCACCGATCTTTTCTTTTAAAAAAAATATGACTTTTTTGAACAAAAAATAGAATACAAGGTAGAATATCTCGAGAAAAAACTGAGTACAGAGATGGACAAGTAGAGGTACTTCTAGAAATTATATTTCCTACAAGAAATATAAAAAAGTCGAGAAAAATCGTCTATTTACCAAAAAAAAGGTTTGTGGTATGAGAAACCCTATTTGGGATAGCGTTGCGCATAAGTGTTGACAATACGTATACGTTACCGATCTTCATAAACCGTAGATTTTTTAAAGATTTTTTTCTAGATCCCAAAAGGTCCTAGATTTTTAAGGCGTAGATTTCTTAAATAATTTTTTCCAGATTCCAGACTAGGCGTATATTTTTCAAATAATTTTTTCCAGACTCCAGACAAGGCGTAGATATTTCAAATAATTTTTTCCAGACTCCAGACAAGGCGTAGATATTTCAAATAATTTTTTCCAGACTCCAGGCAAGGCGTAGATTTTTTAAATAATTTTTTCCAGACTCCAGACAAGGCGTAAATATTTCAAATACTTTTTTTCAGACTCCAGACTAGGCGTAGATATTTCAAATAATTTTTTCCAGACTCCAGACAAGGCGTAGACTTTTTAAATAATTTTTTCCAGACTCCAGACAAGGCGTAGATATTTCAAATAATTTTTTTAGACTTCAGACAAGGCGTAGATATTTTAAATAATTATTTGCCAGACTCCAGACAAGGCGTAGATATTTCAAATAATTTTTTCCAGACTCCAGACAAGGCGTAGATATTTCAAATAATTATTTCCTTTATGGGGGACCTTGGTGCGTATAAGTGTTGACACAACGTATACGCCGCCGATCTTAACATTTAAGAAACCTTTAAAAAATAGAAAGAGTAGCTCTTTTCTCTAAGAAAAAATATGACCTTTCTATTATAGTTGGCCACTCCTGACAGTTTTTTTTTCACATGTATCACAAAAAACTTTCTGTGAATATGTCATTGCATATTTTTCACTGTGATTGTTGTGAACGAATGCCGGACTGGTCATTCTGAAGTTGAACGCACTTCAAGCCATAGATAACAAGGAAGTCAACAAATTGCTATAGTCCAATGGGCAAAACGACTGAAAAAACAAGCCAGTCCAGGACCATCAACGACATTAGATTTTGAAGAACTTTCAGATTGAAATGATAGGCCAATGATGATGATGAGGATGACAGTAAACCAGAAAGTAAGCCTGGTGAAGTCATGAGGAAGAAAAAAAAATACGCCGCTCATCATAACTACCCTGGCCTACAAATCATACAAGGGATTTTTCATCGGGGAATCCTTGTAACGACAATGCTGCAGGATGTAACAGAAATGTATTAATCAATTCCAGTTTTGTTGTGAAAAAAAACATATGACAACAACAAAAACAATATGCTTGTTAGAGTGAATGGAATTTGTATTGGAGAAAACGATGAAGAAAAAAATCGGACATATGTGGGGGTGTTGGCAGAACAATTGAAATCAAGAGACTTTTGGTCAAGTGTAAGGTGGTCAGAAAAAAAATCGACTAAGGCCTAAATAAGAAATGCTCTTGACAACACTTAATAAAGCCTATCAATTCGTGTTCAATTTTTATCAAGTGGTCTCAATGACAATTCTGGGCGAAAATGACATCGAAAATATGTGGCAGGCAGTTGGTGTGTGAATGTGACAAGTGTGAACTTGCTGTGGATTAAGATTAATTTGTGTGCTTAACTATGGGGGAGGAATTGAATATAAATCAGCAAAAGAACGGCTTCAAATATGGCTAACATGTGGTAAAAAAAAACAAAGAAAACTAATTTGGTACTATAGGGCGTATAACTATTACCGATACGTATACGACACCGGTTTTAATCATTTTTTCAGGCCCTATATAAGGTGTGGACTGTTTTAAAAGATTTTTTCAGGTCCCATAGAATGTGTGGATTCTTTAAATATTTTTTTTCAGGTCTTATATAAGTTGTGGATTTTTTAAATACATTTTGAAGCCCCATAGTAGTTGTGAATTTTTTTAAATACATTTTCAGGTCCTATCTAAGGTATGTAATTTGTAAATAAATTTTTCAGACCCTGTAGAAGGTGTGGATTTTTTAAATTGTTTCAGGTCCTATGTGATTATTGATTCAAAAATCAGGGAACAAATATTGGTACCTCAGGGCGTATAACTGTTGTCGATACGAATACGACACCTGTATTAATTTTTGTATAATCGATATTTGAGCCTTGTAATCCAATATAAGCAAAAATAGGTGGTAATATCACTTCTTACTCTGCTTCCTTACACATAACTGTTCTTTTAAATATTAGTTTTCCCATATTTATTTAAAATTCCCTTCCGTCGAACTTTTTTGAAAAATTCTTTTAGCATTTTTCACCTTCAAAATATTTTCTAGTTGGCCATTACATTGTAAAGTAAGTTCATAAAACTTTCGATGTTTCGGGGTAGAAATTGTTTTTCTGTTTCGTATTTCACTATTACTCTTCCGTAGCCCATCCATCCACGGAACGAAGGTCAACATTTGCATAACATTTGCTTGTAGTTGTAGCAAGGCAATGCATCGTATCGTCGTCGTATCACATCTCATCTCATCTTCTCCAAGCTACAGTAACGTCATGTCGTTTTACGCGAAAAATCCAATTCAGAACTAGAAAAAAACTTTTGTTCGTTGTTTTGTGTTTCGGTACACTTGTAGTTCTGCAATTTTTGTATTTTTTTCCTGTTGCGAGAGGGAAATATGAGTGGCCCTGAAAGTTAGAGAAATTTTAAATTTTTTGTTGTTTTTAGTTTTCTCTATTACATGAAACAAGTGAATAGTTTGGGAAATTCTGTAGAACAACGTTGTTATTACCTAGGCAAGAGGCTTACAGTGGGCGAAAGTCTGCCAAAAATAAAACAAAATTTGTAGTACATTGGTGCGTATAAGTGCTGTTGTTACTTATACGCCACCAAAGCTATAAGCGATTAATATAAGAAATAATGTCCTGAGGAAAAACATGACCCTATATAAGGCATGGATTTTTAAAATAATTTTTCTCAGGCCTTATATAAGGCGTGGATTTTTTTAATAATCTCTCTCAGGCCCTATATAAGGCTTGGAATTTTCCAATAACCTTTTTCAGGCCCTATATGAGCCGTGGATTTTTTAAATAATGTTTCTCAAGCCCTATATAAGAGGTAGATTTTTTAAATAATCTTTTCCAGGCCCTATATAAGGCGTGGATTTTTTAAATAATCTTTCTCAGGCCTTATATAAGGCGTGGATTTTTTTAATAATCTTTCTCAGGCCCTATATAAGGCTTGGAATTTTCCAATAACCTTTTTCAGGCCTATATGAGCCGTGGATTTTTTAAATAATCTTTCTCAGGCCCTATATAAGGCGTGAATTTTTTAAATAATTTTTCTAGACTTTAGATAAGGCGTGATTTTTTTAAATAATTTTATAAAATGAAATGAAATGTATGTTGTTTCCTTATTTATTGTATAATGTTTTTGTAGGACTTCATTGTATTCTATTTAGTGGTCTTAAACTTTTGCCAAGTTTAATTAGTAGTTAATTTCGTTTTATTTTATTTAACTTTACATTTTGTTATTGTGGTCAGTTTGTATAAAAAAATTTTGTTTGGGTTTTATTTACAGAATGAAGTTGGAGAGCATTCACGATAACAAGTGGTGGATGGAACTTTTTATTTTTGTTGCGGATATCCACTTGACTTGAGGACGGATGAAGGACAGCAATATTTTTGGTGCATTTGTTTTATTTGTGAAATAAACTCTTCGAGCCCTTCGGTCCTGAATGTAAGTAAAAATTAATATAAATTATTTTTTGTTTTGTATTTCCAATAAAGCAGGGGGCGTATGATTGCTGTCAGTACTTATACGCCACAGTTAACTTTTTTATTTTTTAGTTATTTGAGTTTTGCCTGTATGGACGATGATCATTTGAATAATTTTTAGGTCAGAGTCAAGAATCTGATTTATATTTGGCCCAAGGACGAACCCTATTGGAATTGGGAAAAATCGGTTCAGATTTAGATATAGCTCCCATATATATTTTCGGCCGATTTGAGGTAAATGGTGTACCAAAGTCCCTATATATCTTTCGATTTGCACGAAATTTGGTACAGCGTACTGAATTAGGTCTAGAATGATGCGTGTTAAGTTTCCTGAAAATCGGTTCAGATTTAGATATAGCTCCCATATATATTTTGTTCCGATTTTATGTAAATGGAATTTGACATAGCGTAATGAATTAGGTCTAGAATAATGTGTGTTTAATTCCCTGAAAATCGGTTCAGATTTTGATATAGCTCCCAAATATACATATTTTCGTCCGATTTAGTGTAAATGGTAGAGCAAAGTCCCTATATATCTTTCGATTTTCACGAAATTTGGTACAGGGCAATAAATTAGGTCTAGAATAATGTGTGTTAAGTTTCCTGAAAATCGGTCCAGATTTAGATATATCTCCCATATATATTTTCGTACGATTTTAGGTAAATGGTGCACCAAAGTCCCTATATTTCTCTCGATTTGCACGAAATTTGGCACAGCGTAATGAATTAGGTCCAGAATGATGTGTGTTAAGTTTCCTAAAAATCGGTTCAGATTTAGATATAGCTCCCATATATAGTTAAGCCCGATTTTAGCTGAATGGTGCAAAAAAGTCCCTTAACACTAGAAAGCCGAAGGCAGTCATTTTGACCGCTTTCCAATTTCAAGTAAAAAAGCAACTGTGCATTTAATGACACTTTTTTTTAAATTTGGCGACTTTTTGTATCTCATAGAATTACGTTTATTATAAACAAATCACCAAATTTAAAATAAAAGTGTCATTAAATGTACAGTTGCTTTTGTACTTGAAATTGGAAAGCGGTCAAAATGACCGCCTTCGGCTTTCTAGTGTTAAAATCATTGGATTTGCGCGAAATTTGGCATAGTGTAATGAATTTGGTCTAGAATGATGTGTGTTAAGTTTCGTGTAAATCGGTCCATATTTAGATATAGCTTCCATATATAGTTTCGTCCGATTTAATGTAAATGGTGTACCAATGTCCCATAATATCTTTCGATTTGAGCGAAATTTGGCATAGCGTAATGAATTTGGTTTAGAATGATGCGTGTTAAGTTTCGTGAAAATCGGTTCAAATTTAGATATAGCTTCTATATCTGACCAAATGAAAATTTTGGTATCGGATGCAGAATGACTTGTTTATGGATCCAATTTCAATTTACTGGTCCTTTAAAAATGCGACGTCTGTTAGTATTCATCTGTTGAATATACCTAAAGTGGTGAAGGGTATCATATGTCGGCCCCGCCTGACTTTACTACTTTCCTTACTGGTTTTAATTTAAAAATTTTCTGTGCCTCATTAGAAGCTCTTAGGAGGTCCTTTTGATATTATAATTGCATATATTTGTCTACTTTGCATAATAAATAAATAATTTGTATATGATTATATGCCTTTGACGTACACCTATACGTATACTGTATGTCATTACTTATACGCACTCAATTAATTTCTATTTGAATTTAGCTCTCCCTGCTCCCTCTCTCTCTGTGCTTCTTATCTCTCTTGTCCAATTCCATTAAAACAAATACTATAAATACACAAGTTAATTTACCATGGCAAACGGCAAATGACAATTTCAATGAAAATAAAATTGAAGAAAATTGGGCATAATTTTCTTAGGTAAATAGAAAGCACACAAACACTGACACATAGATAGATATGGTTGGGAAAATTATGCCTGAGAAAATTCTTTCCATTGATCTGCAGCATCAATGGATGGAATGCGAATACCAAATATTTATTTTTCTTCACCCACATATCCAATGGAAGATGAAGACAGCCAAAATCCATTTACAAACTGCTGGTTATAATGCCGATGTGTGTGTGTCTTCTTGAGGTGGTGTTGGTGCGGAAGAAGTGACACAGTTTTTCATATGAATTTCAAATGAATGAATTCATTAGCAAATCCAAAAATGTCATGATTGTCAAAGCTATGTATAACAAGAAACTTCTGCTGCTGATGTTTCTTGGGAAACTCATGTTCGCTTGTTGTTCGATGTCGCTGTAATGTCTTACATCATTAGGCCCAAAAAACAAAATGTTTGAAATATGAAGGCGATGAACGAAGTGAGAGAGAGAGAGTGTGGGGATTCCTTTGTCATTTTAAATTGCTGAAAAATAAAGTTCGCCTGTAGTCGTATTTATATAAACATTATATCTTCATTTGATTGTCATGCACAGACATCTTTATATTCATCATTTTTTATTCGCGCTTCTCATTCCCCTGCCTGCGCACTCACCACCATGGTTAATGACACAAAAGTTATGCCTAATTAATTTTTCTAAATAAAAAAATGAAAGAAAAATGGAAGAAATTTCGGAGGAGGGTTTGGATATTTTAAATAATTTTTTCGAGAACCTAGACAAGGCGTAGATTTTTTAAATAACTTTTTCGAGATCCTAGACAAGGCGTAGATTTTTAAACTAATTTTTTCAATAACCTAGAAAAGGCGTAGATTTTTTAAACTAATTTTTTCGAGAACCTAGAGAAGGCGTAGATTTTTTAAACTAATTTTTTCGAGAAGGCGTAGGTTTTTTAAACTAATTTTTTCGAGAAGGCGTAGGTTTTTTAAACTAATTTTTTCGAGAAGGCGTAGGTTTTTTAAACTAATTTTTTCGAGAACGTAGAGAAGGCGTAGATGTTTAAACTAATTTTTTCGAGAACCTAGAGAAGGAGTAGATTTTTAAACTAATTTTTTCGAGAACCTAACTGACTTACTTAGCTGGCTTGTGACAGAACTTTCGTTCCATAAGCCGAGCTTAGAAAAGATTTCCAAGCGCATCGGTCTTTTGCGCAGTTTTTCCAATTTGAAAGACCATTTTCGGCAATGTTGTCATCGACTTAATCTTTCCATCGTATTCTTGGACTTCCCCTTCTGCGGGAACCATCAGCTGGTTCGCTTTTATATGCCTTCTGTGCTGGGGCATGTTCATCCATTATCAAAACATGATCTAGCCAACGTAGTCGCTGCAGCTTCATACGTTTAACAATGTCGATGTCGGAGAATAGCTGGTACAACTCATGGTTCATTCGATGGCAATACTCACTGTCAACGCAGATAGGTCCATAAATCTTTCGGATAATTTTTCTCTCAAACACTCCTAGAGTTGCCTCATCTGGTTGCGTATGTACCCATGCTTCAGATCCGTATAACAGCACGAGTAGTATCAGCGTCATGTAGAGTGTGAGTTTGGTCTGGCGGGAGGTGGTCTTGCTTTTGAGTTGTTTGCTCAGAGTAGCATCTGTTGGCCATCACTATCCTTCTCCGAATTTCATAACTGATGTCATTCGTTTTGTTTATGGCGGTACCAAGGTATATAAAATCTTTGACTACCTCGATGCTATAGTTCTCAAGTTCCACAGTTGCTCCGAGTCTACTGGACGTCTTGTGCGTTGATACCATCAGCTTGGTCTTCTCGCCGTTTACTGCCAGACCCACTTTTGGCAGACTCCTTCTCAATTTGTTCAAAGGTGGCTGTTACCGCTCTCAGTGTTCGACCCATTATGTCGATGTCATCGGCATAGGCGAGTAACATGTGTTGTTTGGTGTACACTTCAGCCTCTCGTATGACCTTTTCCAGCAGGATTTTAAAAAGGTTACACGACAAACTGTCACCTTGTCTGAATCCTCGTTCGGTATTAAAGGGCTCCGAGAGGTCCTTTACGACTTTAACAGCTGATCTTGTGCCAGTTAAAGTTATCCTGCATAGCCGCATTAATTTTGCAGGAATGCCAAACGCAGACAAGGCACCTGCTGCTTTATTATTCTTCAGCCGATTAATTGCTATTCAGACCTCATCTTGGCTAGGTGGTATACACTCTAAACCGCCATCTATTATTGGTTCTGGGGTATCCACTTCACTGCTACTATTTGAAAGCAGAAGTTTTTTTTTTAAATGGTCCTTCCAGATCCTCAGCATGCTGTCTGCATCTGTTACCAGGTTTCCTTCTTCATATCTACAGGGAGATGTGCCTGCACCAAAGCCTTGGGTTTGGTGTTTTACCCGTTGGTAGAATTTTCGGACTTCCTTCTGACTCCTATACACCTCGATTTGCTCACGCTAACGTTTTTCTTGCTCTTTCTTCTTTTTTTGAAAATACGTTTCTCCTCTCTCCTTTTCTCCGGATAGTTATCCATTGCATTACGTGTTGCTACTGTCCGCAGGGTTGCCCCAACGCTGCGTTATTCATATCAGTAGCATCACGGCACTCCTGATGGTACCACGTATTTCTTGATGGTGGTCTTTGGTACCCAAGTGTTACTTTTGCTGCAGTTTGTAAGGAGTGGGCAATTCTCTGCCATTGTGCTTCTATGTTATTATCGGGACAAGGGGTGCTTTTGTCAAGCAGTTGGGTAAGTTGAGCGGGGTAGGCTTCTGCTATCTGTTGTGTTTGCAGCTTTTCGACGTCGAGTTTCCGTGTTCCATTGGATCGCTCCTTTGCTGCTACATTAAGACGGGTGCGAACCTTGGCTGCCACAAGGTAATGGTCCGAATCGATATTCGCTCCCCGGATCGATCGGACGTCTAGAACACTGGATGAATGCCTTCCGTCTATCACAACATGATCGATTTGATTTCTCGTTGTTCGATCGGGAGAAATCCAAGTGGTCTTGTGTATATCGGGATGCTTGAATCTGGTGCTGTTAACTACCACGCTTTTTACTGCCTCGAAGTCAATCAACCTCATGCCGTTTTCTGATGTTTCTTCATGGAGGCAGAATTTTCCGACGGTGGGGCCAATGATATTTTCCCTTCCGATTTTTGCATTAAAATCTCCTAGCAGAATTTTAATGTCATGGCCAGGGCAACGGTCATATTCAGTTTCTAGGCGCTCATAAAATATGTCTTTGGGCTGTTCATCTTTTTCTTCCGTCGGAGCATGGGCTCATATGAGACTGATGTAGAAGAACTTCGCTTTTATACGAATTATAGCATTTCGCTCATCTACTGGAGTGAATCTGGAGACGAGGTTTTTTATTAAATCCGCAGCTAAATTCACGTCTCGTTTCATGGCAGCTATAATACAGGGCGTAATCATCTGTTTTACTTACGCCAGTTCAATTCCATCGCATTTCCTGTAAGGCAATAATATCGGCTTTGTACTTCTTGAGTACATCTGTCAAAGCGAACACTGCGCCTGTTCTGTACAAGGTGTGCACATTCCAAGTTCAGATTCGCAGATTGTGGTCCTTTATACGCTTGCTGGGGTCGCCAACATTAGGGGGTTTGGTTTTCTTTTTCTTTGCTTTTTCATAGTAGGTTGGGTTTTCCGAGTGTGGGCAACTAACCCGACGCCTCAACTCATTTTTTATAGTTCTTATGGGTGAACTCGCGGCACATATTAGCTCACTATTTCATCGGGTGATGAAAATAGCTCCCCAGGTGGGACCTAAACAAGACCTTAAATATGTCTTGGAAAAAATATTTAAATGGAAGTTTTGGATTTCAAAGATGTTTTGGTTTTTTTAATTAAGAAAAAACATTTTTTTTAAATCCACGCCTGCTCTATTCACGATTTTTTACATTTCTCTACATTTTTTCTTAGAAAATATAACTTTACCCACACCACCCCGACATTTCTTGTAAGCCATAACAAATTATGATGGTGTTGGTGTGATGGGCGATGGAGTTCGTAAAAAATTCATGATTGCCATCATTAGCAGCTCGTTAAGCACAAATGTCGTTTAAGATTTTCAAACACACACGCACACATAGACACCCTCACTAATACACAGCACGCACATGACAGTCACAGTGTATTTGAAGAAGTAACATCGTTATTTTTCAACACCCCAACCCCTCACATATACAGTGGTGGTCACAGAATTAAAACATTTACTGTGGTAAACATTTTTTGATCAGCCCTCGATTCGTTTGAAGTATTCTTGAAAATTTTTTAATTCAGAACACTTCGATATATAGCAATTAAGAGATTTAGTGTGAAAATAGAAAATTATTGCATGCAATTTTTCCATAAAAAACTGTTTTTATGAAAATACATCGACTTTGAAGTGGCCATATAATTAAAACATTGTGTGGGATTTTTTACTTTACAGCATTTTTTGAAAAGCTCTTTAATTTAGTTAAATTATGTAAAATAAGAACTGATAAAATCATTTACAGATACAATTTTTTGAAAAAATCTGTAAAATCTATCAAAATTGCCAGTACAGTACACCTAACATTCAGAAAATCACCTTTATTATAGAAAATAAAGGTCCGAATGCACCAGAAATTGCTAGAATTAGTAGAAAACAATAAATTATTCCCAAAATAAATAAATATTTTAAATAAGAACTCAAAAAATGGGAATTAACCTAAAGGAACGATTCATTTTCAATAGCCTTTACTGAAGAAGGCCGGAATATTTTTGCAGTATGTGAGAAAAAATCGATTGATATTGGTATTTATTATATCAAATCGACCGTTCGAGTAGTACAGAATATATTTTATCAAAAAATATATCTGTCAGAACAGAACGAACAGAGATCAACGCCTAGGTTGACGAGTAAAAGTTTCTGGCACACAGAAGCATGCTTGATGGTCAACTCATGACCCTTAAAATCTATTGAACATGACAATATTTTTCCAAAATAATATTTTTTGAATCGAATAACTTCCACTTAATCTATTTACGTATCAAGGAAGTAAAAATTGTACAGTTTGACAAATATTTGAAGTCTTGTGTTGAACATCAAAAATGCTGCTGTGTGCCAGAAACTTTTACTTGTCAACCTAGGCGTTGATCTCTGTTCGTTCTGTTCTGACAGATATATTTTTTGATAAAATATATTCTGTACTACTCGAACAGTCGATTTGATATAATAAATACCAATATCAATCGATTTTTTTTCACATACTGCAAAAATATTCCGTCCTTCTTCAGTAAGGGCTATTGAAATTTAATCGTTCCTTTAGGTTAATTCCCATTTTTTGAGTTTTTATTTCAAATATTTATTTATTTTGAGAATTATGTATTGTTTTCTATTAATTCTAGCAATTTCTGGTGCATTCTGACCTTTATTGTCTATAATAAGGGTGATTATCTGAATGTAAGGTGCACTGTACACATTTTTGGCAATTTTGATAGATTTTACAGAATTTTTCAAAAATTTTTATCTGTAAATGATTTTAACGGTGCTTATTTTACATAATTTAACTAAATTAAAGAGCATTTCTAAAAATATTTTCAAAAAATGCAGTAAAGTAAAAATCCCACACAATGTTTTAATTATATGGCCACTTCAAAGTCGATGTATTTTCATAAAAAACGTTATTTATGGAAAAATTGCATGCAATAATTTTCTATTTTCACATTAAATCTCTTAAATGCAGTATACCGAAGTGTTCTGAATTAAAAAAATTTCAAAAATACTTCAAACTAATCGAGGGCTGATCAAAAATTGTTTACCACAGTAAATGTTTTAATTCTGTGACCACCACTGTATATAGCTTACATATGTTACATAAATATATAGACTTATAACACATTCGCCTAAATAAACAACAACAACAAATGTTTATTAGTATGAAATTTGTTCTCATATTAAGCAAATATTCCATGGCTGTCAGATTTTCGGATTTTTTGTTTGGTTGAAAGTTTTTCTTCTTCTTAATTTTTTTTGTGGGTGATATTTTGTAAGAAAAAAAATATTTATGTGAGTATGTGTGCTGTCATGTTATATATGTAGGAAGTGGTGAACCTAAACGTGAAATGTAATTTATCAAAATGAAAAGAAACAAAATGTTTGCCGGAGTAAATCAAAAACAATTTAAGTTCTACCAGATGCTGGGGGAAATTTTTTTCTGTTCGGCGATTGTCTCCTTCGCTTCTACCTCCCTCTTTTTGGAGCATTTGGTGATTATTAATGTTGGTGTCATGATATAAAAGAATTTATAAAATCATGTAGGGAAGTTTATGAAAGCCTAACCAGCATTACTTGATTATAGAGAATGACATCAGGATGGTGTTATTTATTTCTTTATTAATCAGGAGGATATAAAGGAAATATAGGGGGAGGTTTGCTTTAAAATATTTTTCAAAAAGAGTGATTTTTTTATAAATATTTTTTAGGTTATGTAACATATCTCTTAATCAGATTTATGGTTGAATTTTCACTAAGCTATTCAAAATTCCAGGGTTGAACACCTTAGCGTATACGTATTGGCAGTACTTATACGCTAGGTAACTCATACATTTTTATACCCTCCACCATAGTTTGGAGGGTATATTAATTTTATCATTTCGTTTGTAACTCATCGAAATATTCATTTCCGACCCTATAAAGTATATATATTCTTGATCAGGGTAAAATTCTAAGACGATCTAGCCATGTCCGTCCTTCCGTCGGCTGTAATCACGCTATCTTCCAAAGGAATTGAGATAGGGTGCTGAAATTTTGCATAGGGTTGTCTTTTGTCTGCAAGCAGGTCAAGTTCGAAGATGGGATATATCGGTTGACGTTTGGGCATAGCTCTCATATAAGGGTATCCCCCAATTTCGGTATTTTGGGGTTCTTGACCGAGTTTTTCAACTGAATTCGCTGAAATTTGATACGTTGGGTTCTTATTGAGTACCAAGTTTCTCCACAAAAAATTATGAGTATAGGTCCACCTTTTCTGGTAGCCCCCATATAACGGCACCTTCTAATTTTCAGTATTTTGGGGGTTTTGATCGTATTTTTCCACCGAATAGGCTGTAATTTAGTATTTTGAGTTATTAATAGGTACCAAATTTCTCCACAAAAAATTATGAACATAGGTTCGTTTTTTCGGGTAGCCCCCATATAAGGGTACCCACAATTTTCGGTATTTTGGGGTTCTTGAGCGCGTTTTTCAACCGAATTCACTAAAATTTGGTACATTGGGTTCTTATTGGGTACAAAATGTCTCCACAAAAAATTATAAATATAGGGCCACCTCTTCTGGTAGCTCCCATATAACAGTACCTCCTAATATTCAGTATTTGGGGGGGGGGGGTGGGTTTTGCTCGTATTTTCCCACCGAATTGGCTGTAATTTAGTATTTTGAGTTCGTTATAGGTTCCAAATCTCTCCACAAAAAAATTATGAATATAAGTCCGTTTTTTTCGGGTAGCCCCCATATAAGGGTACCCACAATTTTCGGTATTTTGGGGTTCTTGAGCGCCCTTTTCAACCGAATTCGCTGCAATTTTCTATTTTGTAGTCGTATAGGGTAACAAATCTCCCTACCAAAAAATTTTAATATTCGCCCCATTTTTGGCGTAGTCCCCATATAACCCCCTTTTTATACCATTCACCACACTGTGGTACAGGGTATTATGTCTTTGGGCATATGTTTGTAACAGTCGAAAGGAAACGAGATAGACACATGGTTCCTTTTGAGAATAGGCATATAATCACTTTCTGAGTCGATTTATGCATGTCCGTCCGTCCGTCTGCCCGTTCGTCCATGTATTTTTGTGAACCAAGTACAGGTGGATGAAATTTGACATAGGTCACTTATTTGGCCCAAGGACGAACCCTATTGAAATTGGGAAAAAATCGTTTCAAATTTAGATATAGCTCCCACATATATTTTCATCCGAATGTTGCACCAAAGTCCCTATATATCTTTCGATTTGCACGAAATTTGGCATGGCGTACTAAATTGAGCCTAGAGTGATGTCTGCCAAGTTTCGTGAAAATCGGTTCAGTTTTAGATATAGCTCCCATATATATTTTTGTCCGATTTAAGGTGAAAGGTGCACCAAAGTCCCTATTTATCTTTCGATTTGCCCGAAATTTGGCACAGCGTAATGAATTAAGTCTAGAATGATGTGTGCTAAGTTTACTGAAAATCGGTTCAGATTTAGATTCAGCTTCCATATATATTTTCGTCCGATTTCATGTAAATGGTGCACCAAAGTCCTTATATATCTCTCGATTTGCACCAAATTTGGCACAGCGTAATGAATTAGGTCTAGAATGATGTGTGTTAAGTTTCGTGAAAATCGGTTCAGATTTAGATATAGCTCCCATATATATTTTCGTTCGATTTAATGAAAATGGTGCACCAAAGTCCCTATATATCTTTCGATTTGCACGAAATTTGGCACAGCGTATTGAATTAAGTCTGGAATGACGTGTGTTAAGTTTCGTGAAAATCGGTTCAGATTTAGATATAGCTCCCATATATATTTTCGTCCGATTTAATGTAAATGGTGTACAAAAGTCAATATATATCTTTCGGTGGCACAGCGTAATGAATTAGGCCTAGAATGATGTGGTTTAAGTTTCCTGAAATCGGTCCAGATTTAGATATAGCTTCTATGAAAAATTTAGTATATGTTGCAGAATGACATGTTTATGGATCCAATTTCATATTACTGGTCCTTTAAAAATGCGACGTCTGTTGAATATACCCAAAGTGGTGAAGGGTATCATATAGTCGGCCCCGTCCGACTTTACTTCTTTCTTCACTGGTTTTAACATTTTTTTCTGGGCTCTATACAAGGCATGGATTTCTTAAATAATTTTTTTCCAAATTCAATAATTTTAAAAAGCTTTTAAATAGAATTTAAAATATTCTACCTAAAATGCCTTTGGTGGGCACCTTAACGTATGCGTGTTGTCGACACTTATACGCCCTGCAGTTTCAATAATTGTTTTGAAATTACTTATTTTTAAAATAATAGTTTTTATTTCAAATTTAAATTTATTTTTCCCCCTTAACCTATTGACCCTTTTCTTCCCAAAGCAATACAAAAATCTACAAAAATAATTTCCCTGAGAATCTGATATCACATTTTCTCACTTTCCTTGTAACTTATTCGGATTCTAAATTTTCATATTTTTATACTCTACCACAACTATTCATAACTAAATAACTTCAGTGGTAAATATTTGTTTGTTCAAAAAATGTTGTTCTTGTCATTGTTGTTATTTTGAAATTCTTTTTTAAAGCAATATTTTGTTTTGGTTTATACTGGGGATTTCACCCCCAATATCCTCCAGCTCAGTATTATTTGAGTTATGCGCTTCTTTGGGCTTTTAACACAATTCATAGCAAATTTAACTTGTTGTCGTCATCGTGTTCTTTTTATTCTGGTTCTTGTTTTATGTTGTTGTTGTTATTATTGTTATTTTCAGTATTTGCTTGGTTCGCTGGTTAGCTAGCTAGCTGGTTGTTCTGCTTGCTTGCTTTGCCGGTTTGGTATTTGTGTTGTTACTGCATCGGTTTGTGTGCGGAAAAATCTCCTGAGATCTGTTGTACTTTCTCCTTAGTTAGTTTAGTGCCTTGGTTTTCGGAAAATATGTATTTGTTGTTGTTGTTGGCGATGTTGTAGTTTGGCTTTCTGGGTTCTAAGTGCAAATATAGTTCAGTTCAGTTTCAGTTTTATTTTTAGTATTTTAATTAAACAATATAAACAAAGAGGGGGATGGGAAGGTTAGGTAAGGTAAAATGACACTCGAAGAAAAAAAGAGTCATATTTTTAAGCGACAAGGCGTGGATTTTTGAAAAGACATTTTTTGGGCCCTAGACGAGGCGTGGATTTTTGAAAAGACATTTTTTGGGCCCTAGACGAGGCGTGGATTTTTGAAAAGACATTTTTTGGGCCCTAGACGAGGCGTGGATTTTTTAAATATTTTTTTCTGGATTTTTTAAATAGACAAGGCGTAGATTTTTTAAACAGTTTTTTCAGGGCCTTAGACAAGGCGAGAATTTTTAAATAATTTTTTCGGGGCCCTAGACAAGGCGAGAAATTTTTAAATAATTTTTTCTGGGCTCTAGACAAGGCGTGGATTTCTTAAATAATTTTTTCTAGACCCTAGACAAGGCGAGGATTTTTTAAATAGTTTTTTTCAGGGCCCTAGACAAGGCGAGAATTTTTTAAATAATTTTTTCTAGGCCCTAGACAAGGCGTAGATTTTTTAAACAATTTTTTCAGGGTCCTAGACAAGGCGTAGATTTTTTAAACAATTTTTTCAGGGCCCTAGACAAGGCGTAGATTTTTTAAACAATTTTTTCAGGGCCCTAGACAAGGCGTAGATTTTTTTAAAAACAATTTTTTCAGGGCCCTAGACAAGGTGTAGATTTTTTTAATAATTTTTTCAGGGCCCTAGACAAGGCGTAGATTTTTTAAACAATTTTTTCAGGGCCCTAGACAAGGCGTAGATTTTTTAAACAATTTTTTCAGGGCCCTAGACAAGGCGTAGATTTTTTAAACAATTTTTTCAGGGCCCTAGACAAGGCGTAGATTTTTTAAACAATATTTTAACCAAGGGCCCAGCAAGGCGTAGATTTTTTAAACAATATTTTAACCAAGGGCCCAGCAAGGCGTAGATTTTTTAAACAATATTTTAACCAAGGGCCCAGCAAGGCGTAGATTTTTTAAACAATTTTTTCATGACCCTAGACAAGGCGTAGATATTTTAAAAGATTTTTTTCTGGATTTTTTAAATATTTTTTTCTGGGCCCTAGACAAGGCGTACAATTTTCTTAGCCTAAGAATTTGATCCCATAGCCATTTTTCCTCGAGTCTGTCCATTCGACGCAACGTTCAACCTTAAAACTCGGAACAACTTGAATTTTGTTTTAGGTAGTTAAATGTGAAAAATAAACAACAATAAAATAAAGGCAACAACAACTACAACAAGGAAAAAACAATGGAGAGAAAAAAGTCTGCCCGTGAGTGCATTAAGAAGTGAGCGCACATAAAGGTACCTACATTTAGTCCCTGCACAACTAACGCACATTTACTAGCGCACACACACACAGATACACACACACTCATTACCTCTCTGAATAACTCTCTCCCTCCACCACCACCCCCTATATCCCACCAGTTACCCATAAAAAAACGGGAAGTGTGTTTTGTTTCCTACAACTTGTTGTCGTTGTTGTTGTTGTTCACAACGAATATTTTACTTTCGCCTAGGGACTTTTTGGTTGTTGCTGTTGTTGTTGTATGTAGTTGATGTCCTTGTTGATGCCATTGCTACCGTAGAGAAAGCTACTCGGGTAATGTTATTCCTGGCATTGTTTGGTGTTCGTAGAGGAAGCGGGAACGAAGAGAGGTACAGGGTTCTGTTAATTTGGCCCTCATGGGCCGTTGATGTTATCGACGTTGTTACCGTCGCTAATGTTTCCTGTGTGCTGTCGTTGTTGTTGTTGTTACTGCTGCTATTGTTATATTTGTTGTTAACAAAGTTAACAACAATGCTAACAAGCAACAACAACAAGAACAGAAATATGCCATGCTTATTTTTATAACGAAGAAGAGGAAGAAAAAAAAAACACCAACGATGTTGAATTGAAAAATATAAAACAACAACAAATAAAGTGTAATTTTATTCAAAACATTGGTAGGGAAAGTAGAAGCTGGTAGTAACAACAGCAGCAACAACAAAACGGTCTTAACTAGAGTTTTGAATAAATTTTAAAGATTTTTTTAAATAATTTTTCTGCAATTACCTCGGATCGGTGAATGAAAACATGAATTTATTCATTTTTAATTGGTAGGAAGGGGATATAAAGGACCTCCTCAAGGGCCTACTAGAACATATGACGACAGGGTATGTTTTTACAAAATCGTCTGCATGGCCTTATTTAGGATGAAGCCCTGCTGGAGCTTCTCTGATATAAAGTCGTGGCCAGTCCTTCTATGAGAATAAATTTCCATAGAAATTTCCAAACATGTTTTATATGTCTTATATAAGTAGAGGCTCTATTACTGCAAAATGGAGTCCTATAGGACCTCCCATAAGAGTCATTCCTATACGGCTTTCTACAAGAATAAATTGAAGTCCACCATTTAAAGTATAAGATTCTATACGTACTTATAACAGAGGAAGTCCTATACAGGATAAAAAGGGACCCCTTAAGGCCTACTACAAAAAGAAGACGTACATGGTATTTATTAAAAAAATTGTCCATATGACCTTTTTTAGGAACATTACCTTCTCTAATATGAAGTCTTGGACAGTCCTTCTATGAGAAAAAAACAATAGAACAGGACCTGTATGGCCTTTTATGAAAAGAGAGAGAAGGGGTTATATTGTAAAAATGGGTCTAATAAGAAGTAGTTCCATACAGACCTTTGTAAAAGTTAATTCTACTCGACCATCTATAATATAAGGTCCGATACAGCCTTAAAAAAAGAACAAGTCCATTACGGCCTTACTTAAGAAAAATATATCCTCTACGGTCTCCTAGGCCTGTATGGCCATCAATAAAAAGAGGAATAGACCTTCCATAAGAAGAGATACAATACGACCTTCCTTAAGATGAGGTCCTCTATCCGCCTTCTATATAAAGAAGTCCTGCACATCCTTCTTTAGGAAGAGGTCCTAAAAGGTCCTATACTGCATTCCATAACAAGAGATCCAATAGCCCCTTTTATGACAATAGGTCTTATACGGTTTTTTTTTTAAGGATGAAGTCGAAAAAACCCTATGCATCCTTCAATAAGATGAGGTCTTTTACAGGCTTTTACAAGAAGAAGCCATATTCTATGATAAAAGGGTAATTAGGGTGCTTTTAGTCCTCTTCATAAATATTCCTTAAAAAATCCACGCCTGTTCCAGGCCTTGAAAATAAATTTTAAAAAATATTTAAGATCTTGGAAAAATTATTATTAAAAAAATACACAACTCCTTGAAGCCTTTGCAAAAAATATTCTTGAAGACTTAGTAGGCCTTGAAAAAATATTCTTTAAAAAATTCTGCACCTCTTTGAGGCCTTGAAAAAATATTCCTTAAAAAATCCGCACCTCTTTGAGGCCTTGAAAAATATTCTTGAAGGCCTAAAAAATATTTTTTTTAAATCCGCACCTTAAATCCGGAGCCTATGAAGAAGACCATCCGTCACTTATATGAGGAAGAAGAACTTCAGTCACTTCTATGTTGAATAAGTCATTGAGTCACTTCTATGAATAAGAATACCTTGAGTCACTTCTACGAAGAAGAAGAAAACCTTCAGTCACTTCAGTAAGTAAAGCCTTCAGCTCCTCTGTGTAGAAGACTTTCAGTCACTTATATAAGGAAGAACAGCTTCAGCTCCTCTATGAAGAAGAAGAAGTCCTTCAGTAACTTCTATGAAGAAGAAGACCTTCTGTCACTTCAGTAAGGAAGAAGACCTTCAGCTCCTCTATGAAGAAGAAGATCTTCAATCACTTCTATGACCATCAGTCACTTTTATTAAGAAGAAGACTTTCAATTATTTTCATGAAGAAGACGGTCTTCAGTCACTTTGATGAGGAGGAAGTCTTTTAGTTACTTATTTGAAGAAGAAGAAGACCTTCAGTCACTTCTATAAAGAATACCTTCAGTAACTTCAGTATGGAAGAAGACCTTCAGCCCATCTATGAAGAAGTCAGTACTATGAAGAAGAAGACCATGCGTTACTTCAATGTGGAAAAACACCTTCAATCACTTTTATTAAGATGAAGACTTTCAGTCCATGAAGAAGTCGATCATCAGTCACTTTTATGAGGCGGAATACCTTCAGTCACTTCAATGAATAAGCTTTTCTATGAACAAGACCTCCAGCTCTTCTATAAAGAAGAGCTCTAGTCACTTCTATGAAGAAGACCTCCAGCTTTTCTTTGAAGAAGACCTCCAGCTCTTCTATAAAGAAGACCTCTAGTCACTTCTATGAAGAAGACCTCAGATTCTCTATGAAAAATACCTCAGATTCTCTATGAGGAAGACCTCCAGCTCTTCTATGAAGAAGACCAGCAGCTCTTCTATGAAGAAGACCAGCAGCTCTTCTATGAAAAAGACCAGCAGCTCTTCTATGAAGAAGACCGTCCAGCTCTTCTATGAAGAAGACCGTCCAGCTCTTCTATGAAGAAGACCGTCCAGCTCTTCTATGAAGAAGACCGTCCAGCTCTTCTATGAAGAAGACCGTCCAGCTCTTCTATGAAGAAGACGCTCCAGCTCTTCTATGAAGAAGACGCTCCAGCTCTTCTATGAAGAAGACGCTCCAGCTCTTCTATGAAGAAGACCTCTAGTCACTTCTATGAAGAAGACCTCAGATTCTCTATGAAAAATACCTCAGATTCTCTATGAAGAAGACCTCCAGCTCGCATATGAAGAAGACCTCCAGCTCTTCTATGAAGAAGACCAGCAGCTCTTCTATGAAGAAGACCAGCAGCTCTTCTATGAAGAAGACCAGCAGCTCTTCTATGAAGAAGACCAGCAGCTCTTCTATGAAGAAGACCAGCAGCTCTTCTATGAAGAAGACCAGCAGCTCTTCTATGAAGAAGACCTCCAGCTCTTCTATGAAGAAGACCTCCAGCTCTTCTATGAAGAAGACCTCCAGCTCTTCTATGAAGAAGACCATGAGGACAGCTCTTCTATGAAGAAGACCGTCCAGCTCTTCTATGAAGAAGACCGTCCAGCTCTTCTATGAAGAAGACCTCCAGCTCTTCTATGAAGAATACCTTCTGGTCTTCAATAAGGAAGTAGACTTTGGGCTATTATATTCCCTCTACCTTATAGGATATCCTGGACAAAATTATGACCTATTTTGGTATCCAATAATTTCATTTTATATTTATTTTGTGGCTTATTCCTTGCCATACTATAGAGTATCGATCTTATACCTGACAACGCGAAAGGAAATATAAAAAACCCCGACAAACAAAAAAATATGGCAGCCATGAACAACAACAATTCATAAACTCTTGTGAACCCGACAAGTACCCTTTTGAATGTATCCAGAACATGTCGTTCTCCTATTTGTTTTTATTGTTGCTGGTCCTTTGAAATAATGGTTGGTCCACTCGATACTTTGGTAACACAGACACAGAAAAAAAAAACACTTCTAACAAACACACACACACGTGCACACACAACAGTCGCTGAACGACAACAGTAACAAAACTGACTGACAACTGACACACACAGATACAGTCACACACACAGAGGAATAACAGATTGAAATGAATGAATGAAAGAAAACGAGTGGGTATATTGAGAACCATATTTCAAAATTTTGACAGGCATTTTAATTTTGTGTGTGTATGAATGTATGTTTGTGTGTGTGAGTGTGTTTTTGTACTCTCAAGTCTCTAGAGATGGGTTTTTGCTACAGCACACATATCTGCAATAATAAAAACCGCCAGTGGAACTTATGGAGAGCATACACAGCACATGTGACGATCCAACTTACAGGTTGTTCACACATTTGATGTGTTAATCCATTGTACAAGGTTCCACTGTACCCATAGCCCAGTCAAGTTGTAATAGAAAGGAAAAATAGAATTTTTTATGTTCGTTTTTTGTTGTAGTTTTTTTTTGCTGCTGTTGTTGTTCAAGTGTAAGCTTTATGTGTCATGTTGCTGCTGCTCCACATAACATCGAAAACAAAAACGAAAATTCTTTTAAAGGTTAACAAGATTTGTTGGATTAAAATTTACCAAAAAATATGAATATTTTTTGCACAAACACACACACGCGAACACATATACATACGTATATTACATATTTCTAACAAAATAATATAATAAATTGACATTTTGATTTATTTAAAAGAAAAACACACACACACACAGAAGAAATCACAGAAGCTGCCAAAAAATGGAAAACGAAAAGATTTTTCTTCTTAATAAAATTTCAAGAACCCTGGACATGGACATCTATCTACATGGACATGATTTGTAACCACTATAGATTTCTGCTTCTTCTCCGTTTTCTTTGTGTGATTTGAACTGAGTATATATTTTATACATATGTTTTTTTTTGGGTTTTCTGTTTTTTCTTTGCTAAGTAAAGATTCCATACAAATCATGTTTATGTTCAATAAGTGTCCTTTAACATTTTTTTCTTGTTGTTTTTTTTTTCTGGGTTCATAAAATTTTGATATTTTTATTCGTTAAGAAAAAAAAAAAAAACAAAACGAAAAATCAAATCTTTAGAGAATTTTAAATTGACTTTTGAGGTTATGAGATGTTCGGAAGTGAATTTTAAATAAAAAAGAAATATTATAAATTAAAGAAACAAATTTATAAAATAAAAAATACAGAATAATAGTAGGTCCAATGGGGACCAAACATTCCCAGAAATTTGATCAGTTAAGAGTAGAAGGGTATACAAAGGCATTTTTTAATGGAAGAGATAAAGATCAGGTGAGCTGTATGTCTTATTTATATAAGAGCTGGAGGTCTTCTTCCTCATAGAAGTGACTGAATGTCCTCTTTCTCATAGAAGTGACTGAAGGTATTCTTCATCATAAAAGTGACTCAAGGTATTTATACCCTTCACCACACTGTGGTACAGGGTATTATGTCTTTGTGCATATGTTTATAACAGGCAAAAGAAAACGAGATAGACACATTGTTCCTTTTGAGAATATGCATAGAATCACTTTCTAAATCGATTTATGCATGTCCGTCCGTCCATGTTAAATTGTAAACAAAGTACAGGTCGCATTTATGATCCGAATTGGATGAAATTTGGCACATGTCACTTATTCGGCCCAAGGACAAACCCTATTGAAATTGGGAAAAATCGGTTCAGCTTAAGATATAGCTCCCATATATATTTTTAACCGATTTAATGTAAACGGTCCCTATATATCTTTCGATTTACACGAAATTTGGTACAGCCTAATAGTTTAGGTCTAGAATGATGTCTGCCAAGTTTCGTGAAAATCGGTCCAGATTTTGATATAGCTCCCATATATAGTTTCGTCCAATTTCATGTAAATGGTGCACGGAAGTCCCTATATATCTTTCGATTTGCACGAAATTTGGCATAACGTACTGAATTAAGCCTAGAGTAATGTCTGCCAAGTTTCGAGAAAATCGGTCCAGATTTAGATATAGCTCCCATATATAGTCCCGATATATATCTCCATATATCCTTCGATTTGCACGAAATTTGGCATAACGTACTTAATGGAGCCTAGAATGATGTCTGCCAAATTTCATGAAAATCGGTCCTGATTTAGATATAGCTCCCATATATAGTTTCGTCCGATTTCATGTAAATGGTGCACCAAAGTCTCCATATATCCTTCGATTTGCACGAAATTTGGCATAACGTACTTAATTGAGCCTAGAATGATGTCTGCCAAATTTCATGAAAATCGGTCCTGATTTAGATATAGCTCCCATATATAGTTTCGTCCGATTTCATATATTTCATATATCCTTCGTTTGCAAAATTTGGCATAACGTACTTAATTGAGCAATTCTGCCAAGTTTCATGAAAATCCAATATAGCTCCCATATATAGTTTCGTTCGATTTCATGTAAATGGTGCACCAATTCCAAGTACCAATTCCAGACATAGCCCAACGGATGACCTATTTATATTTTTATATTTGTTTGAAGTCGATTTACATACTTTATGGATAGATCTTGGTAGATTCACATTTAGATAAATATCACAAATTGTATTTCATCAAATTTCATGTTAACAGTTCTGTTTAATATACCCATAGTGGTGAAGGGTATCATATAGTCGGCCCCGTCCGACTTTACTACTTTCCTTACTGGTTTTCTTCATAGAAGTTATTAAAGATCTCCTTCTTCATAGAAGTGACTCAAGGTCTTCATTCTCATAGAAGTGACTGAAGGTCCTCTTCCTCATAGAAGTGACGCAAGGTTTTCTTCCTCATATAATATAGAAAACCAGACTGTCTTATAGTGAAGGACCGAAAGAAGAGTAGAAGACCTTCCCCTAGAAGATCAAAAAACTTTCTCGTAGAAGATGCTGGGAAATTTTGGTAGGAAATCAGTAGATCTTCTCATTGAACACTGGAGGTTTCCTAGAGGGTCAGGGGCATTCCGTTTAGATGTTTGAATGTCTTATCAAAGAAGATTGAAGGAAAGATTTCTCATAGAAGACCAAAAAGCCAGGATTAATCTCCTGAAAGCAACATGTACAAATGTAGACCAAAAGTGGGTTATAAAATGAGTATCATAAAATCCAAGAAGATCTTATCATGGAGGAATTCTCATAGAGAATATTCTCATAACGAAGGATATATGCGCACCGAAGTAGGTAGTCTCAGAAATTCGTAAGCGTTGAAAAATATATATTATATAAATCCACGCATTGGGTGCGGCTCAAAAAAAAATATTTTTTTTAAAACCCACTTCTTGGATTTTTTTAAAAATCCACGCCTTCCACCGAAAATAACGCATTTTCATTGAAATACCCTCTTAACCGAAAATAAACTCTAATTAATTCCGATTTCCCAATTGTCATTGAAAAATGCCACTTTAATTTAACAAAACTGCATTGAAAAGGTCACACACACATATATATTTCTAAATGTCAATTTAGTTAAATTGGAATTGAAATTCGAACGAAAAACAAAAAAATTAAATTTGTTCTAAAGGTCATGTTCGACAAAGGTCTCAATGTCATTTCCGTTTTAATCGATGTTACATCCTGGCATTGATGCAAAAGTTTTTTCTTGTTTTCAAATACCACCACAAAAAGGAAAGAGAGGGAGAATCAATAGAACAAATTTTTTAAATAGGATATAGAAAAATCATCACAGGAGAGATAGGGGTAATATTGAATGCCCATTTTTTTGTTCAACTCTTAGGAAGGGCTCCCTCCTAGTGAAGGGGTTGGGTGGTGGTAAATTTACATATGACCACATTTAATTTCCGTTTTGAATTTCAAACTCCATGCATAGCCATTTGATAGGGGTTTTTAGATCTTTGCTCTTTTTTTGGGTAAAGGTCTCACTCTTCCTATCCCTTTCCCTACCTCTCCAAGTAAATGAGCTTTCAATACACTAAAGGAAGATATCGATATTATTCATCTACTGGTTAGTTGGTTAGACAAGACATCATTGTTATTCTACCCCTCCTTCTTCTGCTGTTAATGTGTGAGTGTGTGTATCTCTGTGTGTGTGTGTTCGGCGTGTGTTATTTTATACCCTTGTTAGTCCTCTATCGAAAATCATTTAAATGATTTATTTTGCATACAAATGACAATTTAGCTTCGTATAAAAATTCCTTCATTCGTTTCGTTCGTTAAGAGTCTTAAGGGAAACATAACCATATCAAATTTAACAGAGAAAAAAAAACACACACACACACTCAAACATAAATATTTCCTAACAATTCTATTTGATAACAGACGACTCCTCCGACACAATCGAATTCGGAAAAAAAATGTAGAAAAGTATATTAACCCCATTCCCCGACTGACTAATCGAATGGACAGAAACAAATTGACCCCCTTACATATTTCACAACCCAATCCCCTATTTTCCCCACCCTACCAAGCCCCAAAAATTTGTAAATCATCTGATATCATCCTTTAACCATATAAAAATTGTATTTCCCAGAAAAAAAATCCTTTCAAGTATCCTTAGTGGAGACTGATAAGGAAGAGAGGAACACCATCGACAACCAGACAATTTGCATTTATCGTCTTTGTGCCTTGTTCCAATGGTCGGGTTGGTTGCTTGGTTCATTGGTATGTTGTTTTGGAATTGTTATCAGCATCTAAAGGATTTACATTTATGTGGAAGAAAAAAAACAGAACTCGAAAACAAGGATACCCTTCATAAAAAGGGCATCTTCAAATATTTAGTTTGCCATTGATGTTGAATTTTTGTGAAAAATGATAACATCAAATTCCAATCAAAGCTTTTTGGAATTGTCCATCTAAACAACAACAACAATAACAACCATTAGACAAACAAGGATATTTGTTTGAATTGATATGATATCCTTGTTCAATCGATTCATGGTAGATGAACTCTTTGTTTATGAAAAAACAAAATTTTTTGGGAGGTGTGTCAAGAGGAGGAATACAAATGGCTGCAATAATATGAAGAAGAGATAAGGAATACAAGATCATAATAAGTTTTTATAAAATATGAAATTAAATAATATAATTTTACAAAAAAAAAACCTGTAAGGAAAGTAGTAAAGTCGGACGGGGCCGACTATATGATACTCTTCACCACTATGGGTATATTAAACAGGACTATTAACATGAAATTGGATCAAATAAAATATATGATGTTTATCTAAATGTGAATCTACCTAGATCTATCCATAAACATGTCATTCGTTTGTTACAATGGGACAAAGGTATGTATATCGACTTCAAACACATATAAATAGGTCATCCGTTTGGCTATGTCTGTACTTCTAGAAAACGCAACTACGTAATTCTATGCTCAGTTTTGTACATTGTGCAAAATTTGATGTCAATCTCACTACATGAGGAGTTTGATGCCCAATTTACTTGAAATCGGGCGAAAATATATATGGAAGCTCTATCCACATATTAAGCGATTTCAAGCAAACTTGTCACAGGTTAGGTTATACTAATTTTTGAACGTTTTGTTCCTATCAGCCTATTGGTTCCTTGGTTCATCAATTACTTAAAATCAATCTATAATAAAAGGGAGCTATATCTAAATCTGGACCAATTTTCTCGAAACTTGGCAGACATCACTCTAGGCTCAATTCAGTACGTTATGCCAAATTTCGTGCAAATCGAAGGATATATAGGAACTTTGGTGCACCATTTACATGAAATCGGACGAAACTATATATGGGACCTATATCTAAATCTTGACCGATTTTCACGAAACTTTACAGGCATCATTCTAAGCTCAATTCAGTACGTTATGCCAAATTTTGTGCAAATCGAAAGATATATAGGACTTTGGGGCACCATTTACATGAAATCGGACGAAACTATATATGGGAGCTATATCTAAATCTGGACCGATTTTCTCGAAACTTGGCAGACATCATTCTAGGCTCAATTCAGTACGTTATGCCAAAGTTCGTCAAAATCGAAGGATATATAGGAACTTTGGTGCACCATTTACATGAAATCGGACGAAACTATATATGGGAGCTATATCTAAATCTTGACCGATTTTCACGAAACTTCACAGACATCATTCTAGGCTCAATTCAGTACGTTATGCCAAATTTCGTGCAAATCGAAAGATATATAGGACTTTGGGGCACCATTTACATGAAATCGGACGAAACTATATATGGGAGCTATATCTAAATCTTGACCGATTTTCACGAAACTTCACAGACATCATTCTAGGCTCAATTCAGTACGTTATGCCAAATTTCGTGCAAATCGAAAGATATATAGGGACTTTGGGGCACCATTTACATGAAATCGGACGAAACTATATATGGGAGCTATATCTAAATCTCCATCAGCATCAGATTTTCACGAAACTTGGCAGACATCATTCTAGACCTAAATGATTAGGCTGTACTAAATTTCGTGCAAATCGAAGGATATATAGTGACCGTTTACATCAAATCGGTTAAATATATATATGGGAGCTATATCTAAATCTGAACCGATTTTTCCCAATTTCAATAGGGTTCGTCCTTGGGCCAAACAAATGAGCTGTGCCAAATTTCATCCAATTCGGAGCATAAATGCAACCTGTACTTTGTTTACAATTTAACATGGACAGACAGACGGACGGAAATGCATAAATCGACTTAGAAAGTGATTCTATGCATATTCTCAAAAGGAACCATGGGTCTATCTCGATTATTTTTGCCTGTTACAAACATATGCACAAAGACATAATACCCTGTTTTTAGAAATCCGCGTCATGGATATGGCTCGGAAAAATATTTTTTATAAATCCTAAGGGGTGGATTTATGTATGACTTCCAAAAAATCAGCTTTTTTCGTACCCTTGGTTTTCGGCTACTTAACTTTGCCAGTGTTTTGCCGCCCACGTTTGTACTTGCAGTAATCCTCGACAGACACATCTCTCTCTTTACAGAAACACATAATTTACGTTTTACATTGAGCTCCGTGTGGCTGAAGACCTTATGACTTTTAATACATCAACTCAACCAGCACAGCGACATCTATACTCCACCAGCATCAGTACTTTTACGGTATGTGTCTCTGCTATCGATCACAGAGTGGCAACTAACCATGTTTGGTGTGTGCTTCGGCTGTGGTGAATATAAAAATCGCCATCTAGATGCAGTGATCGATACTACTTTTAAAGAATATTGTTTTCTTTTGTATCTCCTAAATTACCTACTATTCTATGAAAGGTATATATTTTATGGATATGGCTCGAAAAAATATTTTTTTATGAATCCACGCCTTGGTTATGGCTCGAAAAAATATTTTTTTATAAATCCCGTTGGTAGCCCCAACAAATATTTTTTATAAATCCCGTTGGTAGCCCTAACAAATATTTTTTATAAATCAAAATATTTTTATAAATTCACCCCCTGTTTGGACCTTTAAAAAATTACTTTAAATTTCTTTAAAAAATTCATGGTTATTTTCTTTTTTATTGTTGTGTTTTCTTATTTGTCTACAGCTCCATCAATCATCGTAGAGACTTTACATGATTTTCATTGACAGTTTATTTCGATGTTTATATTTTTTTGCTGACTGACTATAAACACAAACATTGACTCCATAAAGAAAATAAACTTACACTCCCGCCCCCCAACTCTCCAGTTTACACATGGCATATGGGGGCAATGATGATGGATAGAAATCCATCACAGATATTAGTAACAAAAATATATACATATACAAAAACTAAAATAACAACAAGAGCAGCAGTACCTAAATAGACTAACAAATAGAGCACACATACACACACCCATACATGCATACATATATAGATAACTATTCACTGCTATAAATATCATCCGAATAAAAACTTATGTAGAGCTATTTACACAAACATGGTTATGAATGCTCGACGGAACTAGGAGCAGAGAGTCCTGTCATTTTTTGGGGGAGAGGGTTGGTAGGAGAATCTCTCCCCTGTATGTGAAAATGTTGTTGGTGTTCCTTCATGAAGCAATGCAACTATTTCATCATTTATCATTTCTTTGTGTGTGGAACTTCAAATGTGTTGGCATCAGCAGCTTCGTGCAATGGCAGCCATGCCACATCGATTGAAATGCTATGACATGCCAATGACATTAGCGCGATGTAAACTCCTACCTACCAGCTCTCACACATATCCACATGCTAACCATTCAAGCCAGTGTGATAAATGCAGAGAGTATGGGGATTTGAGAAGAAGAAGGAAGTGCAACATATTTTTTAGTAATATCAGCAAGTTTTTTTCAGGGATTTTGAGGAGAGACATATTATTAGAGAGAGTAATAAGATGTGAAGAGAAGAGAAGTGTTGGATGAGAATCTTCAGTGGGAACAAAAGAAATTATGACTATATGGCAGTGTTGAACAGAACGAAATTAAGAGTAAGTGTGTAAGAGCGTAACTGAGAGGGCATCATCAAAAATGACTGAGAAAAAGAGAGAAAAAGAGAATACGTGCTTAGCCATCACTGCTATCGTACTATTTTGTGCATTAGTGCTTGAAGTCGTTTCCTTTAGGTATGTGAGAGAATGAATGATGGTATCAATGTTGAGAAAGAGACTGAGAGGAAGAGAGATGAGTTGAAAAGAGAATGGGATCAACGGGTTCACCAAAAGACCCCCCTCATACAAACAAATTAGATATGGCTTGAAGATGTTTCCTATAATTTGAACATTTATATGAGAGAGAATGAAAGAGAGAGAGAGAGCATTTAAAAAATCCTCAACTCCTTGTATCAAAATTGCAATGAAAATATAAAGTGGTACTCATGATCAGATATCCTTATTACCGCATCTCTCCCTTTAGAACCATTGCATTCCATATTTCATCTACTAATACACACACATTCACCATGTGTGTAATAGTTTACCACACACATATATGCTACATCCGTTTCCCAGGCATTGCCCTCGTTATTACAAAACTGCATTTGGTGTAATCCCAATATAGTTTTGTGTCTTCTTCCTTCTCATTCTCCTCCTTCCTTGATGCTAAACCGCCAGCTTGCCTTTAATGATGTTGTCGTAGTCGTCGTTGTTGTTGTTGTTGTTGATATTGCTGATGATGTACTGTCGCCGGTTTCTCAATGATTTGATGGCATTTTATTATGGAGAACGCCTTGTCGTTCAGTCAGTCAGTCAGCCATCCAGGCTTCAAAAGTTTTATTTATGTTTGTACGAATTAAGTCACACATCCAATAAATGTACAATTGACAAGTGGGTGGGGTGTTTCGCTTTGGTTTACAAAACGTCTGCCATAAATATGATAACAACATTTTCGCCTTTGAAAATCATTATATATTTATGGGAAAAAGGGATATAGGAGGGATGGGTAAAGAAATTTGGTGAAAGGAGGTACAGATTTTGGTTTGGAAGATCCCGAGATTATCTCATAGAAGAACATAATCTCATATATGGACATCCACTTCGAAAAATAGTGCTTAAGTACTAATTATCATAATATAATTTGACCTATCTTAGACTATTGTCATAGGGAGTGGTCAAAAACATTTATTTATCCCACACTTGGCAAGCTACACATATTTATCAGTTAGTAGACTAGTTTACATCCCGACATCTAACTCAAACATACCTCATTTACCAATAGAAAATTAATATCTCATTTTAGAGTACTACTACAAAAAAATCTTGGTGGATTAACACATAATTTACGTTCTGTCCTGTGATGCTGAAGACCTTATTTCATTTAATACATCAACTCAACCCGCACAGCGACACCTATACTCCACCAACATCATTACTTTTACGGTAAGTGTCTTTGCTATCGATCACAGAGTGGCAACCAACCATATTTGGTGTGTACGTCGGCTGTGGTGAATATAAAAACCGACATCTAGAGGCAGTGATCGATATTACATTTATGAAACATTGTTTCCTTTCTTTTTATCTCCTAAATTACCTACTATTCTATTGAAAGGTATGTATTTTACGGAGATATTATAAAGTCCTAGCTTTTTTACATCATAAAAAAAAATTAAAAATCTACTCCTGTTCAAGGCCTATACTTTGCCAGCGGTGTACCGTTCGCATTTGCACTTTCAGTAATCCTTTCATAACAGAAACCTATAATTTATGTTTTACCTTGAGCTTCTGTGTAGCTGAAGACCTTATTACATTTAATACATCAACTCAACCCGAACAGCGACATCTATACTCCAACAACATCGTTTATACTCTCACGGTCTGTGTCTTTGCTATCGATCACACGGTGGAAACCAATCATATTTGGTGTGTGCTTCGGCTGTGGTGAATATAAAAACCGCCATCTTGTGGCTGTGATCGATACTACATTTATGGTATGGTATTGGTCTCCCTTTTATCTCCTAAATTACCTACTATTCTATGAAAGGTATGTATTTTACTATAAAGAACTTAAAAAAAGTTCTTTACAAATTTTCTTAGGTCATGAAAAAATATTGTTTGAAATCCACGTCTTGTCGTAGTCCTTAAAACCTTTCTTTAAAAATCTACGCCTTGTTTTAGGCCTTGAAAAAATATTATTTAAAAATCTACGCCTTGTTTTAGGCCTTGAAAAAATATTATTTAAAAATCTACGCCTTGTTTTAGGCCTTTAAAAAATATTCATTGAAATCCACGTCTTGTCGTAGTCCTTAAACCCTTTCTTTAAAAATCTACGCCTTGTTTTAGGCCTCGAAAAAAATATTCTTTAAAAACCTACGCCTTGTTTTAGGCCTTGAAAAAATATTCTTTGAAATCCACGTCGTGTCGTAGTCCTTAAAACCTTTCTTTAAAAATCTACGCCTTGTTTTAGGCCTTGAAAAAATATTCTTTGAAATCCACGTCGTGTCGTAGTCCTTAAAAACATACTTTAAAAATCTACGCTTTGTTTAAGACCTTGAAAAAAACATTCTTTAAAAATCTTCGCCTTTTTTAAGATCATGAAAAAAATATTCTTTAAAAATCTACGCCCTGTTTTAGGCCTTGAAAAATATTCGCTAAAAATCGATGCCTTTTTTAGCTCCTGAAAAAATGTTATTTTTAAAAATCGACCTCCTGTAGAATTTTCATTGAAAAAAATACTTAAGCTCTGAAAGTAGTTGTTAAGTCAGCCACTTAGCGCCATCTATATTTCATCAACATTATTGGTTTTATGGTATGTGTCTTTGCTACCGATCACCGAATGATAACCAAATGGGTATGTGCCTCCGATATGGCGCAACTTAGAGAGAACGATAGGAATTATTTGATTACAATATTACATTTCCTAGCCCCTAAATACCCTACTATGCGATTTAAAGTAGATTTTGGAGAGATAGAATGAAATTTCAATAGAAAATTTATTTTCGGTTTTATTTATCTCCTACCTCATATTTGTCTCCCTTACCCCGCCGCAATATCTTGCCTCTTGAGGAACATTTCGCTTTGTCGCAGTGCAAAACTGCTTAAGGCAAAAATCAAACGCAATTTAATATTCACTACAAGTGCATGTTTATTAAAAAGGACTCAATTGATACGACTCCCACACACCAATATATGTATATTCACACATACATATGTAAGTGTGCATATATGGTATATATTCAATACTTAAGTACATTTTTATGTAATAAAAATCATGTAAATATTAAACACTTACTTGAGATTCTTCTTTATTGACATTTATTAACGACAAGGACGTCGTAGTCAAAGAAGAAGACGACGAATAAAAGACGAGACTTTCTTCTTTTTTTCTCAGTTTTATTATTGACAGTAAAAATGGCTTTTTTCAAGTGTCACTTGTGAGTGAGTGAGTGAAAGAAACGAAGTGATTTTAATTCAATTCAAAGGAAAAGCTATTAAATTTTGAGAAATCACTTAATTTCAATAAAATGTGAAAAATTGTCAACCAATAAATTGTAAAGAATTTTTTATGGCAATTTTTCGTATTATTCAACTGATAATATGAAGCAGAGTTGGGGTTGGGGTGGAACATTGACCATGGACTTGTCATTTATAAATTACACCATCATTAAGAAGATATTGTGGGTGCAGAAGAAGGTGGAGGTTATATTTCAGGCCTTTAATAATTTCATTGATACCATCATTATTGTCATCTGTTACATTATACGGCTGGGTGGCGGATTATGAAAAGTGTTGCCATGTTTCATGGGTATTTACTTTGGTAAAATAAGTCTTCTTGGGGTTCGTATAAAAAAATCCTTGGTTTGTTGCAAATATGTTCCTGCTAAACATATTTTCCTAGGAACCCTGGCATCCATTTAATTCTCACAAGACAATGAACTCTTTGTCTACCCTCCAACTCGGCTACACTTCCTTCTTTATAAACTGCCACCATTTCCCTGTCACCATTATGAGTCCTGCTCATTTATTGCTGTTGATGAGGATGATTTTAGTTGTCTTTGTTGTTTTTTGTTGTTGCTTTTATATCTGCTGCCTTTGTTGTTGTTTTATCATCATCCGAGTATCATTAACACAATTTGCTATAAAGAACTTTGAAACATCAATAAATGTTCTGTTGCTGCTGATGCTACTCCTGCTCCTTCTCCAGCTTCAACATTTCTCGGGGTCATTAAGTAGATTAAGTGGAGAGCCATCAATAGCATATGTTGCCAATACTCAGTGTTATAAACTAGCGAACACTTCTCTTCCTTACATTGCTGAAATATAATGGGAGGGTTGGCCGAAGCATAGAATCTTTAAAAAAATATAGACCACTGCCAAAAGAACTTAGAAAATTTTGAAAAGCTACAAAGTCGCTCGTACTCGTACTCATTTACGCGATGACAAACATAATGAAAAAGTTGTAATTTTAAAACAATATCATTTATCTTTCGAGAGCTATTGTCTTCCCATTGTTCCGTGCTCCGTGGACTAAGAAAATATTTTTGCACTGGAAGTAGATGAAGATGAAATTGTTTTGAAAAGTTCTGTTGCTGTAGTTGTTTTTGCGAGGTAGTGAAATCAATTTTTCTTATTTTCTTATTCTCTATTAGTTTTAATGTGTATGGGAAAATATCTTCATTTTTGCTAAGCAGGTTTTTTTTGGCACATATTTAGTTGATGAGCAAATATTGCAACCCTACAAAGAAAATGTAAGTAATGTTAGACTTGATTCTTGCAGAGGACCTAATGACGAGTTTTAGGGCAAAAATAAATTCTACAGGTAATAAAAATATGTAATTAAAATTGTGTAAAAGAAAATATATGTTTCAGTAGGTTATTTATGGGAAGCAGACCAATATCTCATAAAGAACTATTCCTATAATGTCCTCTAAATGTCGATTTTTTTACATTCACCACAGTGAAAACACACACCCAATGACGATTTCACTCTGTGATCACTAGCAAAGACACACGCCACTCATCAGGTACATTGATGAAGTATAGATGTCGCTTTGTAGTTGAGTTGGCAAAGTTAGTCAATGTCGAATTTTTAGAACGATTGTAATACATAGTCAAGATCTCTGAAGAAACATTATCACAGAAGACTTCTTCTGCCCACAGAAGACAACTTTTACCAATAAAGGAGTTCTTCATTCTTTAGAAGACCTCATTCACCTACATGAGACCGCTTCTGCTTATATCAAACCTCTACAAAGTATAGACATATTGAATCGAAGACCTTTTCTTCCTGTACAAGATATATTTTTTACATTTACAAGACCTCTTCTATCTAGGCGACCGTTTTTATCTAAAGAAGAACTTTTCAATCAGTATTCTATCCAAATAGACGGTCGCATCCTAAAGGATACACTTTACCATCCCCAAAACACTTTTTCTCTTACTTTGTTTGTTTCGCGTAGATTAGTAGATTATTTAGGGGTAAATGAAGCAATAGCCCTAAAAATAGTTCTGATAAACACCTCTAAAGGACGGTGTATTTAATCAGCACTGCGGAGGCACACACCTTTCGAGAATGTTATTCTATGTTCACTAGCAAAGACACATACCCCAAATGAATAATGCTGGCGAAGCAGGGAGATATGTCTACGACCCTGAAAAATATTCTTTAAGTAATCCCCGCCTTTTGGAGACGCTGAAAAATATTCTTTAAGGAATCCACGCCTTGTAGAGTTCCCTGAAAAATATTCTTTAAGGAATCAACGCCTTGTAGATACCCTGAAAAATATTCTTTAAGAAATCCACGCCTTGTAGAGTTCCCTGAAAAATATTCTTTAAGAAATCCACGCCTTGTAGAGTTCCCTGAAAAATATTCTTTGAGAAATCCACGCCTTGTAGAGTTCCCTGAAAAATATTCTTTAAGAAATCCACGCCTTGTAGAGTTCCCTGAAAAATATTCTTTAAGAAATCCACGCCTTGTAGAGTTCCCTGAAAAATATTCTTTAGAAATCCACGCCTTGTAGAGTTCCCTGAAAAATATTCTTTAAGAAATCCACGCCTTGTAGAGTTCCCTGAAAAATATTCTTTAAGAAATACACGCCTTGTAGAGTTCCCTGAAAAATATTCTTTAAGGAATCCACGCCTTGTAGATACCCTGAAAAATATTCTTTAAGAAATCCACGCCTTGTAGAGTTCCCTGAAAAATATTCTTTAAGAAATCCACGCCTTGTAGAGTTCCCTGAAAAATATTCTTTAAGAAATCCACGCCTTGTAGAGTTCCTTGAAAAATATTCTTTAAGAAATCCACGCCTTGTAGAGTTCCCTGAAAAATATTCTTTAAGAAATTAAGAAATATTCATTAAGAAATCCACGCCTTGTAGAGTTCCCTGAAAAATATTCTTTAAGAAATCCACGCCTTGTAGAGTTCCCTGAAAAATATTCTTTAAGAAATCCACGCCTTGTGGAATTCCCTGAAAAATATTCTTTAAGAAATGCACGCGTTGTAGAGACATTGAAAAATATTCTTTAAGAAATTCCCGCTTTGTAGAGTACTTACAAAAATATTTTAATGCATCCATTCTTTGCAGAGCCCATCAAAAATTAAAAGTTTTATTTTAAAAATCCAAGCCTAGCAGTCATTGAAGGATTGTTAATCTAAGCTATTAGTTGTGGAACCACAAAGCGACCTCTGTACTTCATTAGCATTATTGATTGTACGGTTTGTGCCTGTGCTAATGATCACAATGTTTTGTGCATACTTGGTGTGTGCTTCCACTAAGATGAATACAAGCAGCGCCACATAGATGCAATTATCAGAATTATTTTTATGGGTTATTGTGTTCCTATCCATAAATAACCTACTATACTATAAATATATTTTTTGGGATATTTTTCTAGAGACTATTTGTAAGAGTCGCGATCCAATAGAACCGTGTATACAACCATATTACAGGGTTCTCTTTTTGGTATTCAATAGCTAGAAATATATAACCTTTTATAGTGATTTCCATTTCTGAAATATCACTTTAGAGTATCTTCCCTAAAATGCCATGACCGACTTAAACTTATTACAAAATTTATTTCTATTTTCAACACATAACACATCTTTATACCCATGACAAATGGAGAACACAAGAAGCAACAACAACAAAATCAGCATTAGCATGATACTCATTAAAAACGCTTTCATGTTTACCAGGGAGCTAGAGATTTCCTATTGCCCAGCCACAAGTTACCCTTCAAATATTGTTGCTGCTGCTGCGGGGCCATGGCTTGGCATGGTGTTATTGACATCAACAAATGAGTTTAAATAAATAACTTGCAGCTCAATGAATTGAAAATTTATTTCTTTATTAAAAAAAATATACACAAACACCCTCCCACACATACTCTTATACTGACTCTGAACATTCCTTCAAGGATATTATGATGATAACTAATACGACTTCATCTGCTTCTCGTCTCCCTCTTGCCTTTGTGAAAAGGATGCATTTCTTTTGCCTGGGGCCAACTTCTCAACTCATTGATTTTAAGTCACTTCCTTTGGTAATTTTTCTTTTAAGCTCAACACGCACCAGCAGACAACGAAAAAAATATGGGGAAGATGAACATCCAAGCTTTACAAACGATGCATCATGTTTTGAGAGAAGGAGGGAACCCCGGGAACCGTTGAAAGCACAAAAAATTACTTCAATCTTCTTCTTTTTCCCTATCATCTTGCATCTTGATAAATAGCTGCTGAAGTATGGGTGTGGGGTAGGGAATATGGTTTCACTGTTAAATTCAATTCAAAATCTTTATAAGCCATCTATGTGTTGACATGTGTGTGTGTGCGTTGAGTGTGTTTGGGGAAGTCTTGCGTATCTTTTTGGTATGTTACAGTTCATTTTGATGAAAAATTAAAACATCCGTTTTCAGTTAAGTCAATTTATTATTATTCATTTTTTCGGGCTCTCTATTTTTCGTTTACTTTCAATTGAGTAATTTTTCTATTTTGTGGTGACTTTTCGCTGAAATCCCAAGAAAAATGAAAAGAAATGAGCTTGGAAGGAAAATACCAAAAAAATGGAAGAGAAAAGAAAGAGAAGGACATTTTTTAAAGTTTGGGCTTTTTATATAGACGAGATTCTCACGATATAGGGAGATATTTTCTAAAACGATAGAATGGATATATGGATATCCGTTCCTATTCTTCTTGATGTACTAGCGGCCTTCTAGAGTCCATGCCATAAAGTTTCTTAAAAAATTATTCATTAAAAAAGCCAAGTCCATGAATTATTTTATTTCAAAAATATACGTCTTGTAGAGACGATGAAAAGTATTGTTTAAAAAATCCAAGTCTGTTTGGAAGGAATTTTATTTTTAATATCCACGCTAATCCAAGACATTATTTTCCTATTATTTCCCATAATTTCGAAGGACTAAAGACCCTTAATAATAATTGTCAACTTAACCCGCAGCGACATCTATACTTCATTAACAACATCAATTTACGGTAAATGTCTTTTTAATGAGATCATCGATGTCATTCGGTGTATGTCACGGCTGGTGTGTGCTTTCACTGTGGTGAATATAAAAAAGCGCCACTAGAGGCGATAAATGCAACTATTTTTATAAGATATTTCTCGATGTGCCGTAAATAACCTACTATTGGAGATTAAAGCAATAACGCAAAACAGAAAAATAAGAGAAAGTATTTTATTGATAGGTAAGCGTATTTTTAGGAGCCGATGGGCTTTTCAAAATAATAAAAGTGCCTTATGAAATGAAAAATATATTTTTTATAAATAAAATATGCCTTGAATAAGTGGAATAGGCTTTAGATTAAAAGGGTCTTCCATGGAAGATGTTTGTTATTGAACATCTTCCATAGGTAGAAAATGTCATTCCATACAATCTCTATATTGAACAGGTCTTCCTATAATACCTGTGTTCTATCACATTGACTAGCTTTGTCGACTTGACCCCACAGCGACATCTATACGTCATCAACAATATCGATATACGGTATGTGTCTTTGCTATCGATCACAGGGTGCCATTCACATTTGGTGTGATCTTCCGCTATGGAAAAAACAGCGCCATTTAGAATCAATTGTTGGAATTATTTTTTATTGGATATGTCTCGTTCCCCATATTACTACTATTGGAGATTAGATGGGAAAATGGGAGACAAAGTTATAGAAAAGGGATAGCACATCTATAAATGAAAATGCTCGCCTAGATAAAAATGGTTCAGCATAGACAGACGATATATTGCAAAGAAAAAATATGATTTGTATAGAAATAAGGAGAAGCCTTGAATTTAATAACTGTTCTGAATATGGAAGAGGTCTGTTGTAGACAGAAGAAATCTTATATAAGTAAAAGAGGTCTTATAGGTAGAAGAAGTCTTCTACGAACAGAAGGTGTCAATAGAGATCTTCTTTATATAGAAAATGCCTTACATAAATACCTGGGTTTTATTACATTGACAAGCTTCGTAAGGACTAAGTTTCATATT
This sequence comes from Musca vetustissima, assembly GCF_032173495.1. Taxonomy (NCBI): domain Eukaryota; kingdom Metazoa; phylum Arthropoda; class Insecta; order Diptera; family Muscidae; genus Musca; species Musca vetustissima. The sequence continues at coordinate 95,202 of NW_026882799.1, read as the reverse complement.
TAATTCATCAAAGAACAGAGAACAAAGAAGAGATCTTCTACAATTACCTGTGTATATAGATAGAATAGCCCCTGGATTAAAGAAAGGAGAAATCATTGATTAGATAGATCTTTGCCAAATCAACCCTACAGCGCCATCTATATTTCATCAACATTATTACCCATATGGTCTATGTCTTTGCTAGAGATCATAAAGTGTCACCGTCCGCTGGTGTGTGTATCTACTGTGATGATTTAAACAGCGCCATTTAGAGGTGAATTTTGGAACTATTTTTATGAGATATTTCTTGACTCTCCATAAATAACCTACTATTGGAAGTTAGAGAAAAAACGAGGGCAATAATAATTTTTCAGAACTTTTGGGAGAGGAAGAAGAGGTGTTCGATGGATAGAATAGGTTCACTGATGATAGAAGTGATATTTTACAAATATAGGAGGTCTTCTAGTGATAGGAAAAAATCTTCAATAAAAAGATGTGATCTTCTATAAATAGAAAAGGTCTTGTATAGTCAGAAGTAGTCATTTTACATATAGGAAAGGTCCTCTACTGAGAGGTTTTTTTTAGATATGGGTCCTTCCTTACAATTAAAAAAAAATATAGCTCTACCATGAGATGGATTGTAAATTGACTTTGTCATTCCTTTTTCAACACCTCGAAGTAGTCGTTCTTGATCAGAATAAAATTTCTTTGATACAATTACCTGTGTATATAGATAGAATAGCCCTTCTAAAATTGTATTGTATGGATAAAAGAAAGGAGAAATCAGTGATTAGATAGATCTTTGCCAACTCAATCCGACAGCGCCGTCTATATTTCACCAACATTATTACCCTTATGGTCTGTGTCTTTACTAGAGATCATAAAGTGTCACCGACTGCTGATGTGTGTATCTACTGTGATGAATTAAACAGCGCCATTTAGAGGTGAATTTTGGAACTATTTTTATGAGATATTTCTTGACTCTCCATAAATAACCTACTATAGAAGAGATTTTTATAGGAGGAAAAATAGGATAGGATAGGAAAAATCTTCAATAAATGAAAGTAATCTTCTATAAATAGAAGAGGTATTTTATAGGCAGAATAAGTACTTCTATAACTAGGAGAGGCTCCTATTGGTAGGCATTTTATTGATATGGGTAATTCCTTACTATTAAAACTTTTTATACCCTCTACAATGAGGTGGAGTGTATATTGAATTTGTCATTCCGTTTTCAACACCTCGAAGTAGTCGTCGGAGGCTCTATAAAGTTTATATTCTTGATCAGAATAAAATTCATTGACAATATTACCACTTTAGGTCCATATTTAGCTTCAATATATGGTACAGCCACACTTGTTCTATTTTGAAGGTTTTAACAGAATTTCCCGTAATTTTGCATTCTGAGTTCCTATAAGAAGCCCTTAGATATTTTATGAGAAGTATTCATTTTCATCTAAGAGAAGACCTCCGGTCTGTTACGGAATTTCGATTGAAGAACTTCATTTTTTATAAGAAGCCTTTTCAATCGTTAATATACAAATTTTTTCCTGAAGAATCGTCAATAAGTAGATCTCCTGGACTTCTGTATGAGAGTCCATTTGATCTTATATATGTAGGCTTCCAGGTCATATATGAGAACCATCTTTTGGTCTTCTATAATTGTTCATTGTTATGAACATCTTAAGATTCTTTATATGAAGCCCTTCTGATCATTTAAATGGAAACTTCCAGATCTTCTAGTAAACGTCCCTTCGATCTTTTACATGAATAGGTATTCATATGGTCATCTATATAAAGACTTTCCAGTCATCTAGAAGACGGCGTTCTGGTCATCAGTAAGACCTCTTGGACTTCAATATGAGAAGGCCTTCTGGTCATCAATAAAACGACATCTTTATCTTCTCTGAGGAGATTTTTCTGATCTTCTAAAAGCATTCCTCGTGGTCTTCCATAAAGCTATTTTTTCAACATATGCCCTTCTGTCGCGTTTCCGTCAGAAAGGGACTTTGAAGTCCAGAAAGTCTTCTTACAGGAGGTCTTCGTATATGATTTTTTTTTATAACATCTCACTTCTAAATTTTTATCGTTTCCAATTTCTTCTCTCAATTCCTTTTTTAATCTCCTCCAGGTGTTAATGGACACAAGTCAGCGAAGTGCGAACAGTTTTTTTTCCAATATTCATAAATATAGCAATTAAGGTTTTAGGGTCAGGATGGAGGGAAGAAGTAGGAACTACCAAAAGAAGATGGCGAAGTGAGGTAAAAGGGACAAGATATAACTTAACGAAAACCATGCTGAGCTAATAAACTGACCTCCATAAAAAATAAAAAAAGAGAAACAAAAAATACAATTAATTTATTAAATAGTTTATGGCGAAGTTTTATGAGTTCAGCGGCGAAAAGGCGATTATCTGTTGGAAGGATTAACGATGAAGATATTTATGTTCTTGGTTACCTAGCAGACAAGAAGGGGTTAAAGATGAATAAAAATTAAAATATTTAAATTTCGTTTTCATCCAAAAAATATTAGTAGAGGGAACTTTCCTCAAAATAAATATTTCCTTTTCCTGCTTTATCCTTCTTGTCCTACGTCTTCCATTTCCTTTTTTATTAAATAAATCCAGGTAAACTGGACGATAACTCCCAAAAAGGTAGTAAGCATGAAAATTAATGTTAAAAGATTTATTTGTAATTAATTGTAATCCTGGCTGGAATTACATTACATCTTTAAGCGGGGGGGAAATGTACATTTGTAGACAGAGACAAGCTATGAGATTACGTAGGCATCTCTAGAGGCAGGGACGGTAAGGATGACCATAAAACAATAAAGGTGGGGTAAATCTTCTGTGGTTTTTCTAAAAGAAGGATATCAAATTTCAAAACCAGATGGCCTAATATTTCAAAAAAAGGAGTGAAAGAAAAGTAAATACGAAGAGAAAATGGGAGATCTGAGTATTGTCTTTCCAACGCCACTGCTTTCGTTAACATTAGTCCTGGACCACCAAGTAGTTGGTAATGTCTTTTTTGATAATGTACATTTTTGTCTTTGGTCACTACGCACTAACATCATCTTTAGTCCATAGACTATTTGCACCTAGATGCCTCCATTTCAACCAGCTATCTTCATTTCCTCTTTCTCTCCTCCACCCCTCCTCCTCCTCCTCCCGAGGATAATGATAATAATTTCAAATGTCATCAAATAATCTTAATTGAATAATCTTCTTGTCAGACATAACGAAAGGAAAACGCAAGAAAAAAAAGATAAAGGAAATCAAAACAAAGCAAAAATGGCCCAGCATTCCGAGGAAAGTGAAAAAAGGATATGAGGGGGCTAAGGATAACACCGCCATCGCCGACAATGATATTACAAAACAGGTGTTAGGCTGGTGGGCAGTTACAGCACACAGATGCACACAAGAAAAAAAGTTAATTAAAATGACAGTTGGATAGACAGGAAATGCTACAAATGTCATAAAGCCATACAGGTGGAATCTACAGAAAAAAAATTGAGGGAAAGGGAGAAAATGCGAGCAAAATTAAAATAATGAAATGAAATTAATACCAAAGGACATGTGTCCTTAATTACATGACAGAGAAATGGCAAAGAAAACGTACAGACGACACCTGTGGCTGACATATCATGGCGAAATTGTTGTGGGAATTATGAATAAGGGAGGGGAAGAGAAAGGGGGAAGGTAATTTAAGATAATAAAAGAGAAGGTAGAATGTCTTAAAGAATTAAAGAAATCTGCCAGCGTTTTAATAAGAAGACCTTTAAGTCTTCTATAAGAATATCTTCACATCTAGAAGTAGACGTTCAGGTCTTTTGTTAGATGACCGACATTCTGGCCTTCTAATAATAATAATAATATTGCCTTCAAGATATAAAGAAATAAATAAACCTTCTGGGCTTCCACAAGAAGACCTTCTGATCTCCTCTAAGAAGACTTTCAGGTCCCCTACAGAAAGAACTTCTGGTCTTCTCTAAGAAGACCTTCAGGTCCTCTACAGAAAGAACTTCTGGTCTTCCATTAAAATACCTTCTGGTCTTCTGAAAGAAGAGGACTACTTTTAGAAGACTTGACTTGAAATTTTTTTTAATAAAAATATACGCCTTAAAATTTTTTTAAATAAAAATCTACGGCTTGATTTTTTTAATCAAATCTAAGCCTTGATTTTTTTCTAATAAAAATCTACGCCTTGAAAAATAATTTTTTCAAAATCTACGCCTTGAAAAATATTTTTTTTTTAATCTACGCCTTGAAAAATAATTTTTTTTTTTCAAATCCACGCCTTGAAAAATAATTTTTTTAAAAATCTACGCCTTGAAAAATAATTTTTTTAAAAATCTACGCCTTGAAAAATATTTTTTTTAAAAATCTCCGCCTCGAAAAATAATTTTTTTAAAAATCTACCCCTTGAAAAATATTTTTTTTTAAATCTAAGCTTTGTATGATTCTGCTCTTGGTAAGATCCTTGAAAAATATTTTTTTTTAAATCCACGCCTATACCGGACCTATTTTTTTTAAATCTATGTCTTGAAAAATAATTTTTTAAAAATCTACGCCTTGAAAAATATAGGCGAAGATTTAGCCTTGAAAAATTATTTTTAAAAAAATCTACGCCTTGAAAATTTTTTTTTTAATAAGAATCTACTCATTGAAAATATTTTTTAATAAAAATCTAAACCTTGAAAATTTTTTTTTAATAAAAATCTACGCCTAGAAAAAATTTTTAATAAAAATCTACGCCTTGAAAAATTTTTTAAATAAAAATCTACGCCTTGAAAATTTTTTTAAATAAAAACCTACGCCTTGAAATTTTCTTTAATGTTCGCCTTGAAAATTTTTTTAATAAAAATCTACGCCTTGAAAATTTTTTTTTAAAAAAAAACTAGACACAAAAAATTATGTTTTAAAAATCACTTCAAAAATTTTTAAATAAAATCATCACCTTGAAAATTTTTTAAATAAAAATCTACGCCTTGAAAATTTTTTTAAAAAAATCTACACTTGAAAATTTTTTTAAATAAAAATCTACGCCTTGAAAATTTTTTTAACTAAAAATCTACGCCTTTAAAATTTTATTTAATAAAAATCTACTCCTTGAAAATTTTTTTTTAATAAAAATCTACAGCTTGGAAATTTTTTGATAAGCACCTTGTTTTTTTAAATATTTTTTAATAAAAATCTACATCCTTGAATTATTTTTAATAAAAATCTACACGCCTTGAATTTTTTTAATAAAAATCTACGTCCATCAGAAAATTTTTTTAAATAAAAATCTACGCCATTGAAAATTTTTTTTAATAAAAATCTACTCCTTGAGAAAAAATTTTTTAATAAAACTCTACGCCTTAAAAAATTTTTTAAAAAAAATCTACTCCTTGAAAAAAAAAATTTAATAAGAATCTTCGCCTTGAAAATTTTTTAATAAGAATCTACGCCTTGAAAAAAATGTAATAAAAATCTACGCCTAGAATTTTTTTAATAAAACATTACGATTAAAAAAAAAATAATAATAAAAATGTACGACTTGAATAATTTTTTAATAAGAACCTACGCCTTGAATTATTTTTTTTAACTACGCCTTGATTTTTTAAATCTAAGCCTGAGGATACGACTTGAAAATTTATTTTTTAAAAATCTAAGCCTGTTGGCTGTTTGAAACAAATATTTTTAAAAAGTCCACGCCTTGTAAGTTTCTAGAAAAATTATTCTTTAAAAATGCAGATCATAAAAATGCAGATCATATGAAGATCATACTTCTGGAAGGAGACCTTCTTCTCTTATATATGATTTTTTTGGTATTCCTAATGGTCCTCAAAAAGTTCCCTTAAAAAATCCCCTCTTTGCATTTTAAATTCTCAAAATAACTTCGAATATATTTTACAGAAAAACATATATTACCAAAATATTAATATTCCAAGCATTATTTTCCATGAAATTTAAACCAATGATTTGAACATATGGCAGGAAATAGACGAAATTTACATTTTTCCAATTCACAATGAAGTCAACATCCGTGTAGACCCAAAGAAACACTCACACACACGTACGCACACGTACGAACACACACACACACACCAAATAAGGTGACAACAACAGCACTAAAGGGTTTCTGGGTATCCATTACATTTTTATGGCTTAATTTACAATCCCCAAAGATGACAGGGCAAACTAATAATAGGCCTCTTTTATATAAAAAAAAATAAAATATATGGTTGACAGCAATCAAGCACTTGAACTTTAACCCACATGCCTTCCTCTCCTCCCTGCAAAACTTATAAACAATTTATGCTATTTTTACAATTTTTGAAGACAAATAAACAGAAACTCCCCTTGAAAGCGAGCCAAGAGTTTGGATTAAGTTAAAAGGGATGTGCAAAACGATAGCCCGTTATGGGAATACTCCATTGCCCTCCATTACTTCGTTACAGCCGCAGAAAAAACAAAAAACGCAATCGACCGACCGAACCATGTACGAAAGTAATTTGTAAAAGTTGATGACATATGCATATAAATTGCTCTGCTCCATTCGGTTCGGCTTGACTCTGGAACTGAAATATGGAAGGAGAATAAAAAATCAGACAACCACTCAAAATTCACAAACACACACTCCCACATACATGGACAGACATTATTATCAAACAGTTTCTGCAAAGAAATATGACACAGTTTCTGCAAAGGGGAATAAAAACACACACATACTACAGCAATATGCAAACGGAAGAAAAGAGTTAAGTGGCGAAGAAAATGTGGGACAATATTTCAAGAAAAAAAAAATTGGGGAAAGACAAACTTTTGGCTTTGGCATAAAAATGCTTTTTATTTTTAGGGGTTAGAAGAATTAAGGAGAGCTATTTCCTTATGGCGATTTTTTAAACGTCAGGCTTAGAATGTCCCTCTTTCAATATTTGTCCGGACATCGCCCAGAAATATTACTATTTTTGGTCTTTTAGTAAAAGGTTTCTACGTTTCCAAAAGGAGATTAATGATAATCATCATCGGATTTCCAAGTCAGTTGATGATGCACATAAAATAAATTCTGTTGAATCCTCATAGAGCAGAAGAAGATCTTCCCAGAATTCAACATCCACAGGGTACAAGAAGGTCTTCAAATTATAAGACCTGAACACCTCTAAGGGTTTCTATTGGTAGTAGAAATGAAGGTCTTCTTCATCGAAGGGCATAGCAGGGTATAAAGCGTTCTTCATAGAAGTGCATAGGAGGAACTTCTTCATAGAACAATTGAGGGCCTACTTTCTCATAGAAAAGCTGAACATCTAATTTTTCATACTATTGCCGAATGTCTTCTTCTTTATAAAAAAGCTGAAAGTCTTCTTCCCCATAGAAAAACGGAAGGGGTTCTTCTTTATAGAATAGCTGAAAATCTTTTTCTTCATAGAAAATCGAATATGTTGAAGCCATGTTCAACAACATCGATGTCCCCCTGACTCATCTTATTATTTCATATCGTTATCGAAATCGATTTTTTATTTTAGTACTTTCTACCATTAACACATACATTTTAAGATACATCATACATAGCGCTAAAAGCGCCATTTCAGTTTGTAAAACCACCACTTTATTTTAGTCTTAGATAAGATCTCATTAAAGGAGGAGCTTTGAAATATCCCACAAAACTTGAAAATTTGTTTCATTTTTTGGGAACCACACATCAGGATTCTGAGTAGATGCCAGTATTCTTCAATATGTTTCTTCATAGAAGCTCTGAAGGTCTTTTCCATAAAATAACTGTGGGTTTTCATCTTCCAAGTAGAGCTCAAGATCAACTTCATGTAAGAGCTGAAGGTCTTCTTCCTCATAGAAGATCTAAACGACTTCTTCATAGAAGATCAAGCGGTATTCTTCGTTGAAGAGGTGAAATGGTTTGTTTATTTAAGGAATTCGTATTAGTAGACCATATGATCTTCCTATTTATGAGACCAGGTATTCTATTTAGTATATCAAAGTATCTTCTTATCAGAAAGAAATAACTTCCAACCAACAATTTATTTGAGGTGGGTTAGATATATTGTATTCTTATTAGAAGAACCGAATGTATTCTAATTAGAAGACCTTTCTATTGGTGGATCAGAAAGTTGTTTATTTTAAATCGTATTATGAGACAAGGGTTTCTTATAAGAATTCCAAAATGTATTTTTAAAAGACATAAAGGACGTGTTGTTAGTGTAATATAATATAATCTTATTAGAAATACCTCTTATTGGAGAACCAATAAAATATCAGCTAAATGAAAGATATTCTTATTAGAAAAATACGCAATATTAAAAAAAAATATCAAAACGTCTTGTTTTTCGAATCAGCAATAGGATATCTTTTATTAGAAGACTCTTATTAGAATTAGGTCTTATTGGAGGACCAGAAAGTTTTTTATAAAATGAATAGAATATATTCCTATTAGAGGATATTCTAATATGATTTTCAAAAGGCATTTCAAATAAACATCATAAATTCTCTTCAATAAAAGAACAGAAGATTTTCTTATTAGATAATCATAACTCATTCTTATCAGAAAAAATAATAATAATGGAAGCTATTATTTGATTATTAGAAGAACTAAAACTTTTCTTATTTCAACACCAACAAAAGTTCTTAATACTACCAGAAGTTTTTCTTATGAGAATAGCGGATGAACTTCTTATTAGAATGTAAGATTATTTTCTTATTAGTAGACTTTAGTATGTAGTTATTAGAACTTCAAAATTACTACTTAGTAAAATACCAAAATGCATATTCTTATTAAATTAAATGCTTCAGTAAAAATCTCTTCAAAAAAATATCAGAATATCTTCTTATTAGAAGACACGAACAAGTTCTTATTGGAAGACATGAAGATGTTCTTATAAGACTATAAAATCTTCTACTGGAATACGAGAATATTTTATAAATAATAAGAAGACCTTACAGGAATTGCAACACAAATAATCTTGCTTATAATCTGCAAAAATAATATTTTACAGATTAAGATTTTTTATGAAAAGTCGTCTTCTATCAAGAGTAATTATTCTTTTTTGACAATCGGGAGATTTTATAATGGACCCCTAGGAGGATATTTCATGAGAAATCCTAAGGTCTTATATTTACAGAATGCCAACAGAGTCCCGGAGGTATTATTACAAGCAGACTTGCACATTTCTTATTGGAAATCTAACATATCATCTTATTAGAAGAAAAAAAAAGAAACTCTTTCTTATCACAAGGCCGGGATGTATTTTACTTTGAATGTCAGCAGATATTCTTATTCGATGGCCAGAAAGTATTCTTATATGACCTGAGAGAACTTTCTTATTGAGTACCTAAACGTATTCTTACCAGAATTTTATATCATATCAATTAGAATAGAGCCCAAGTCATTATCATAGAAGGCGAGAAGGTTTTGTCAAAGAGCAGCAGAAGATCTTCTAGTACCCTTCATTGAAGGAGGTGCGCGGGAGAATCCTTTTTACACCTAAAAGGCTAGAAATCTGCAGAAATTCTTATAAAAGCAATGAAGTAGGTTCTTTCAAAGTCCATAAAGAAATATTTTAGGATCTATGTTTTGTTATTTTAATTGTAGTTTATTGGCGACTAGTGCCTTTCATATCGTAAAAAACGAACCTTAAACAAGAAATATGGGAATAAAATAAAATTGCGGATATTTAGAAATACGATGAAGTTCTGGTATGTAACAAATTTCATTGCATCCAGACAAATCTATAAAATAAAAAAAAAAAAAAAAACATTTGGATCCAATGAAAAAAGACGGAGCTTAAAACGGAAAACGTTATACAGTAGATGTAACAGAAAGGAGAGGAGGTTGTGGCAACAAATAGCTATGCGATGAAAAGATAACATTTTGAAGCCAATATGATAACGAATGTTGTAAATTGCAATAATGAAAGGGTATTTCAAAGAGGAGTGATGGGAAAAATATAATAAATAAAAAAATAAATAAAAAATGCAAAAAATTGTTATCAATTCGTTGGGCGCCATTCTGGAAAATTCATCCAACATAAGTCCAAAAGATAAGGAATGTTGTTAATTGCATTGCGAAAGGGATTTCAAAATTGTTGTAATAAAAAATAAAATTAAAAGGATCCAAAATTATAAGAAATTCGTTGGGCGCCATTTTCCAAAATTGATCAGAATGTCTCCAATTTAGGTACATATTATAACGAATGTTGTTAATTCAAAGATTAGTGATAAGGAAATTGTTATAATTAAATAAATTAAAGAAAAAAATCAAAATTGTAAAAAAATCGTTGGGCGCCATTCACCAAAATTCATCAGAAAGTCTTCAATTTTGTTATATATAATAACGAATGTTGATATTTGCAATATGAAAGGAATTCCAAAGTGAAGGAGAGATGGAAAACTTTATATTATTAAAAAAAATCAAAAATCCCAAAATTGTAAAAAAATGTTGGGCGCCATTTACAAAAAGTCATCACAAAATATGAAATTTTGGAAAAAATCAGATTTCTTTTTTATAACTTTTCCTTTTCTATCATTCCCCTTACATTACTTCGTGTTATCATAATTTTCCCCGCATTTCCCAACTATATACAAACCTGTCCTGTGGTTAGTGCTAGCTGCTGAACTCTTTTTTATAGGTGGCTGGTTGGTTATTTCGCAATGCCCTCTAAGCGAATGTAGTTATCTCTTTATGTGTGTGTGTGTGTGCGTGTAGGTGTTCTCTTACACCGACTACAAGCATGACCGGAATATGCAGGAACTAAAAAAAAGTTGTTGAAAATAATATTAAAAGTGAAAATATTATTCCTTGGGGTAATTTTAACAAGCGGATGTATATCAGTATGGACAAAAACAACAACAGCAAAATCAACACAGTGAAGGTGTTATGCTGCAAAAAAACAGCACACACGAATAAATAAAGAAAGGGAGAAAAAGGTATAGCAACAAAAGGGATACAATTTCTAAACCAAATAACCACCAAACTGAAATGGGTTTATCGAATATTTCCCCCAGAAAACCGAAAGAAAAAACCAAATAAACGGAAAATATTCGGAATAACGTTCAAATTAATATGCCACGGATGACTGAATATTTGTGGATAGTAAAGTGATAACTTTTTCCCCGTTTCTAAAAATCGATAGCAAGTGGTGGATAATTGGAAGGGAATAAGGAAAGGGGATTGCTACTTCTTTATGACTAAGGGATATATTTTTTTTACTCTACTCTCCTTTTGCGTTTGAAAAACCGCATAGTTTGTTATCGACAATAGGACTTAACTTTTCAATACGATGTTGATAGTCATAATTTTTCAAAGCAAACCATTATTTTGGTATGGTCTTTTATTGGTTGTAGTTTAATGGTACCCGTGTGGCAGGGAATTGGTAAGGCGGGATAATGGATAGACATTGGCTGATTGCAAATTAACATAATTTCAGTAATAATAAGCTATTTTATTTATTTAGTAGACTATCGGGAATTGATGAGGTAAATGGAGGCTATTCAAATTCGGAAACCGCAAATAAATGTATGCTTTGTTCCTGGCAAAAATATTCTTTAAAAAATCCACAACTTGCCTTGGTCCTTGAAAAAATTAACTGCTTGCTTCGGCCCTTGAAAAAATTTTCTTTGAGAAATCAACACCTTGCTTTGTTCCTTAAAAATAATTCTTTTAAAAAATCCAAGCCTTGTGTAGGTCCTTGAAAAAAAATTCAATTAAAACCAGTAAGGAAAGTAGTAAAGTCGGACTGGGCCGACTCTATACTCAATTTAGTACGCTATGCCAAATTTCGTGGAAATCGAAAGATATATTGGGACTTTAGTGCACCATTTACCTAAAATCGGACGAAACTACATACGGGAGATATATCTAAATCTGGACCGATCTTCACGAAACTTTGCACACATCACTTTAGACTTAACTTAGTACGCTGTGCCAAATTTCGTGCAAATCGAAAGATATATAGGGACTTTGGTGCCCCATTTACCTAAAATCGGACTATAATATATATGGGAGCTGTATCTAAATCTGACCCGATTTTCTCGAAACTTAACACACATGTTTCTACACCCCATTCAGTACCCTATACCAAATTTCGTGCAAATCGAAAGATATATAGGGACTTTGGTGCAGCATTAACATAAAATCGGACGAAAATATATATGGGAGCTATATCTAAATCTGAACCGATTTTCACAAAACTTAGCACACATCATTCTACACTCAATTCAGTACTCTATGCCAAATTTCAAGCAAATCGAAGGACATATAAGGACGTTGGTCCACTATTTACCTAAAATCGGACGAAACTATATATAGGAGCTATATCTAAATCTGAACAGATTTTTTCGAAACTTAGCACACATCATTCTACACTCAATTTAGTACGCTATGCCAAATTTCGTGTAAATCGAAAGATATATAGGGACTTTGGTGCACCATTTACATAAAATCGGACGAAACTATATATGGGAGCTATATCTGTATCTGAACCGATTTTCACGAAACTTAGCACACATCATTCTAGATTTGATTCAATATGCTATAATAAATTTCATGCAAAGATATATATGGACTTTGGTGCACCATTTACCTAAAATCGGACGAAACTACATATGGGAGCTATATCCAAATCTGAACCGATTTTCTCGAAACTTAGCACACATCTTTCTACACCCAATTCAGTACCCTATGCCAAATTTCGTGCAAATCGAAAACATATATAAGGACTTTGCCGCACCATTTACATAAAATCGAACTAAACTATATATGGGAGCTATATATAAATCTGAAACGATTTTCACGAAACTTAGCACACATCAATCTAGACTTAATTTCGCACGCTGTGTAAAATTTCGTGCAAATCGAAAGATATATATAGGGACTTTGGTGCAGGATTAACATAAAATCGGACGAAAATATATATGGGAGCCATATACAAATCTGAACCGATTTTCTCGAAACTTAGCACACATCATTATACACCAAACACAGTACTCTATGCCAAATTTCAAGCAAATCAAAAGATATATAGGGACTTTGGTGCCCCATTTACCTTAAATCGGACAAAACTATATACGGGAGCTATATCTAAATCTGAACCGATTTTCTTCAATTTCAATAGGGTTCGTCCTTGGGCTAAATAAGTGACTTGTGCCAAATTTCATCCAATTCGACCTGTACTTTGTTTACAATTTAACATGGACGGACGGACGGACATGCATAAATCGACTCAGAAAGTGATTATATGCATATTCTCAAAAGTAACTATGGGTCTATCTTGTTTTCTTTTGCCACAATGTGGTGAAGGGTATAAAAATATAAGCTGTATAAGGTCCCCAAAAAATATTTCAAAAAAAAAAAAAAAAAATCCGCGCCTTTAGTGGGCCCTTTATACACTCCTTAAAAAAGTATTTTATAGGACCTTTGAAACCTATTTTTTAATAGAAGCCTAATGAAGGCTGTTGTATATTAAGAAAAAAAAAACATTTTTTTTAATCCAAGACCATATCAGGTCAGCTGAATCTTATTGATCTTGACAAAAATAAATTTTAAATAACCAATAGGGTCATTGAATAATTTCTAAAAACTTCCAGCCTATGGAAGGTCCTTAAAAATATGTAAGAAAATCATTCATATTTGAGACCTGAAATTTTTAAATTAAATGTTTCATGGACCCTGAAAAATAGTTTAGAATTATTAAATAAAATCTGTTATTTACAAAAAACTCTATCGTCATAATTCTCGCTTGCGTTCTGGCCTTTATTCACTTATTTAATTTAAAAATAAATCTCCGATTCATGAATATAAATTAGATAATTTTAAATTTATTCCAATTTGAAATTATTTATTAATGGAATAGAACGAATGATAAATTCAATTTAAAAAATATTATTACTCATACCACACCCAAGTCCCAAACTGCGTGGGGGGGACAACTGGCGTATGTGTAATATTATAACTAATATGCCAACAAAAAGCGAACAAAAAAAAAATCCCAACAAAAAAATTATAATATTTCAAACAGGTGTTCGGCATGTTATTTAATTTAAACTTTGACTTCGGTGTGAACTTTTTTCGCAATTTCACAATTTCTTTTTTTTCCATTTTATTTCATTGCCATATCATTTTTATTGGCATAATAATATTTGCTGGAGCTGCTGATGGTGCTGCGTCGGATGCTGCTGCCCTTGCAAAAATTATTATGCATTCTCACACATCCACTGACATGGAAAGCAATTAATTTCAACTTGTTTGCACAGCAACACATATTTTCTACCACTTCAAATTACAATTGAATTGAATGAATGGTAGGTCGGCAGGTAGGTCCGAGGCCTAAATGACTGACCGACCTGTTGGAGCCGTTGGTATGCATAACTGTAGGGATTTATTCAGTTTCGTTTTTTTTGCAGCTCTTTGCTTTGGTTCTGTTATTTATTTTCTCTCATTGCTGACCTTTTGCTTCATATTTAATTTTAATTAAAATAAAAAAAATACGGCATCAAAATGTATGTGTGAATGTGAGTGTGTGTGTGTTTGTGTCGGACGGATGCATTTGTGTAAATTTATGTATGTTAATTACTTTAATATGACCCAGTTGTTGTGGATAGCCTGAATGGTTAATTGTGTGGTGGTGGTGGTGCTGGTACTGCTGCTGACATTCGTGGCTGGAAAGGATCCGCGAAGGGGTGGGGGTATGTATATTTATCGACTAACTATTTAATGCAAACCAAATGTTAATTTATTTATTATAATTACCATTTTGTTGTTATTGTGGTGATGCTGTTGTTGTTGCTTTTTGTTCTTGTTGTTGTTGCTGGTGATTTTTTAATTGAAGGGTCACCCTGATGTTATGGTTAGCATTTTATTTTATTGACTTTTTAAATTGTTTGTTTATAGCATTAATATTTATTAATGTTAATGAAACCATTGAAGCGACTATTACCGATGTATCTGATATGGAATTTTATTTTTTTTTAATTTTCTGGTTTTGTTTAATTATGGTAAATTTAATATAATAAATGATTATACAATCGTAGAAAACCACAAATATATTTTCAAGGACCTACAGTTTTAAAGACCTTCTATAGGTGTGGATTTTATACAAATATTTTTTCTAGGACCTTAGGCATGGATTTTTTAAAAATATTTTTCATGGACCTTATATAGGCGTTGATTTTTTAAGGATCTATCATATTTTTAATAATAATTTTTCAAAAACCTTATATAGATGTGGATTATTTAAAAACAAAGTTCAAAGACCTTAAATAGGCGTGGATTTTTTTTAACTACTTTTTCAAGGACCTTACATAGGCGTGGATTTTTATACCATTCACCACACTGTGGTCCAGGGAATTATGCCTTTGTGCATATGTTTGTAACAGGCAAAAATAATCGAGATAGACCCATGGTTCCTTTTGAGAATATGCAAACAATCACTTTCTGAGTCGATTTATGCATGTCCGTCCGTTCGTCGGTCCGTCTGTCCATGTTAAATTGTAAACAAAGTACAGGTCGCATTTATGATCCGAATTGGATGAAATTTGGCACAGCTCATTTGTTTGGCCCAAGGACGAGCCCTATTGAAATTGGGAAAAATCGGTTCAGATTTAGATATAGCTCCCATACATATCTTCGTCCGATTTAAGGTAAATTGTGTACCAAAGTCTCTATATATCTTTCGATTTCCACGAAATTTGGCACAGCGTACTTAATTAAGTCTAGAATGATGTGTGCTAAGTTTCGTGATAATCGGTTCAGATTTAGATATAGCTCCCATACATAATTTCGTCCGATTTAAGGTAAATGGTGCACCAAAGTTCCTAAATATCTTTCGATTTGCACGAAATTTGGCACGGCGTAATGAATTAGGCCTACAATGATATGTGTTAAGTTCCCGGAAAATCGGTTTAGATTTAGATATAGCTCCTATATATATTTTCGTCCGATTTAATGTAAATGGTCCACCAAAGTCCCTATATATCTTTCGATTTGCACGAAATTTTGCACAGGGTATGAATTAGGCCTAGAATGTTGAATTTCGTGAAAATTGGTTCAGATTTAGATATAGCTCCCATATATAACTTAGCCCGATTTTAGGTAAATAGTCCACTAAAGTCCCTAAATATCTTTCGATTTGCACGACATTTAGCAGAGCATAATGAATTAAACCTATAAATATGTGTCTAAGTTTTGTGAAAATCGGTTAAGATTTAAATATAGCTCCCATATATATTTTCGTCCGATTTAAGGTAAATGGTACACCAAAGTCCCTAAATATCTTTCGATTTGCACGAAATTTGGCACAGCGTACTGAATTAAACTTATAAATATGTGTGTTAAGTTTTGTGAACATCGGTTCAGATTTAGATATAGCTCCCATATATATTTTCTTCCGATTTATTGTAAATGGCGCACCAAATCCCTAAATATCTTTCGATTTGCACGAAATTTGGCACAGCCTACTGAATTAAGCCTAGAATGATGTATGCTAAGTTCCCGGAAAATTTGTTCTGATTTAGATATAGCTTCTATATATATTTTCGTCCGATTTAATGTAAATGGTGCACCAAAGTCCTAATATAACATATCTTTCGATTTGCACGAAATTTGGCACAGCGTACTTAACTAAGTCTAGAATGTTGTGTGAAAAGTTTCGTGAAAATCGGTTCAGATTTAGATATAGCTCAGATTTAGGTATAGCTCCCATATATAGCTCAGCCCTATTTTAGGTAAATGGTCCACCAAAGTCCCTATATATCTTTCGATTTGCACGAAATTTTGCACAGCGTACTGAATTAATCCTATAAATATGTGTGCTATGTTTTGTGAAAATCGTTTCAGATCTAGATATAGCTCCCATATATATTTTCGCCCGATTTATTGTAAATGGTGCACCAAAGTCCCTAAATACCTTTCGATTTGGACGAAATTTGGCATAGCCTAGAATGATGTGTGCTAAGTTCCCGGAAAATTGGTTCAGATTTAGATATAGCTCCTATATATATTTTCGTCCGATTTAATGTAAATGGGGCACCAAAGTCCTAATATATCTTTCGATTTGCACGAAATTTGGCACAGCGTAATGAATTAAGATATAGCTCCCATATATATTTTCGTCCGATTTAAGTACCGAAGTCCCTTAATATCTTTCGGTTTGCACGAAATTTGGCACAGCATAATGATATAGGTCTAGAATGATGTGTGTTAAGTTTCCTGAAATCGGTTCAGATTTAAATATAGCTAATATATCTGACCAAGTGAAAAAATTAGTATCGGTTGCAGAATGACATGTTTATGGATTTAATTTCATTTTACTGGTCCTTTAAAAATGCCACGTCTTTTAGGATTCATCAGTTGAATATACCCAAAGTGGTGAAGGGTATCATATAGTCGGCCCCGTCCGACTTTACTACTTTTCTTATTGGTTTTTCAATGCATATGTTTAGGTGTGGATTTTTTAAAAACACTTATTTATAACCTTGATATAACAATTCCTGTAATTTACCCTCCATCAAATCCGATCAATATTGTGATAGTAAAAATAACGAAATTTAGCGAATACGCCATAAAATGAAATAAAGTTGTTCGGGGCAAAAAAAATCCCGGAAGTACTCATGCAATTGCTCTGTGGTAATAACATATTCCGATTTTCAATTTCGGTTATTTGGTTTATACGTCCTCTTCATCCTCCCACAAACATAAAATGTAAACTGGAAAAATGTTGAGGAAATTAAATGAAAATATCTGCCACTACTGGGCAACAGACATAAATGTTCACACGTGCCAAGCAGCCAGTCAGCCAGCCAGCACAACAGCTTATAACCAGTTCAAGTAAACAAACCTCCAGAAAAGGATAGCCAACAATTCGCGGCCATCCTTTACCCTAGGGAAGGTTTTCCGATTTTTTTTTATTTCGTTGCTTGCTTTCTTTTTGATATCATTGAAAGTAAAGTCGTTACAATCCCGGTGTATAAGTGAAAACATAAATACAAATTTACAAAAAATTGGAAAAAAGAAGAAGAAGAGGAAAAAATCACCGAACCACCAAAGAAGACAAGTCGTTTAAATGCAAACCTAGAACAGAGCAACAAATACTCAAAGTGGAACCCACACGAAAAAAAAAGAGAAGTGAATCATATTTTTTTCATTCCTATAAACTAGCCATAAGGGGGTGCTGTATGACATACATGTCCATTGGTTGGTTGGTGTATGAGAGAACCCACCAAAACACAGAGAAACAAAAATGATTTATAATCAATTTTATGGCAAAAAGGAAATTGCATTATTGGTTGCATAAATCTCCGAGATTTATATGAATTGAAGAAATTGAGAGAGAAAGGGAGAGCGAGGAGGGGGAGGAGAAACTATATAAAAATAAATCTATGTTAATAAGAACGGATTCATAATTCATTGAAAAAGAAATGTTCGTTTGCCAGTATGGGTTAAGTGGATTGAATTAATAAAAAAAACTAAGGGGGTGAATAAATATAGGAATAAAAACTGTGCCAGTAAGAACAACAAAAATCATATTTATGAAAAAATATTTTGTTTTCAAAAATCCACTCCTTAATGTAGGCCCTGAAAAAAGTAGTCTCTGAAAAAATAGTTTTAAAAAATCAACGCCTTAATGTAGGCATTAAAAGATGCACATTTCTTTTCATCCTAACCTAAACTGATTCATTCCAAAAACCAGTAAGGAAAGTAGTAAAGTCGGACCGGGCCGACTATATGATACCCTTCACCACTTGGGTATATTCTACATATGTATCCATACAATTGTATATCAATGTTCCCTTGAAGGAACATTTCGGGCAGAATTAGAATCGTCGGCGTACCATGGGACAAATTTGTGGAAAACGATTTATAGCAAAACTGATACACGCTATTCGGTACGCCGCACTGTTAAAAATTTAATCTCAATCAGACACCCGTTCGAAATACATATGAAAGCTATGGTGGCATCTGCACCAATTTCAACAGAATCCAATAACGTCATTCATATCTCAATTTGACGCATTGCAAGGTGTTAATCGGACTAACGGAGGAATATGTGGGAGTTATATCTAAATCTGGACCGATTTTCAGGAAACTTAACACACATCATTCTAAGCTTAATTCAGTACGCCATGCCAAATTTCGTGCAAATCGAAAGATATTTAGGGACTTTGCTGCACCATTTACATTTAATCGGACCATAAAATATGTGGGAGCTTTATCTAAATCTGAACCGATTTTTTCGAAACTTGCCACTCATCATTCTAGATTAAATTCAATACGCTATGCCAAATTTCGTGCAAATCGAAAGATATTTAGGGGCTTTGGTGCACCATTGAGCTTAAATCGGCCGAAAATATATATGGGAGCTATATCTAAATCTGCACCGATTTTCAGGAAACTTAACACACATCATTCTAAGCTTAATTCAGTACGCCATGCCAAATTTCGTGCAAATCGAAAGATATTTAGGGGCTTTGGTGCACCATTTACCTTAAATCGGACGATAATATATGTGGGAGCTATATCTAAATCTGAACCGATTTTCACGTAACTTGCCACACATCATTCTAGGCTTAATTCAATACGCTGTGCCAAATTTCGTGCAAATCGTAAACTATTTAGGGGCTTTGGTGCACCATTTAGCTTAAATCGGACGAAAATATATATGGGAGCTATATCTAAATCTGGACCGATTTTCTCGAAACTTACCACTCATCATTCTAGACTCAATTCGGTACGCTATACCAAATTTCGTGCAAATCGAAAGATATTTAGGGGCTTTGGTGCACCATTTATCTTAAATCGGACGAAAAAATATATGGAGCTATATCTAAATCTGAACCGTGGTGCCAATCCAAAGATATTTAGGGACTTTGGTGCACCATTTACCTTAAATCGGACGAAAATATATAAGGAAGCTATATCTAAATCTGAACCGATTTTCACGAAACTTAATACACATCATTCTACTCTTAATTCAATACGCTGTTCCAAATTTCGTGCAAATCGAAAAATATATATGGACTTTGGTACACCATTTACCTTAAATCGGACGAAAATATATATGGGAGCTATATCTAAATCTGATCCGATTTTTCCCAAATTCAATAGGGTTCGTGCTTGGACTTAACAAATGAGCTGTGCTAAATTTCATCCAATTCGGATCATAAATGCGACCTGTACTTTGTTTACAATTTAACATGAACAGACGGTCGGACAAGCATAAATCGACTCAGAAAGTGATTCAATGCATATTCTCAAAAGGAACCATTGGTCAATCTCGATTATTTTTGCCTGTTACAAACATATGCACAAAGACATAACACCCTGTACAACAGAGTGAGGTGAAGGGTATAAAAACAATAATCATATTTATAAAAAAATATATTTTTTTTAAATTCACGCCTTAATGTAGGCGTGATGCACCTTTCTTTTCTTCCCCACCCAAAGTGATTCATTCCAAAAATAATCTATTTCAGTCAACTGCCACTGCCATAACCTATTAATTTTGACATTTTTTCCCTCTATTAAATATTCTAATTATAATTAAATGGGAAAATAATAATAAAAACATTTTATGAAATATTTCATGACAACTACTTCACTTTTTCCAGACAAAAAAAAAAAAAAAAAAAAAATACACACACACTTCAAATTTTCAAAATGATTATTATTATTATGATTTTTCATTAAATAGAAAATTGTTTTTAAGTATGTCTAGTACGTACGTTCGTTCATTTTGATATAAATAATTGGTTTTATTGTCCATATGCATTTGTGGTTATAATTTTCAGTTGTTGTTGTTGTTATTATTATCATATTGCATTATTATGCAATTTATATATGTATTGGAGTATTTTATATAAATGACATTTTAAATGGAATTTGTGTAAAAATAAATTTTCGATATTTTTATTGGTGTCGATGACATTGTTGTTGTTGCTGCTGCTGCTGTTACTGCCGTTGGTTAAATTATGATGTGGTTATCATATTACGTTACGTAACAAAAAGTAACATGATTATCATTTGAAACCAATACTTGATAATTTAGCAAAACTGGAAACAACCACTCAAACCAATAAATGAATTTTTGAATATGTAACTGTGTTTCGAATTAAGTGTTGAAATTATTAGGTAGAAAGTGAAAATGGGTTAAGTAGAAAATTAACAAAAAAAAAAAAAAAATAAAAATAAAATAAAAAAACTATCCCCAACCCGGGGCATAAAGAACTCTGAAGTCAGTCAAACAATCCGCTGCCTATTTGTAGGTGAAGATTTAAAAATGTATTTTTCAGGGTCTACTAAGGCGAGAATGTTTTAAAAATGTTTTTCAAATTGTAATCCTAGTAGTGCATTTTTATACCCTTCACCACACTGTGGTACAGGGTATTATGTCTTCGTGCATATGTTTGTAACAGACAAAAGGAAACGAGATAGACCCATAGTTACTTGTGAGAATATGCATAGAATCACTTTCTGAGTCGATTTACGCATGTCCGTCTGTCGATGTTAAATTGTAAACAACGTACATGTCGCATTTTTAATCCGATTTGGATGAAATTTGGCGCAAATCACTTATTTGGCCCAAGGACGAACCCTATTGAAATTGGTGAAAATCGGTTCAGATTTGGATATAGCTCCCATATATATTTTCGTCCGATTTTATGTAAGTAGTGCACTATAGTCCCTATATATTCTTCGATTTTCACGAAATTTGGCATGGCGTTCTAAATTAAGTGTAAAATGATGTGTGCTAAGTTTCGAGAAAATCGGTTCAGATTCAGATATAGCTTCCATATAAATTTTCGTCCGATTTTATGTAAATGTGGCACCAACGTCCCTATATTTCTTTCGATTTTCAAGAAATTTGGCACAACGTTCTGAATTAAGTCTAGAACGATGTGTGTTAAGTTTCGTGAAAATCGCTTCAGATTTAGATATAGCTCCCATATATATTTTCGTCCGATTTTATGTAAATAGTGCATCAAAGTCCCTTTATATCCTTCGATTTGCAGGAAATTTGGCACAGCGCTCTGAACTAAGTCTAGAAAGATGTGTGCTAAGTTTCGTGAAAATCGGTTCAGATTTAGATATAGCTCCCATATATATTTTCGTCCGATTTAAGGTAAATAGAGCACCAAAGACACTATATATGCATCGATTTACACGAAAGTTGGCATAGCGCACTGAATTATGTAAAGAATGACGAGTAGGGAGTTTCCGCAAAATCGGTTCAGATTTAGATATAGCTCCCATATATAGTTTTGTCCGCTTTTATGTAAATGGTGCACGGAAGTCACTATATATCCTTCGATTTGCACGAAATTTGGCATGGCATACTTAATTATGTCCAGAATGATGTGTGTTAAATTTCGTGAAAATCGGTTCGGATGTAGATATAGTTCCCATATATATTTTCGTCCGATTTTATGTAAATGGGGCACAAAGGTCCCTATATATCTTTCGATTTGCACGAAATATGGTATAAGGCACTGAATTGAGTCTTAAATGATAAGTTTTGTGAAAATCGGTTCAGATATAGATATAACTCCCATATATATTTTCGTCAGATTTAATGTAGATGGTGCACCAAAGCCTCTACATATCTTTCGATTTGCACAAAATTTGGTATAGGGCACTGAATTGAGTCTAGAATTACATATATTAAGTTTCGTGAAAATCAATTCAGATTTAAATATAGCTCCCATATATATTTTCGTCCGATTTTATATTAGTAGTGCACTATAGTCCCTATATATTCTTCGATTTTCACGAAATTTGGCAAAACGTTCTGAATTAAGTCTAGAATGATGTGTATAAAATTTTAGAAAAATGTTACCCTCTTGTATGTACCCATAGTGGTGAAGGGTATCATATAGTCGGCCACGTCCGACTTTTGAACTTTCCTTACTGGTTTTAGGCTGGGATTTTTTAAAAATATTTTTTCAAGGCGAACTTGTTGGTTTGGATTTCTCAAAAATATTTTTCAAGATTTGTTAAGGTTAATTTTTTAATGTCTACTTCTAGGCGTGGATTATTCAAAAATAATTCGGCAATGCCTACTTGCAGGCCTACTGGAAATTTTAATTTTCTAATACTTTAAATTAAATTTATCACATATTCCGAATCATCGGCCCATACAGTTAGACAATCCTACACATATTCATAATATAAAAATAAAATTGTAATACAACATTTCAAAACTAATTGTTACCAAAAATGAGCCGCTTTCTGGTTTTATTTTCTATTTCGATTCTATTTGTCTAGAAAATTGAGTTTGTGTTTAAATCGAAATCAAACTAATTATATTTTATGATGATAACATCATGCTGATGATGGTGATTATCTATTGCAAGAAAGGGCAACTCAATTTTATTTTGTTTGTGGTCAGATGGTTGTTTGAATAAACTCAATAGTTATGTTAAATAATTGGAAAGATAAATTGCAGGTTAAAGGAATTTTGAAATGTTGTTTATTTATAGTACTTTAAAGAAAATGTAATATATTTGGAAAAAAAATGACTAATTTTAAGGTGTTGATAAAGCAGGAGTTTAAGTAAAAAATGAGGATTTTTTTGTTATTCAATATTTTATTTGTATATCGTATATCGACATATTTTTTTAACCTTCTTTTTAGTATTTGGTTGTAAAATATGTCGCAATAATAATGTAAATCTCTTACATTTGCTTCCCATCTCCTTTTAAGTCCCTTATTGATTTCAAAAAGCGATGTCTTTTATTTAAAATTGAGTTATATTGTTAGTTTTCATTAACAAAACTCAAATTTGTTTATTATTTTTCTTCCAACAAAAATTAAT
Source organism: Musca vetustissima (assembly GCF_032173495.1). Classification (NCBI taxonomy): domain Eukaryota; kingdom Metazoa; phylum Arthropoda; class Insecta; order Diptera; family Muscidae; genus Musca; species Musca vetustissima. The sequence continues at coordinate 71,427 of NW_026882799.1, read as the reverse complement.
TCCTCATCCGCTAGGCTTTTGGAAAGCCATTTGGGTTTTAATTTTTTTATTAAAAAATTTATTATTTTTGTCAAATTTCAAAAAGCGATGTGAAGAACGTGTCTGAAAATTTTTATCCTGAGGTCCGAAATATATTGAAATATATTTGGGATCTTTGTTTATTACTTCCGTTGTAAAATATGTCACAATATTAATGTAAACCCCTTTCATTTCCTTCCCATTGCCTTCTTTTGCTTTTGAAGCCCCTTATTGCGTATGAGTATTGTCACAATGTATACGCCCTATGGTCCATTATTTGAAATTGAGTTATATTGTTAGGTTTTTTATTAACAAAACTCAATTTTTTATTATTTTTTCTTCCAACGAGAATTAATTCCTCATCCTCTGGGCCATTCGGGTTTTAATTTTTATTAAGAAGTAACTCTTTTGTTTGCTTTTCCCCACACATTGAAGCAAACACATATAACCCTCCATATTATCCCAGCTACCGTATTTTTTAATTTTCCAACCTCCATTCCGTATGCTGCTACTAGCTATTATTGTCATCTATTTTTTTTCTTTCAAAACTTACAAAGTTTACTTAACGTTTGTAATAAGATTTCAGATTTTAATATGACAAAAATACATTGTCGTATACATCGTTCGCATAAAAAGAAAATTGGGAATAGTCATTTTCTTTTCACATAACTCTCTCTCTCTCTACCGGAGAATGGAGTTTCGAAGTTTACTTTACGTAAAGCTTTATTCTGATAATAAAACCTTTTCTTGGCTGATTTTTTTTTCATCGTCTTTGCGAAAACATAAATAGCTTCTAGCTAATGTTAGTAGCTTCATTACGAATTTATGTATGTATTTTGTTTGCTTGGTTGGTTGGATGGCTTGAATTTGTTGCAATGGCTCCATAGCCAGATATTCAGTGCTGGGCTGGCACTAAGAAGCCTTGGTTGCCTTTGGTTCCAGCGGAAATATAAGATAATGTTTTCTTTTGCTTATTTTCGAGTTCGCTTTTGTAATTTTTCCTACAACCCAAGGGGCTTAGCAAAAGAAATTTGTCATAATAGAGAGGAAAATCTTAATGCAATTTGACAATATTCGGAGGGGTGGTTGCTCAACTATTTTATTAAATAATAACACTGTGCGACAAATTTCATTTTTTTTTGGATAATTACCGGGAAATTCCAACGGATTTTGAAAGAGGAGCTAAATAAATCCAAAGTTTGTGCACACATCATTCTAGGATATATAGGCTGTGCAAAATTTACATAAATCGAAGGATATATAGTATATATGGGAGCTATATAAAATCGGACGAAAATATATATGGGAACCGATTTTTACGAAATTTAACACACATCTTTCTGGACTTAATTCAGTACGCTGTGCAAAATTTCGTGCAAATCGAAGGATATATAGGGACATTGGTGCACCATTTACATAAAATCGGACGAAAATATATATGGGAGCTATATCTAAATCTGAACCGATTTTCACGAAATTTAACACACATCTTTCTAGACTTAATTCAGTACGCTGTGCAAAATTTCGTGCAAATGGGAGGATATGTAGGAACTTTGGTGCACTAGTTACCTTAAATCGGACGACAATATATTTGGGAGCAATATCTAAATCTGAACCGATTTTCACGAAATTCAACAAACATCTTTCTAGACTTAATTCAGTACGCTAAGCCAAATTTCGTGCAAATCGAAGGATATATAGGGACTTTGGTGGACTAGTTACGTTAAATCGGACGAAAATATATATGGGAGCTATATCTAAATCTGAACCGATTTTTATGAAATTCAACACACATCTTTCTAGACTTAATTCAGTACGATATGTCAAATTTCGGGCAAATCGAAGGATACATAGGGACTTTGGTGCACTATTCACCTTAAATCGGACGAAAATATATATGGGGACTATATCTAAATCTGAACCGATTTTTCCCAATTTCAATAGGGTTCATCCTTGGGCCGAATAAGTGACCTGTGCCAAATTTCATCTAATTCGGATTATAAATGCGACCTGTACTTTGTTTACAATTTAACATAGACAGACGGACGGACATGCATAAATCGACTTAAACAATGATTCTATGCATATCCTCAAAGGAACCAAGTGTCTATCTCGTTTCCTTTTGCCTGTTACAACCATATGCACAAAGACATAATACCCTGTACCACAGTGTGATGAAGGGTAGGTATACAAATGTCAAAATTATTAAATTTTGTGTCAGTGACAGTTGATTGAAATTGAAATAATTTACCTTGAATGAAAAATGTTAGGTTAGGATGTAGTTAACCCATTGCGACTTACATTTTCATGTCCAAACATTAAAAAAGATTTAATTCGGAAATATCTGCAAAATTTCAAATTATGGCCAGAGGTACATGAAAGCAGTCTTCAGAAATATTATTGTACCAAAAAAAAAAAAATCCCCATTAAAATACTAAAAAGCCCAAACCCATAAAATTCAGCCCTACTTAATAATCGCATTTCCGAAAAATGGCAATAAAAACTACAACTTATTATCATTTCAACACCCACACACAAATACATTTTTCAATTCCCTGTGGAACAATTATGCCTGCAGGCAGGACAATAATATTACCACAAACACCCATATCCAATACTAAATAATAGCCATCGACACACACACACACACTCACACACATCGGAATAAAAGTTGTAGTTATTATCGGTTATTGTTGTAGTTGATTGTTTGGCCAGTATTATGGCTTTAATGCGATTGTAACCCTCGCCATAACCTTTTGTGCCCCGACATACTTCGTCCTCGTCGTCGAAGAAATTTCCAATAAATAATAACAGCAACACCAGAATCATCATAACCCCATAACAATCCGTTGAGTTTGACCCAGGACATGCATGAAAGCCATAAAAAAGAAAAAAACAGCTTTGGTTTGTTGGATATTTATTTTTTCTATTTTAACAACAGGCGATAGAGACACTCTCTCTCCCCCTCTCCCTCTCTTACCTCATTTTTTGATATGTTGGCAAGTACATATTTCTTCTCGCCGTAATAAAAATAATGCTGTTGTTGTTTTTGGGTTTTGTTAGATGCAATAAAATAAAACTTGTGCGTAATAATAATCGTATCGAAATTACAAAACTATGATTTTGATCCTTTGTGAAAATAATCGACTCACAAAACTAGGATTTTGAATGGGAAGCAAAAGGAGGTGAGGAACATAGGGTCCTAATGTGCGATAAAAACTAAATTGCAGATATCCTAAGGCTAAACATATTTTTATAACCGAATATTAAGCACGAAAACTACGATATTCCGTTCACTAAGGCAAATAATTTAAATACAGCTTAGCTGAATTGAGAATTCAATAGGAAATATAATTCAGCTCTACTGAATTGTTTATTTCTAATTTCAAGCTCAGATAAATTAATGATTTCTCATTAGAAAGCTAATTCAGCTAAGTTATTATTATATTTTTTTTTTTTTTTTTTTGAAACCAAGGTGAAGTTTTCCATTTGAAACACAATATTCAGTTTTATTAAAATTCATTTAAAATTTATTTTTGAGTATTTTTTAAAATATTTTTTTTCGCTCTTCATTGTTTTCAATTTGTTTTGGTCGGATCATCCATTTATTTCGCATCCATCAATCATAATTGTCTGCAATGGTGTTGGGCGAAATATTATTTTCGTATTGTTGTTGTTATTGTTGCACTCTCTTGTTGATTTCGAACAAAACATATGCTGAGGTTGCATTAAAAAAGAGTGCCACAATGCAATGCCATTTGTTGACATCATCCATCATCACTTCAACCAAAAGTTGATTTTTTGGCACTTGGCGTATGTATGTGTGTGTGCTTTTCAATAACTGTAAATATTCTGATAAATTGAATTGCAGATTTCCTATGGAAACCTTAATTCAGCCAGGCTGAATTGAAGATTTCCTATGGAAACCTTAATTCAGCCAGGCTGAATTGAAGATTTCCAATAGAAACCTTAATTCAGCTGGGCTGAATTGAAGATTTCCTATAGAAACCTTAATTCAGCTGGGCTGAATTGAAGATTTCCTATAGAAACCTTAATTCAGCTGGACTGAATTGAAGATTTCCCATGGAAACCTTAATTCAGCTGTGCGGAATTGTAGATTTCCTATGGAAACCAATATTCAGCTTAGCTGAATTCAAGTTTTTATTAGAAAAATTCAATTCAGCCTAGCTGAGTTAATGTTTCCATAGGAGATCTTCAATTCAGCTTAGCTGAATAAGGTTTCCAGTTGAAAATCCTCAATTCAGCTTAGCTGAATTAGGTTTATAGTAGAAAATCTTCTATTCCGCTTAGCTAAATTAAGATTTTCCAAAGAAAATCTCCAATTCAGTCCAGCTGAATTATACTTTTTATGGCAAATATAGCTTTAAATAAAACAATTTTCAAATTTTATTTCAGAAAATTGAATAAAAAATCCTCCGCTTTTATTTCTTCACAAAGCTTCCTAGAAGGCCATTATTATTGTCCTCCGAATGTTTTTGTTTATGACCCAATTCCGCACTTCGTTCTATTTTCATTAGACAATAGCAGCAAAACTGAAAAAATGTCATTTGGAGAATATTTCATCTTTTTATGTTGACACTTCAGCTGTTTTTATTGTTGTTGTTGATGTTCTTCTTCTTCTTCTCCTTTTGTAAATTTTTTATTTCCTTTCAAAGGAAATTACAGTCCAGATTAAGGATGAATGTCATTTCTATTCTATTTTGATAAGCTGCCTAGGCTAGGCGTTTGGGACAATTGTTATTGTTCCAAAAAAAGAGAGTTAGAGATGGAGAGAGGCAATTATATTTTATGTTTAATTGTTATGATGGGAGATTTTGAGATTTTCTTCCCCCAGTGGTACCACAATGCGTATACATAGTGTCAGAATGTATACGCCACCATGTTCCAAATGTTTAAATTAAGGGAAAACTCTATGTTTAACTTTGAATTTGGCTATTATTACAATTGTATTGTCAACACTAATTCATGTTCCTTGCGAGACAATTGTGGCTTGGCATTGAAAAATAGCCCTGCTGCAAGCATCCTCCCACAGCAATCCGCCAAATGAAACTCAATATTTTCCAATTTCTCTAAAAAATCATTTGCCGAATCCAATCAGCAGCATAGATAGAAAATTTCTATAATAAACAAAATTTGAGCAATCTATTTTAACCACAATCAGTGGAAGCAGCAGGTCCCGCACCCTCTCCCTCAATACTCCAACCAACAACAACGATGACAATGGCACACACACACAAAACAGGAAACGGAAATCGATGTCATTCTTTAGTTTATTCGATTCATGGTTTCATTTATTTCAAATAAAAAGACAACAACGAAACAAAAGCAAACAAAAGAGGACAACAAAAACAACAATTGCAAAAAACACAGAAATAGAGGAAATAAATATGCTTTGACATTTCACCAGAGAATTGCGTGAGAGTAATGTGTCTGTGTACATGTAGTAGTGTGGTGATGTGTGTATGTACATGTAGTAGTGAAGTGATATGAGTGGGTGTGTTGGAGTGTATTCCAAGGATATCGTTTCAGTTTGTTTTTTGGTATTTCAATTGTTTTGCCATTGATTTGATAACGGGACAGCACAGGCACTCCCACACTGCCATCCGAAAATCTAGAGACCATTTTTTAGTTTTCCTTTTTTGTGAGAAGCTCCCAAAAAATTGTTGAGTTCCAAAATATAAATCGACATGATTATTTTTTGCAATATAAATTGTGCAAGGATTTTGTGTGTACTTTTGAGAAGAAAAAAAAAAAACAAACAACCCAAACATAACAAGATTCGTTTGGATTGTTCATCTTCAATGCCAGACATAGCCTTTGGGATTATTAAATTGCATTTCGTCCATGGCTAAATTGAATTGTTCATAAATGCTGGGCATTATTTTCAAAGTTAAGGAAGAAAAGACCCACAGCTATTAAATTCAGCTAAGCTGAATTCAAAATTTCCTTAAGAAATAAGGTATCCATAGGAAATTATCAATTCAGCCCAGCTGAATTAAGGTTTCCATAGAAAATCTTCAATTCAGCCCAGCTGAATTAAGGTTTCCATAGGAAATCTTCAATTCAGCCCAGCTAAATTAAGGTTTCCATAGGAAATCTTCAATTCAGCCCAGCTGAATTAAGGTTTCCATAGGAAATCTTCAATTCAGCCCAGCTGAATTAAGTTTTCCATAGGAAATCTTCAATTCAGCCCAGCTGAATTAAGTTTTCCATAGGAAATCTTCAGTTCAGCGATGCTGAATTAAGGTTTCTATAGGAAATCTTCAATTCAGCCCAGCTGAATTAAGCTTTCTATAGGAAATCTTCAATTCAGCCCGGCTGAATTAAGGTATCTATAGGAAATCTTCAATTCAGCCAGGCTGAATTAAGCTTTCTATAGGAAATCTTCAATTCAGCCCGGCTGAATTAAGGTATCTATAGGAAATCTTCAATTCAGCCAGGCTGAATTAAGGTTTCTATAGGAAATCTTCAATTTAGTCTGGCTGAATTAAGGTTTCTATAGGAAATCTTCAATTCAGCCCGGCTGAATTAAGGTTTCTATAGGAAATTTTTAATTCAGCCCGGCTGAATTAAGGTTTCTATAGGAAATTTTCAATTCAGCCCGGCTGAATTAAGGTTTCTATAGGAAATCTTCAATTCAGCCCGGCTGAATTAAGGTTTCTATAGGAAATCTTCAATTCAGCCCTGCTGAATTAAGGTTTCTATAGGAAATCTTCAATTCAGCCCTGCTGAATTAAGGTTTCTATAGGAAATCTTCAATTCAGCCCTGCTGAATTAAGGTTTCTATAGGAAATCTTCAATTCTTCAAGGTTTCTATAGGAAATCTTGAATTCAGCCCGGCTGAATTAAGGTTTCTATAGGAAATCTTCAATTCAGCCCGGCTGAATTAAGGTTTCTATAGGAAATCTTCAATTCAGCCCGGCTGAATTAAGGTTTCTATAGGAAATCTGCAATTCAGCCCAGCTCAATTAAGGTTACTACAGGAAATCCTTAATTCAGTCAAACTGAATTAAAGTTTCTACAGGAAATCTTTAATTCAGCCCAGCTGAATTAAGGTTGCTATAGGAAATCTTCAATACTGCCCAGCTGAATTAAGGTTTCTATAGGAAATCTTCAATACTGCCCAGCTGAATTAAGGTTTCTATAGGAAATCTTCAAATCAGCCCAGCTGAATTAAGGTTTCCATAGGAAATCTTCAAATCAGCCCAGCTGAATTAAGGTTTCCATAGGAAATCTTCAAATCAGCCCAGCTGAATTAAGGTTTCCATAGGAAATCTGCAATTCAGCTCAGCTGTATAAGGGTTTCTATAGAAAATCTGCAATTCAGCTCAGCTGAATAAAGGTTTCCATAGGAAATCTGCAATTCAGCTCAGCTGAATAAGGGTTTCCTTAGGAAATCTGCAATTCAGCTCAGCTGAATGATGGTTTTTATAGGAAATCTTTAATTCTGCCCAGCTAAATTAAGTTTATTTTCAATTCACTTTCTAATAAATTTATTTATTCCAAATACAGAAAAAATAAATTAATAATCCAACGAATTTCCATTTAATTAGATTTTAACAAGATTTAATCAAACCCCACCAAAAGAGGCCTTTAAATGCTGCCAAATTTGTAATTCAAATTTTTATTTGTGTGCTGAACAATTCAGGCAATTGTGTATTCGAATTCAATAACAAACGAAATGGGAAGCAGAAAATAAGAAATATAACCATTAAATTGTAATAAATATGGAATAAAAGCGAAGACAAGAAAAACCCCGACTTATTTGTCTTTGATTTCAAATAAATTCACAATGGCTTTTCCTCAAGGCTGATGGGGTGTTTGGGAGTAGTCGGCGGAAACGGATGTAATGCCAACCAAAAGTAAATAATTTGAAGTTTACCGACAGCCGTTTGTCGACAGACAACCAGTAAACAAAACCAAGGGAATGCCGGCCAAACGGAAATTTTTGATGAAGACCACAAAGGCAGCAACAACAACAACCACAAGAAGAAAAACTCATAACCAAAGGACATTTAAATGAAAAGAAATACTACTGAAATCCTGCAAAGGACTTGGGGGCAAAGCAGTATGGCCGTGCCTTAATGCCATTGACTGAGATTTCGGAATTCTGGTAATACAAATTAAATGCTCATTTGCGGGCAATAAAAGATGCCTTTCAATCTCCAAATGGCCTAATGAAATTATCTCTTCGCCTTCATCTTCTTTGCTTCGCGGTGGTGGTATTGAAATAAATTTTAACGCTTTTACTTTCTGTTATTGCTTCCCATCTCCTCTCCACCCATCATCTCCATATTCTGACATTGATGTCTATACAATTCATTGAAACAGTTGTATAAATCCCTCAGAAAGCGAATGGAGGACAATCATGGCCTTATTCAAATTACCCACTTGATATGAAGGAGAAGGGGATGGCAGGCTTCTTGGCGCCTTCACGATTGTGCTGGAGATTTTTTTAATTAAATTACTTGATGAAAATATTCGATAAAGTTTTTTTCATCGGCCTGGTTTTGAAAATTCAAAAAATATTTTCATCAATTTGAATATGAATATGCGGTCAGTCATAACAAAGGGGGAAAGGGGAGCACCGAAATGAACAATGTTTCTTTTGTCTTGGAGTTTTTGAATTCAAGCGTAAAATGTGGCAAGATTTTACAGATGTAACGAATATTTAATAAAATTTCTCCATGGAAATCTTAATTCAGCCTTGCTTAATTGAAGATTTCCTATAGAAACCTCAATTCAGCTGAGCTAAATTAAAGATTTCCTATGGAAACCATAATTCAGTTGGGCTGAATTGAAGATTTCCTACGGAAACCTTAATTCAGCCGGGCTGAATTGAAGATTTCCTATGGAAACCTTAATTCAGCCGGGCTGAATTGAAGATTTCCTATGGAAACCTTAATTCAGCCGGGCTGAATTGAAGATTTCCTATGGAAACCTTAATTCAGCCGGGCTGAATTGAAGATTTCTTATGGAAACCTTAATTCAGCCGGGCTGAATTGAAGATTTTTTATAGAAACCTTAATTCAGCTGGGCTGAATTGAAGATTTCCTATAGAAACCTTAATTCAGCTGGGCTGAATTGAAGATTTCCTATAGAAACCTTAATTAAGCTGGCCTGAATTGAAGATTTCCTATAGAAACCTTAATTCAGCTGGGCTGAATTGAAGATTTCCTTTAAAAAATGTATTCATCACGCTGTATTATAATTTTATTATCCTCGCCAATTCATATTCCTCTTGTTATTGAAATTTTATTAGTTAGCCGTCATGTGGATGAATACTTTGCACTGTTTTTAACTTTATTACCAAAATAGATATTCGTGGCCACATTTTGAGCCTAGCTGTCATGTTGGTCCCACCTTCTAGTAGCCCACCAATTGGCTCGACTGTCACGTAAATCGTTTGCAACACAAAAATCTAATCAAAGAAATAGAATTTGATTTAGATTTGCTGTTGTTGTTGTTGGTGACACATTCAAGTTTTATCGCCGTCATTGTCGTCGGCAAGGTGTCACAAATTCCGAATTTTCTTTATGAATTTCTTGGTGGTGAGTTCCTATTTTTTGGAATGCATGCAGCATCTTGCCGTCTTCGCATTTGAGATGGCGTAAAGATAGCAAAAATTTGATTTGATTTGCATAATTAGATTTTTGTTCCAAAACAGGCAAATTTGGTAGAGGTGTGTTCACACCAATACACGAACACACACACGCCGACATACATACCGTCTAGATCAAGTGAGGGGAGCCGCACGTGCCTTAAATTTATATTTAGATGCCATTGGTGTATTAGTCAGTTCGTTTGTGACTCGACGAAATGTGTTTGCAATGGTTTATTAATGTTCGAGGTATTTTTTGGGTGGATTATTAAATGGCGTTGTTTGTTTTATTAATTGGAAATCGTTATTGGCCACATTCTCTTTGCTGAATTCGAAGAATATAAATGTATAGACATTTTTTATGGATAAAAATTACATCAAAGGACAATTTCGAAAGGAAATTCCAGAAAAAATGGAAAAACAATAAGAGATACTTTAATTCAGCTTTAATTCTGCTGAGCTGAATTGAAGATTTCCTATGGAAACCTTAATTCAGCTGAGCTGAATTGAAGATTTCCTATGGAAACCTTAATTCAGCTGAGCTGAATTGAAGATTTCCTATGGAAACCTTAATTCAGCTGAGCTGAATTGAAGATTTCCTATGGAAACCTTAATTCAGCTGGGCTGAATGGAAGATTTCCTACGGAAACCTTAATTCAGCTGGGCTGAATGGAAGATTTCCTACGGAAACCTTAATTCAGCTGGGCTGAATTGAAGATTTCCTATGGAAACCTTAATTCAGCTGGGCTGAATTGAAGATTTCCTATGGAAACCTTAATTCAGCTGGGCTGAATTGAAGATTTCCTATGGAAACCTTAATTCAGCTGGGCTGAATTGAAGATTTCCTATGGAAACCTTAATTCAGCTGGGCTGAATTGAAGATTTCCTATGGAAACCTTAATTCAGCTGGGCTGAATTGAAGATTTCCTATGGAAACCTTAATTCAGCTGGGCTGAATTGAAGATTTCCTATGGAAACCTTAATTCAGCTGGGCTGAATTGAAGATTTCCTTTGGAAACCTTAATTCAGCTGGGCTGAATTGAAGATTTCCTATGGAAACCTTAATTCAGCTGGGCTGAAGTGAAGATTTCCTATGGAAACCTTAATTCAGCTGGGCTGAAGTGAAGATTTCCTATGGAAACCTTAATTCAGCTGGGCTGAATTCAAGATTTCCTATGGAAACCTTAATTCAGCTGGGCTGAAGTGAAGATTTCCAATTAGAACCTTAATTCAGCTGGGCAGAATTGAAGATTTCCTATGAAAGCCGTAATTCAGCTGGGCTGAATTGAAGATTTTTCACTAAATTGATATGATTATCTTGTCTGTTTTTTTTTTTCGCACTCAATCTCCTTCATTGGTAAGCATAAAACATGAACACTTTTGCACCAGGTGTCTTTGGGAAAAGTGTTCCTAGCTATGCCAGCTTTGATAGTGCCATCAAGGTTTACTTAAATCTACCGGAAGGATACATGGAATTGTCATTTCCATGGCACTCAAGGCATAACTCAGAGAAGCAGCAACAGCTGGGTGAATTGATTGGCTGTTAATGTTACCCAACATTTTTCCAAGGTGTAGCGGAATTTGTTATGAATGAATAACTCGCTGAACACTGAGGCAACAACTACAAAAACCATAAACATTAAAAACATTTCAACACCAGAAAAAACAAAAACTCATTTGGGACTTGTAAACAACAACAAAAACATTATCTTCTTTTCTCTAAGATTTTTTTGTGGAAATATTCCCCTTTCCCTTCTTCCCCCGAACCAACGCGGCAATAAATCAAAACTGTTATTTTCACATTTTAATTTCACTAATGATATTGTTCTGTTCTGTTCAGCTAGGAGCTCAAGCTCAGGAAACAACATGTTTAAAACATTTTCGCTGTTCTTCCGGCGGCCTTACCTCCTTCCCCCTTCCACCAGTGCAACCATGTGGCACTACTCCTCTAGCAATGCAATGCAATTTAACATTGCATGCCAAGCAGCAAGAATTGAATTCCTTTCGTTTTTTGTTCTTTATTTTTCTTGTTCGCCTTCTCCTGCTGCGAAGCATTCACCAGCTTATGGAGGTTTTTCCCAAACAAATTGCATGCAGTTTATTGTCATTCGTCTTCGAAGTGGTTGCATATTTTTACCCCGTCCTTCTCACTCTTTTACAATCTACTTAAATAATATCTTTGACTTTTTCCCTCGGCTAGTGGCGGGGTGGAAAGGAAATTTTAGAATTTATGGTTGGCAAGGAATTTGGGCAATGCTACATTCAACCTAACTGAATTGAAGTTTTCATAGAAAAACTAAAATTCAGCTTAGCTGAATTCAACTTTCCATAGAAAATATGCAATTCACCTGGGCTGAATACTGATTTTCATGTGAAACCTGCAATTCAGCTCAGCTGAATTAAAGTTTCCACTGAAAATATGCAATTCAGCTCAGCTGAATTCAAGTTTCCATGGAAAATATGAAATGCAGTCCAACTGAATTAAAGTTTCCATAGGACATTATCAATTCAGCCCAGCTGAATTAAGGTTTCCATACGAAATCTTCAATTCAGCTTAGCTAAATTAAAGTTTCCATACGAAATCTTCAATTCAGCCTAGCTGAATTAAGGTTTCCATATAAAATCTTCAATTCAGCCCAGCTGAATTAAGGTTTCTATAGGAAATCTTCAATTCAACCCAGCTGAGTTAAGGTTTCTATAGGAAATCTTCAATTCAGCCTGGCTGAATTAAGATTTCAATATGAAATCTTCAATTCAGCCCAGCTGAATTAAGGTTTCTGTATGAAATCTTCAATTCAGCCCAGCTGAATTAAGGTTTCTGTATGAAATCTTCCATTCAGCCCAGCTGAATTAAGGTTTCCATAGGAAATCTTCAATTCAGCCCAGCTGAATTAAGGTTTCTGTATGAAATCTTCAATTCAGCCCAGCTGAATTAAGGTTTCTGTATGAAATCTTCCATTCAGCCCAACTGAATTAAGGTTTCCATAGGAAATCTTCAATTCAGCCCAGCTGAATTAAGGTTTCTATAGGAAATCTTCAATTCAGCCCAGCTGAATTAAGGTTTCTATAGGAAATCTTCAATTCAGCCCAGCTGAATTAAGGTTTCTATAGGAAATCTTCAATTCAGCCCAGCTGAATTAACGTTTCTATAGGAAATCTTCAATTCAGCCTGGCTGAATTAAGGTTTCTATAGGAAATCTTCAATTCAGCCTGGCTGAATTAAGGTTTCTATAGGAAATCTTCAATTCAGCCTGGCTGAATTAAGGTTTCTATAGGAAATCTTCAATTCAGCCTGGCTGAATTAAGGTTTCTATAGAAAATCTTCAATTCAGCCCGGCTGAATTAAGGTTTCTATAGGAAATCTTCAATTTAGCCCAGCTGAATTAAGGTTTCCAGAGGAAATATTCAATTCAGCCCAGCTGACTTAAGGCTTCTGTAGGAAATCTTCAATTCGGTCCAGCTGAATTAAGGTTTCCATAGGAAATCTTCAATTTAGCCCAGCTGAATTAAGGTTTCCATAAGAAATCTTCAATTGCACTCAGCTGTATATACGATTTAATGTGTCCTCTATACCGCTTGTAGCTCCCTCCTGTTGCATGACGTCTGCCATTTGATTTCCTTCCGTTGTGTGTTTTTTCTATATCTGGGAATCCTTATATTTTGTAACTGTTGTTTTACATTTGATGATTTAGTGCCACCAAAAGCCATTGGAATTTCATTGTTAGTTGTTTTTTCTCCAGCTGTTATAGTTTTTCTCTCCCTCTCTGCCGCTCCCTTGTATTTCTCACTCTTGGCTGACTCTATTCTTTTAACGAAATGATAAATGAAACTTTAGTGGCTTCTGACCCATTTAATAGAATTTCTCATTGCGAAAAAAAACTCAACAAAAAATAGAAATGTTTGCTAAAGTTTCATGAAGCATCATGTGAAAGAAATGCAAAAAAATTAGTAGTAACAGAAGAAAGAAACTAAAATCATGAATGAACAATCAAGCAGCACAGCATCTTTGCAAACAACTAATCGAGGTTGTGACGTTCACAGGTTCCATCCACATCCATCCATTCGTCTCCTTTCCCGCTGTTTGCAAATTACATTAGGTTTGGCACACATTTTTATTTGTGTGTGTGTTCTCCCTCTCTACCTTTCTCTCTCTATGTATGTGTTGGGTAAAATTTTCTTGAAATATGTCAGAAACAATTACACACTGTAACTGTTTTTGTTGTTCGAAGCGGAAATACAATTAATTAATGTTGAAGGACTCTGCTGATTTGATGCCATACACAGAGAACGTGTGTTTCTCTCTTCGTTTCTTTTTTTAATTCTCAAAATTAATTAACTAAAGTGAAGAGAGATTTTATTTTAATATACATTAAAATAATAAAATGAAAATAAATCACTTTGCTGAATTAGGTTAATCATAGGAAATTTTAAATTCCTTCCACATAAATTAGGGTTAGCATAGGAAATCTCCAATTCAATCCAGCTGAATTAAGGTTTCTATAGGAAATCTTCAATTCAGCCCAGCTGAATTAAGGTTTCTATGGGAAATCTTCAATTCAGCCCAGCTGAATTAAGATTTCTATAGGAAATCTTCAATTCAGCCCAGCTGAATTAAGATTTCTATAGGAAATCTTCAATTCAGCCCAGCTGAATTAAGATTTCTATAGGAAATCTTCAATTCAGCCCAGCTGAATTAAGATTTCTATAGGAAATCTTCAATTCAGCCCATCTGAATTAAGATTTCTATAGGAAATCTTTAATTCAGCCCAGCTGAATTAAGATTTCTATAGGAAATTTTTAATTCAGCCCAGCTGAATTAAGATTTCTATAGGAAATCTTCAATTCAGCCCAGCTGAATTAAGATTTCTATAGGAAATCTTCAATTCAGCCCAGCTGAATTAAGATTTCTATAGGAAATCTTCAGCCCAGCTGAATTAAGATTTCTATAGGAAATCTTCAGCCCAGCTCAATTAAGATTTCTATAGGAAATCTTCAATTCAGCCCAGCTGAATTAAGATTTCTATAGGAAATCTTCAATTCAGCTCAGCTGAATTAAGGTTCCTATAGGAAATTTTCAATTCAGCCCAGCTGAATTAAGGTTTCTATAGGAAATCTGCAATTCATCCCAGCTGAATTAAGGTTTCTATAGGAAATCTGCAATTCAGCCCAGCTAAATTAAGGATTCTACAGGAAATCTGAAATTTCGCCCGGCAGAATTAAGGTTTCCGTAGAAAATCTTCAACTCAGCCCCGATGAATTAAGGTTCTAATTGGAAATCTGCAATTCAGCCCAGCTGAATTAAGGTTTTTATAAGAAAATTTGAATAAAAAAACATATTTTTGTTATTTTTAATAAATTATTTACTTTTTATTAATTCTCTCTCTCCCTCTTTCTTTTAGATTTTATATCTCACACGCTTCAATTTCATTGATGGTCGTATAAATTCTGGAATTCCTCACCTCCGTTGGTATATTCAAAAACAGCGTCTGTATAAAATTATAATACAAAATCGATTCATCCGGGAAGGCTATACTGAAGACGAAATATAATTGTAAACAAAATTCCATGGCCTCCAGGACGGTACTACACTGATAATATTGCTCCTCGAAGTAAACGAATATCTCTTCAATATCACCGCCCAGTTCACCGATTACTAGCAGCATTGGTGGTATCGCAGTGGTGCGTGATTCTATGGCAGCATCTAGTTTAGCGCGAGAGCGTCGTATACAAATGCATGAATTCTGTGAATCTTCTATGGAGTAGCGCTTCTTCCGGCGCACCCCACTATCATCGTTAAATATTTGAAGTGTTGGCGGGAAGAGTTGGTGCAGGCACCAGAGAATGCATAAGTGTTGGGATTCTGGGAAGAAAAGAGAAATATTTTTAAAAAATCCACGCCTATTTTAGAGTTTTTAAATTTTTTTCTGGACTTACCTGTTGAACAATATTTATATTTCACCGAAAATTTATAACTTGCCATTTTTAAGAATAAAATTTTTTCCAATTTCTTGAGATTTTTTAAGAAAATTTCCGAAAATTTTGTAGCGTGGGGAAACTTGACCATGAAATCCGAATTGACCTAGAAAACGAAACAGAAAACGTTTTTTATTGGAAAATAATTTTGAGTAAAAAAGTAGAAGGACTCAGATCGATTAACCTTTAATTGGAAGTTCATGGCTTATAGATTCCGAAATTTCAGTTCAATTTGTTTTTGCCCTAGCCCATTCCGATACTTACATAGTCTTTGGCCTCGGACTTTTTATATTCCGGCCATTTATTTAAAATATCCTGCAACGATTCAATTTCATCAATATCCCGAAAACGAATAGCTTGTGTACGATTCCAAAACTCCATACGCTCCTCATGGCTGTGCGCACTAAATCTCATGTGATCCTCATTCAACTCCACAATGCATTCTTTCTCTGGAAAAAAAATATTAAAAATGAAAATAAAAAAAATCTCAAAGATTCCAGGTTCCCCATATACTTATTGCACCATCCGAAGGTGATGCTGGTTTCGAAATCGATTCCGACTCCTCGACCTGTTGCTGTTGTTTTAGTCTCCTATGGATTCTTTTCATATTATGTATCTTATTATAGAGACGTCCCCTTCTACCCGTTCGATAGAATTCCTCCCGTTCGGTGGGAAACATTTCGAGAATTTGTTTTTCCATACTGGTGGCTTGGCTCATCGTTAGCTTGCATTCATTGGCATCTATATGGCGGGCTAATATATTCAATAAAGTGGTACGGTGATCCTCTAGGAAGATTTTATGTTGCTGGTAATAACTTATGAGGGTCTTACCCTCAAAGGTAGAATTTAGAATATCCCGGACGGAATATGGTGAAAAGTTTGTGGGCCCCATATCAGAAGGCGTCGAGACTGATGGGAGTGGTGCCGCAGAGCTTTCACTGGCCACATTAGCAATTTTTGGCAATGTGGTGGATGAAGAACGTCTGACAGCTGACGACGACATTTCAGGCCTGGATACATTTGTTGTGTTGTCATCCATATCTTGTAAATTATCTTCGGTATCATCATAATCATGTACCTCCAACTCTTGAGAACTTTCATTTGGTTTCAATCTCTTCGTTCGATTTTCTGTTATAGCAATTGGTACAACTTGGCTTCGAAAAGCTTTCGGTGTATCATCTAACAGCTGCAGCTGCTGCCATATGTTCAAACGATGTTCGAACATGACCTGATCACCTAATGGACGATTTGCAAATAATTTTTCAATATGTTGTGGCTTGAGTATCTTCAGAACTTGAAGAGTGATTTTTTGTTCCCGAAAATGATTGTAGTGATGCTCCAAATGCCACGAAGTGAGGAGATTTTTTAATTCTAAATCCCCGGAATGGCTGTCGGGATGGGTGGTCATTCTTCTTTAAATTTATTTAAAGAAAAATCTGGAAAAAGATTTTTTAATTTTTAAAAAAATCCACGACTTGTGTTAAATTTGAAAAAAACAATTATTTTTAAAAAAAATCAATTAAATTTTTTTTTAAATTCACACCTTGCGTTAAACCTAGAAAATGTTGAAGACTCTTAAAAAATATTTATAAAAAAATCTACGCCTTGTTGAGGACTCTTAAAAAATATTTATAAAAAATCAACGCCTTGTTGAGGACTCTTAAAAAATATTTATAAAAAATCCACGCCTTGTTGAGGACTCTTAAAAAATATTTTTCAAAAATCCACGCCTTGTTGAGGACTCTTAAAAAATATTTTTCAAAAATCCACGCCTTGATTTGTACGCGTGGTTTTATATTTGTCGGGATCGGGATCGGTGTTGAGAGTTTCTCTCTCTTGAGAGAGTAATTAGAGTTGCGCTATTTTTAATTTTGTAACAAGCGTACTTTTTGTTCACAAAAGGTACGAATTGACATAAACGTACCAAAACAAAAATTAGATTGTTTTATTACCCTTGAATACATTTACGCTTAAATTATAACATATATTATTTATGCAAATAACTGGTATAAATATTGGCCAATATTTATCGATAATTATGATTTATTATCATTTGAAGTAGAATTTCAGGTACCTTTTCGTACTTTTTTGTTCCTACCTGTGGTAATGTTTTCCAACACAATTCACAATTTACCTCTGAGAGAGAGAGAAACTCTCAACACCGATACCGATCCCGACAAATATAAAACCACGCTACCTCTTTTATTGTTCTAATTATTTCTTTTTATTTTCTGATCACAATAAACGACAACACACAATAATCACTCCATTACTTCTCGTTTGCTTTAATTGCAAATTCAACGTAAATTGATAACACATTTCATCAAACTAAACTCACTCAAGCAACCTACATTAATACACGATGGGTTAAACAACAACAACAACAGAGACCGGTTGCTTCATATGAAGAGACTCTCTGAGTGCACTGTATGTACTCTCCACATTAGCTCTCAACGACCAACCAAGCAAAGGTAACGGACAACAAATAAACAAACACCAAACATGATTGAATGCACGATTGACTTGGCTAAACACTATGAATGAGAGCGGGAGAGAGAGGGGCAGATAACAAAGAAACCACCACTCATGTGCTTTGTTGTTGTTTGTTGAACAAACAAGCAAAATTGTTATACACACACAATCCGCCGTCGTTGTCAAATCAATGCAAAATGTTTGGTTGATAAAATTTGTTGTGTCACACAACTAAATAATTTAATTAAAATTTAATAACAAATGACCACACCCTAATATTAATTACATTTTATAATTTTTAATCACCTTTTGTATATTTTATTCGAATTTATTATTGTTCGTGTGAATATTGTTTTGTTGTCGTTTCGACGACCAGCAACGACACTTTGTTGTTCGCTTTAATGAAATCCAACGTTGACTAAGATTTGCATTGGACTCAACAAGGCAGGCAGTGGTCTGATGTTGCGCTCTCTCTCTCACTCAATTATCTGGGAGATAAATATAGGTAAAGAGAATTTTAGTTGTATTTGGGATTTTGTATTTTGTTTTTGCAAAATAGTAGGTTGTTTTTTTTTTTTATAAAAACAACAAACTGGGAAATTTTTGCGTGTATATTTTCGTAGGTAACGGGAAATTTTTGCGTTTGGTTAGGTAAAGTGTGGAGGGCGAGATAGGTAGATAGTGGTTACATTAAATGCAGGGTTGGAAGTTTGCAGTCATTGCTGTGAAAATTAATGAATTGTTTCTTTAAATGGCTGTAACTTTGTTAAAAATTGTCGTATTGCGATCAAATAAAAAGTGTTGGAAAGATTGAGGCTTTAAGAAAAAAATAAAAATATTTGTTTTGCTTAAAATATATTTATGACTAAGAAAAATATTAATTGAAGCATACAAAAACAGTTGTGCATTGAAAAAATCTTGCAAAAATATTTTTTTCCTGATTTTTCAAAATTTGTTTTAAAATCCAAAAATATGAAAATATATATTTTTTGAGCAAATTGAATTATCTATACTAATAAAAGAGTAAAGTGATTGACTGATTTAACGATTCATCAACGCCCAGACGAAACGGCTGAAGTTAGAATCTTGAAATTTTGGGTGAAGGTCACTCTTGGTCCAAAGGTACTAGAAGTACTAAATGTGATACCATTCGTATTTGGCGAACCGGTATAGCTAGAACTCTTACATTTTAAATGAGGATCACTGATGGAGTGTAGAATATATATAGCAAAGGTTTTTTTTTTTGGACATTCGAACTATAAGTATACGAAAAGTACTAAAATGTACTAAATTTGGTACAATTCCGTAGCATGTGAATGGATAGAGTTAAAAACTTGAAATTTGGAATGCGAATAAGGGTTGAGATGTAGGTTCTATTAACGAAGATGGCTTTGAAAGCGTGTACTCATGTGTACGAAAAGTACTATATGGTACTATATTTGGTACAAATTTAATTTAGAGATTAAAATCGAGCTGAAATCCTGGAATTTGAAATTAACATTACCGTCGGAGTGTAGGATTGGGATATGAACGTAGTTTTGAAAATTTGTTACATATGTGTGCCAAAAGTACTAAATCGTACTATAATACGATTATATAATATAATAGGTCAGGATCACTGTTGAGGTGTATATTTGTACTAAGTGTACTAAATTTGGTACAATTTAAATTGTGGGTGAAGCGATAGAGTTGGAATCCTAAAACTTTAATTTAGGATCAGTGTGTGGGTGTAGGATTGGGGTATGTAGGAATTTTTTGAAATTGGTACTACTGTGTTCTAAATTTGGTACAAGGTGAATTGTGGGTGGACCGATAAAGTTGGAATCCTGAAACTTGGATTTTGGTTCACTGTGGGGAGAAGGTTTGGGTTACGTAAGAAGTTTTGGAAATTCGTACTACTTTGTACTACATTTGGTACAATTTGAATTGTGAGTGAACCGATAGAGTTGGAATCCTGAAACTTGTATTTAGGATTACTATGGGGGTGTAGGTTTGTGGTAAGAAGGAGGTTTTAGAAATTCGTACTACTGTGTACTAAATTTGGTACAATTTGAATTGTGGGTGAACCGATGGAGTTTTTGGTAAGAAGGAGGTTTCAGAAATTCGTACTACTTAGTATAATTTTGTAAGTGAACCAATAGATTTGAAATCCTGAAATATTTTATTTGAAATCATTGTGGTGGTGTAGGATCGGGGTATGCAGGAAGTTTTGTTGGATGGTGAAGAGGGTACTTATGGAAATAATGTGTTCTAAATGGAACCATATTTGGTAAAATTCGGATTTGGGTGAACCTTTAGAATGCAATTTATGGTCGATATTAATGTGCAGATTTATTTTTGCAGTATTTTGTGAAAATAACATAATATGTTAATACATGTTTAAATTATTCTCACATTCGCCAACTAAGGTATGTGGGAAGTGTTGGAAATTCCTACTTATGCTTGTTAAAGTAGGTAGTTATTTGATTTTTTTTCAAAATAAGTATTACAAGAGTACAAAGGGTAAAAATGACACCAAATTTAGTATACAGATAGATTTCTGTTGCGGTCGGAATGGGTGTGTAAGTTTGAGATATAGAGATATATTTGAAAAACGTACTATAATGATTAATGGTTCTAAAATTTTAATAATGGTCGATATATGGTTTCAAATACATCCACATTCGCTAACGAAGTAGCGGGTATATACTAGTTCATTTATAAAACTCTTGCATTTTTTCTCTTCTATAAGAAATGCAAATATTTTCTTCAGTAGCAAATGGAAAAAAATCATATTTCCGGTTTCCGTTTCTTATTGTTTACTCTCTCGCCTTTCTGCTCCTTGTAAATAATTGTTAGTTTATATTCGTTTTGAAATGTAAATAAACCCCAAAAGCATTAGAAAATAGTTCCACATTTATTTCTTTGCCCCCGATTACAAGAAAAACAAATATTTTCTATAATTTGAATAGTTTCACTAAAACCAATATGTTCCCGCAATCTCCCACCCCTCCCCTCCTTATCAAAGTAACCAATTTTCTTTGAAAAAAGATTCCATCCAAATGACAATGATAAATGTTAAAGTCATTAAAATTCGATTTGCAAGGATACTGATTTGTTATTGTTGTTGTTTTCGATTTTCTTCTTCTTTAGCATTTTTCCTTTTGTTTCAAAAGAACTTTTTGTTAACGAGATTTATTCGCAAGCGGACAAGTACAAGAAAATTTACATGGTTTTTATGAAAGAGGGGGATATGTCAAAGAAGGGGCTCCACATTGATGAGCATAAAGTTTATTGTGGGGAAAAAACTGAACTGAACAGAAAAAGGGATACTCAAATCCGTGAGACTTATAAGTTTTCCACTAATTGCTCTTTGATATTCTTCAAGTGGTTATAAAAAAATTGTGGCTGAGCGTGAAAGTTTTCTATTGAAAATATAATGATCGAATGTAAAAAATAAAGGGCAGAATGAATAAATGTGAATCAAAGCAAGTGAAGTATGGATGGAGGAAAATAATCAATTAAAAAAGGTTATTAGGGAAATGGCGAGGATTTTATATAAAGAACAACAAATGATTAAAAAAATATTTTTAAAAAAATCCACGCCTCAACTTCGCCTTGAAAAAATATTTTAAAAAAAAATCCACGCCTCAACTTCGCCTTGAAAAAATATTTTAAAAAAAAATCCACGCCTCAACTTCGCCTTGAAAAATATTTTTTTAAAAAATCCACGCCTCAACTTCGCCTTGAAAAAATATTTTTAAAAAATCCACGCCTCAACTTCGCCTTGAAAAAATATTTTTTAAAAAATCCACGCCTCAACTTCGCCTTGAAAAAATATTTTTAAAAAATCCACGCCTCAACTTCGCCTTGAAAAAATATTTTTAAAAAATCGACGCCTCAACTTCGCCTTGAAAAAATATTTTTAAAAAATCCACGCCTCAACTTCGCCTTGAAAAAATATTTTTAAAAAATCCACGCCTCAACTTCGCCTTGAAAAAATATTTTTAAAAAATCCACGCCTCAACTTCGCCTTGAAAAAATATTTTTTAAAAAATCCACGCCTCAACTTCGCCTTGAAAAAATATTTTTTAAAAAATCCACGCCTCAACTTCGCCTTGAAAAAATATTTTTTAAAAAATCCACGCCTCAACTTCGCCTTGAAAAAATATTTTTTTAAAAATCCACGCCTCAACTTCGCCTTGAAAAAATATTTTTAAAAAATCCACGCCTCAACTTCGCCTTGAAAAAATATTTTTAAAAAATCCACGCCTCAACTTCGCCTTGAAAAAATATATTTAAAAAATCCACGACTCAACTTCGCCTTGAAAAAATATTTTTTAAAAAATCCACGCCTCAACTTCGCCTTGAAAAAATATTTTTTAAAAAATCCACGCCTCAACTTCGCCTTGAAAAAATATTTTTAAAAAATCCACGCCTCAACTTCGCCTTGAAAAAATATTTTTAAAAAATCCACGCCTCAACTTCGCCTTGAAAAAATATGTCTTAAAAATCCACGCCTCAACTTCGCCTCGAAAAAATATTTTTAAAAAATCCACGCCTCAGCTTCGCCTTGAAAAAATATTTTTAAAAAATCCACGCCTCAACTTCGCCTTGAAAAAATATTCTTAAAAAATCCACGCCTATTGTAGGACCTTGAATAATTTTCCTTCAAAAAATCCGTTATCACCCATCACCCTAAATTCCTAATGCTGAATTGTAGCAATCCAATTAAAAACCGCCAAAGTAGGCGATTACAAAAGAAACGATTTCAGCCGAAACTAAGAGCTTAACGAGAGTGAAATCTGAAGTGTTCTGCACTTTTGAATATTAAGCAGGTATGCAGGAGCAGCAAGTAGATGAGGACGATGATGATGATGACAGAGGGTAGGGAAAAAATCCAAATCACATTTTGTAATCATGTGGATTTCAAACGAATTCCGAACAATTTCCCCATACCAAGGATTTCCAGGAAGAAGAACAAGAAAAGCAGGTAACCACCATCAACATCAGCGATTATAATTAAATGAAAACATTAATACACGGAGTGAGTGATAGGGCGGACGGGATATACAGAGGAATGCAGACATGCAGCCCTTCTAGTTGCCTGGCTGTTAGACGGTACTGATGCTGGTGACGACATAATAACGGATGCAAAATGTCAACATTAATTTATTTTTCATTTGACAAAAGCTAAAACAATCTGAGGCGAGGCAAGAAAAAAAAAATGGAATCCAACAAGCGGAATCTCAGGACAAACAAAAAAACAACAACTACGCATATCAGTGCTGCATTCCTAAGGGGTAGCCAAGGATGGAGATTTGCAAGGGGCAGACAGAGGATAACATAACAAAATGAAATTATTCCACAGACGAAACGAGACGAAGAACAAAAAACACAAAATAATATATTTCAAATGACAACAAAGGAAGAAGGAACCTAACTCGAAAATCTCCAACTGCAGGATGAGGAAATCACCAAACGAAAGGAAACTAAAAGGGGAAATTCCAAATGCAAATATTCCACAAGCCAACCAACATTCAGCAAAGACAGCAATGGAATCAAACACTTAACATTGTTGTCAGAAGTTAAACCACAGAATAAGCTAAGCCCGTAGATCGGAGGGGCGACTCAAATCACCCTTCATCCTCTTTACATGTATCTCTTCCTCATTCAGAAGAAAAACATCGAAACAAAAAAAGAATGTTCGTGCATATCAAATCAAGTAAAACAGTCTGTTAGAATGGATACCAGCAGAGTAGTACCCCGTACAGGAACCGCTTCATTTTACGCTTTTCCATCCCATCTCCAGTTTTGCGATTTTTTTTGTTGCTTCGCACAGAAAATTACAAATGCAACAGACATTAGCACCGCTAACAGTGCCATTGCCAATGACATTACCACTGGAATTCTGTTAGCTTTATCTCAGTAGTTAGACAAAAACAACAACAACTCGGAATGGTGTTTGGCTGGCTGGATGGCTGGCAGACGCATGCCAAAGCCAGCCACACTTTTACATGGACATCAACTCAGCATCAAATCCTTGTTCAAAGCCGGTAAGAGGGCGACATGCCGCACAAAAAGCTAGACAAACCTAAAACACACACAAAATAGAAAAACAAAAGAACTATGCATGGATTTCAACAGGAAGATATCCAAAAATTAAAGGGTGGCGTTACACAGGAAAAAGGATACACTATTATTCTATGGGTTTTTAAACAAATCTTCAAGGACTAAAACAAATGCAATCAGTTGCTTAAAAAATATTTTAAGGACCTACATAATGCGTGGATTTTTTTAAAAAATATTTTTAAGGACCCAACATATTTTTTATGGACCTACATAAGGCGTGGATTTTTTAAAAAATATTTTTAACGACCTACATAAGGCGTGGATTTTTTAAAAAATATTTTTAAGGACCTACATAAGGCGTGGATTTTTTAAAAAATATTTTTAAGGACCTACATAAGGCGTGGATTTTTTAAAAAATATTTTTAAGGACCTACATAAGGCGTGGATTTTTAAAAAAATATTTTTAAGGACCTACATAAGGCGTGGATTTTTTAAAAAATATTTTTAAGGACCTACATAAGGCGTGGATTTTTTAAAAAATATTTTTAAGGACCCAAAATATTTTTAAGGACCTACATAAGGCGTGGATTTTTTAAAAAATATTTTTAAGGACCCAAAATATTTTTAAGGACCTACATAAGGCGTGGATTTTTTAAAAAATATTTTTAAGGACCCAAAATATTTTTAAGGACCTACATAAGGCGTGGATTTTTTAAAAAATATTTTTATGGACCCAAAATATTTTTAAGGACCTACATAAGGCGTGGATTTTTTAAAAAATATTTTTAAGGACCCAAAATATTTTTAAGGATATTCGGTAATGTTGTCTTCCACTTGGTCTTTCCACCTTATTCGTGGCCTTCCCCTTCTGCGTGAACCATTAGCTGATTCGCTTTTATATGCCTTCTGGGCTGGGGCATCTTCTTCCATTCTCACAACATGACCTAGCCAACGTAGTCACTGCAGCTCAATACGTCTAACAATGTCGAAGTCCGAGAATAGCTGGAAGAACTCATGGTTCATTCGACGGCGATATTCACCGTCAACGCAGATCGGCCCACAGATCTTTCGGAGAATTTTTCTCTCAAACACTCCAAGAGCTGCCTCATCTGCTTGCACAAGTACCCATGCTTCAGCCGATTATTATTCTTCAGCCGATTGATTGCTATTCTGACTACCATTATCTATTATTGGTTCTGGGGTATCCTCTTCACTGCTACTATTTGATACCAGAAGTTTTTTTAATTTTGGATTTTTTTTTTTGGATTTTGTTATATTGTTTTCATATATTTAATTTTTCATCTCTCCATTTTTGTCTCCCTATTTTAAAATTTATAATGCAAAAATCCAAACCAAAAAAAAAACATACATTTTGAAACATTTATAAAAGATTTAAATAAATTCATAAGCAATATTTGCAGCTCACACTTCTTGATATTTATATTTTGGGGATTTACAGGACTACACTGAATATCCTGGAGATGAATTTTAAGATACAGCTGCTGCCAAATACTAAAAAAACCAACATGTCTGTTGAATCAGTATGCCAGACGGACACCTTTGCCAGCCAAGGAAAATAGAAAAAAACAAAACCCTATCATAGATTATTGCATTTGAATAAGAAATAAGGGTTCAGTCTCTAGGTCCCGGTGATGAAATTTATAAAATATAAATTTAAAGAAAATTTACAAAAAAATATTTCATTTTGAATTTTTTTTTAAATTCCCACATCTAATATTATTTTTTGAAGTGAAACCGGTTTTCAAAATGTCGAAATTTTCCAAAAAATCATTCTCCAAATTTCTTTGTCGCAATTTGCCTGAATATCACAGTTGTTATTAAATTTGAATTTATTTAAATACAGAATCTTAAATAAATTTCAATTGTTCTTGTTCCAGCACGTCACCCCCTCTCAAAACATAAACTTCCGACGAAGAAAACTTCTGCACCAATTACTTTTCTGTGGAGGGTAGTGTTTTTTTTTTTTTTTTTTTGCAAAACTAAGTTCTCAGTTTTTATTTACTGGACCAGTTACAGCTGCAACTACTTACAATTTATTCTAACAAGCGATATCCCCAGTTGATATTGCCTGCATCCTTCGCTCCTCCTCTTACCCTCCCAGGATGCTCAATGCAACAGCAAACTTAAGTAGTTGCTGCCAGCAGCTTGTGTTTTGTAAAGTAGCCTTTGGTGACATTAGCGTCAACAGCCAAACTACAACAGCAGATCCCACGACAATTTCCCTATTGCTTCAAGAAAGGACTAGAAAGGACGACAATGAAGAAGAACAAGCTGAAGAAGAATAAAACTTGTTCTACTACTACAAATAGTTGTAATTCGTATTGTGTTGAGAGAGCACTTCAAGCAAAACACAAATCTTTTTTCTATGAAAAACTAAAAGATCGGAAGGGGGAGGGGGGAGCGTAGAGGGGAGGTATCACAACAAAATTTGAATAATGTAATGATGACATAGAACATTTTAACAGTTTTTAAATTGAGTAGTTCTCGGAGATTTTAGAATAACAATTTTAAAGAAAATAATTTTTTCAAAAAAAAAAAAAAAAAAAAAAAATATTTCAATTTTTTTCAAGGCTCAGCAGAGGGAGGGATTTTTTTAATTTTTTTTCAAGACTTTTTTTATTTTTTTTTTAATTTTGTTTCAAGGCTTAGCAGAGGCGTCGATTTTTAAATATTTCAATCACATATTTATATTTGCTTCGCTTCCATTGTAGTTATTCGGTCATAACCTCAATTGAACCGCAGCATTACATCAAAACACAAAACAGCGCCTATAATTTTCCGACTTAATGAAAAATAATGTTTGACGGCATTGTTGTCAGAGTCATTAACTGGCCGAAATGTCCTTAAAAATTACTCCTTTGACATTTAGTGTCATGTCAGCGAATGCGCCATCCCAACAAAAAAAATTGAGGTTAACACAATTAAATGAAGGATTTACAAGGTGTCAATGTGCAAGTGTTGTTAAGTTAAGGACATGAGCCGCGGCAATAAATCTTCGCTATAATAAAAAGGTGTTTGTGTGTCTTTGTGTTTATAAGGATATGATTGGGGATTTAAGGCATTAAAGGCTGCAATGAAGTTGAAGGAGTCTTGCAATTGTGAGAGTCTTTAAAAAATTATTTAAAAAATCCACGACTTATCTGAGTCCTTGAAAAAATTATTCAAAAACTCTACGCCGTGCCTGAGTCCTTGAATGAAATTTTTCAAAAACTCTACGCCGTGCCTGAGTCTTTGAAAGAAATTTTTCAAAAACTCTACGCCTTGTCTGAATCCTTCAAAGAAATTTTTCAAAAACTCTACGCCTTGTCTGAATCCTTCAAAGAAATTATTTAAGAAATCCACGCCATGTTTGAGTACTTGAAAAAATCATTTAAGAAATCTACGCCTTGTTTGAGTCCTTGAAAAAAATTACTTATAAAATCCACGCCTTGTCTGAGTCCTTGAAAAAAATTATTAAAAAAATCCACGCCTTGAAAAAATGATTTTTTGAATCTTTTAAATCCCTATTTAAACAAATTATTTATTCCCCAAATCTCCCCAACCTTTGGGACCCTTAAATTCCATTCCAAGTACGTTCTTCCTCCCACTTCGAAAGGATGCAAAAAAAAAAAAAAAAAAAAATCTTGACAAAAATCTTTTTCTTTAGTTTTCCCAGAAAAAAAGAAATCCTTTAGCGAATCTTTGAAATGTCAGCGACAGCAACAATGAGCTGAAAAGAGAATAAACTGAGGCTACAATCTTTTGTGGCAAAGAGAATCGCAAAATAAGGAAATAAGCAGCCACCAAGCTGAGGAAGAAAAAGACGAAGGCGAAGAGGCGAAGCGAACGGAACTTCAGTTGAATATAGCAGAAGAATTTGGCTGTCAGCCCAATTTAATAGTTTTCAAATCATTGCAATCATTTTTGCCCGAGGCCTGCCTCCATCTTTAGTGTCCTGGCTTGACTTGTAGTTCTTTTTTTCGATTGCCACTACAAAGCATTCAGCTAAAATCGCAATCACAATCACGATGATGATCATCATCATCAGCAGAATTTTTTTGCTTTAGTTTCGTATCCTTTTTTTACTGTGCATACCCAAAAAAGCAAGGATTGCAGTTGGTGCCTTAAGGGAAGGGGCTAAAGAGGGAACTTCTTTTCTTTTGCCATTTTTTATTATTTGAGTTGTTGTTATAGATAGCCATAGCTTGTGTTCTTTGTTGCTGTTGGAGCAATAAGTCAAAAACTCAAAAGACATATAAATTTTCCAATTTTTGTGAATCCTCCTCCTCCGATGATATTGACAATAAAAGAAATTGCTTGGCAAAGATTTCCACTGCTTTGTGGTCGATAGTTTTTCCAAAGCCTTTTCCATTGTTGTTTCGCTGTAAGTAGTTGAAATTATCGTCTGGAATGGGGAGAATACTCATTGAACATTGAAGAGCTTTTTAATAATCGTTTATAAAACATTGAAGTGAATGCCCAGAAGATTTCTCGATTGCAGGATTGGAATGTCCTTTGAGATTTGATTCCAATTTTTTAGTGGCAAAAAAAATTTAAAGGAAATCTAAAAAATATTCAGGGAATGTGAAAAAAACTTTGAGAATGAAGAGGCAGAGAGTCATTAAAACTTCAGGCGTGAAGGTAAAAAACGTTTTTTTTTTAAGACCATAGGCAGGGATTTTTAAACAAATTTTTGCAGTGTCCACAGGCATCGAATTTTTATACCCTTCACCATACTGTGGTACAGGGAATTATGTCTTTGTGCATATGTTTGTAACAGGCAAAAGAAAACGAGATAGACATATGGTTCCTTTTGAGAATAGGCATAGAATCACCTTCTGAGTCGATTTACAGTTTACCGTCCCTCCGCCCGTCTGTCCCACATGTATTTTTGTGAACAAAGTACAGGTTGCATTTATGATCCGATTTGGATGAAATTTGGCATAGGTCACTTATTCGGCCCGAGGACGAACCCTATTGAAATTGGGAAAAATCGGTTGAGATTTAGATATAGCTCCCATATATATTTTCGTCCGATTTTAGGTAAATGGTGTACCAAAGTCCCCATATATCTTTTGATTTGCCTGAAAATTGGCATAGCGAAATGGATTAGGTTAAGAATGATGAGTAGTGAGTTTCGGGAAAAATCGGTTCAGATTTAGATATAGCTCCCATATATATTTTCGTCCGATTTTACGTAAATGGTGCCCAAAGTCCCTATATATGATTCGATTTACCGAAATTTTGACATAGCGTACTGAATTAAGACTAGAATGATGTGTGTTAAGTTTTGTGAAAATCGGTTCTGATTTAGATATAGCTCCCATATATATTTGCGTCCGATTTGATGTAAATGGTGCACCACAGACCCTATAAATTTTCCGATTGGCACGAAATTTGGCAAAACTTTCTGAATTAAGTCTAGAATGATGTGTATTAAGTTTTGGAAAAATGTACCCATTACCCTCTTGTATGTACCCATAGTGGTGAATGGTATCATATAGTCAGCCCCGTCCGACTTTTGAACTTTCCGTACTGGTTTTAATAGCAAAAAAGGGGTGTATTTATACCTTACACAACTATATAGCTTTGTGCAGCCCCTAAAGCTTGTAACGCCCCCAAATATTGGTTCTAGACCCACCTTTAAATATACCGATCGTCATATTTCGACTAGCCTAGTCGATCTAGACATGTGTGTCCGTCCGTCATTTTAATTTGTAAACACGATACAGGCCACAGTTATGGACCAATTTTGCATGTAGGATGTGTTCTGGCTAATGAAGACCCCTATTATTTTTGATAAATATCGGTTAATATTTAGGGGATGAAATGGACCAAAAACTTAGTTGTTGTCCGTTTTTCTGCTCGCTACAGAGGCCTTAATTATGGCCAGAACATTTTGATAAAGATTAGTCAATATTTAGCGGGTCAAATGGACCCCGACTTTTGTGTGAAAAATTACAAAATTTGTATTCTATAGCGTATATATTTGCCCCCGAAGGAAATAGACCCGAGAAGTTGATAGCATATCCAAGAGGAGTAGTTGACCTCTTGGATATACTAATTGTAGTGCCGTATGTACTGGGATGTAGGAGTTACACTTAAATATTTACAGGTGCTTACATACCCAGATATTATTTAGTAGTCCATTACCACACTAGATGGCGGAAATATAGCGCTGATCGCTTTGAAATTTTCCATGAGATTCCAGTTGAGGTCAAGGACAACGTCTAAAATTTTCGGATAAAAATTTCAGATAATAATTTTGGGATGAAGTGTACTGGACTGGATTATAAGCCGGACATCGTAACACACGGTGAAGGGAATCTGGACAAGTAATTTGAAGTGCTATAATGAATATTAGTAATATTTCGGAATATATGTCAGTGTAAGGAAGAGGTGCTGTCTGTTGACCTCTAATCGGGTAAAAGGCTGCAAATATCACAAAATATTGCCCAGGCTCGGAATAAACATCCGCCGAAAGTTAGAGTTCCGTGGTAGTTATGTAGGGTATCGTATGGTCGGCCCCGTATGACTATACTGCTCCGCTCACTGGCTTATAAAATAAATTAAATTTATTGCTTTTAATAATTTAATTTAAATTTATGAACCTTTAAATTATTCCAACAGATACATATATTCCCTCGTCCATCACCGTTGCATAATTAAAATAAAAAAAATTGTAACAGCTCAATTTTTTTTTTTAATTCACCTGCAAATGTGCTGCCGCTCATTTCATTCCATTTGTAATTATTTATTTCATTGTGTCATTTGCAATTCCGGCATTTCAGTTATGCAAGTTAATTTCAACAACAATTTGTTTGTTGCCACTGGTGTTGTTGTATTCCATTTCCATCGCTGTTGTTGTTGTTGTTGTTGTCATAAATGTTATAAAAGATGAAATACCTTTTTGCCGTTACCCAAAAAATAATTATAAATATTAATGTAATTGTAGATATGTAAATGCGAGTGTATGTGTGCGTTTTATAATAGCTACTGGTGGCCAATTGCTGTGATAGTGTGAGTATGGGTATGGATGTATTTGTGTGTGAAAAATATTATGTCCCAACATATGATGTCCTTAGCTGGAGACAATGGCTTTTTGTTTTGGCATACAACCATGGGCCACAAAATTATTTTTTTGGAAAATAAAAAAATATGTTTATGGAATTCGTCATACAAATTGGGTCAAAAGACAGTGGGACCAAGTAAAATAGGACCATATTGAACGATGTTTTTTATAGTCTACATTTACATTTAAAATTTCGGCTGATGTTATACCCTACCTATTTTCAGATTATTTAGACTTTATTGCCCGACAATTGTTCCACTGCCTAGTCCCTCTACATTTTTTTTTAAATTTTACACACACACAGCAACACAATATCTGTTACTTGTAACAATATGTACACCATTACATGCACACAGAGAATTGTTATTTATATTAATAACTGTGAATTATCCTGTCAAGGTAAATACAACGCAGTAAAACGTCCCGCGACATTCATTTTCCATTGAATGCAATGGCAAACAAAGTTTTTTTTCAAACCAAACAGACAGACAGACAAACAAGCACACACACACACCCTTGCAAAATATATAATGAATCACAGATACAGCGAACCGGCGACAATCATCATAATTCCATACATTTTACATCAATGTATGTGATCAAACACACACACGCGCACGCACACAAAGAGATAATTATACAGGTGAGCAGCAGTGCACACACGTGTATATTACATTTGTGTAAAGGTGATATGTGTTGTAACATATTTTCCGTTTCCTTCCCAGCCCTCTCCCTTCGCATACATTAGCGACAATAAATGGATTTGTTAGTTCCATAGAGGTGTGGGTGTACATTCATTCATAATGTCATATTAATGTTTGTGGTGGTTCTGATGCCAAGATTTCTGGTCCTCGTCAATTTAGAGCCAGACACATTCTGGGAGGAACAACAATTTCCGAATTGTTGATTTCAAAACAAAAAAAAAAAAAAAAAAAACTGCAATCAGACAGTTGTAATAATATAGATTTCAGTGGGATGTAGATCTTAGATTTAAAAAAGATTAAAAAATCCATACACTAAGGAGCTTTAAAAAAATATGAAATAAAACCAGTGAGCGGAGCAGTATAATCGGACGGGACCGACCATACTATACTCTACACAACAACCACGGAAATCTAACTTTCTTCGGATATTTATTTCGAGCCTGGGCAATATATCGAGATATTTGCACCCTCTTTCCCGGTTTGAGGTCAACAGCACCTCTTTCTTACACTGACATATTTTCCGAATATTACTAATATTCAGTACAGCCCTTTTAATTACTTGCCCAGATTCCCTTCACCGTGAGTTGGGTTGTTATGGTCGGCTTATAATTGTGGCTTATAGGTCGACTCGAAAAAAACACAATAAATTATGTTTTCGGTCCACATCTTCCCAAAGTGATTATCTGATCATCACGGAAAATTATAGGCTTTGTCCTTGACCATAACTGGAACCTCATGAAAAATTTCAAAGTGATCAGCGCTATATTTCCGCCCTCTAGTGTGGTAATGGGTTACTAAATAATATGTGAACGTAAGCACCTGTAAATATTTATGTTTAACTCCTACATCCCAGTACATACGGCAATATAATTGGAATCAATGTAAATGTCAACCACTCCCCTTGTATATACTATTAACTTCTCGAGTCTATGTCCTTCAGGGCAAATATATACGCCATAGTATACAAATTTTGTAATTTTTCACACAAAAGTCGGGGCCCATTGGACCCGCTAAATATTGACCGATCTTTATCAAAACAGGAATGCTTATTCTTTGCCCCAATCCCTTCTCCATGTAATATTTCGCGATGTTTGGGCCATAATTGCGGTCTTTGGAGCGACCAGAAAAACCGACAAAAATTAAGTATTTGGTCCATTTCATCCCCTAAATATTAACCGATCGTAACCAAAAACAATAGGGGTCTTCATTGGCCACAACCCATCCTACATGCAAAATTTCGTGAAGATTGGTCCATAACTGTGGCCTGTATCGAGTTTACAAATTATAATGGACGGACGGACGGACACACATGTCTAGATCGATCGGTATACTTAAAGGTGGGTCTAGGACCAATATTTCGCGGCGTTACAAACTCTTGGGGGTGCACAAAGCTATAATACCCTGACAACATAATTGTGTAGGGTATAAAAATCCACGCCTTGTTGGTAGCCTTGAAAAAAATATTTTTAAAAAATCAACGCTGTTCACTTTAAGACCACTGACATCTAATTTGAAATTATAGCCAAAAAATATCCTTAAAGCAAAACACGTGCCACGGGCACTCAATTTTCTCAGAAGTGTGTAAGTTTCTTCAAACTTTTTTTTCTATTTTTCAAAATGTTTTCTACTTAACAAATGAACAACAAACAACAAAAAAGTAACAGGACTCTCAACCAAAAATCTAGACAAATGCAACACGTGTCCTGGACATTTGTTCACTTAAGAAAAATAATACAGCATAAAACGCACAAAAGGACTATTCAAAATCATTTGGCCGGCACATTTTTCCATATGTGTCCATGGAATCCTTTTCACGAGGAGGACTATAGAATTTTGCAAAACAAAACCAAACAGAACAGAACAGAAAAAAGGATACATTTGAGTGAATGTTTTTAAAAACATGAACGAATACAAAAGGAATAAAAAGGACCCTCCCATGTTGCCATTAAGCCACGCACACACACATACACAGCAGGTCTGGGGAACAGGAGGAATGCCTGTTTGGAGGATGGGCGGTACGATGAACTGATAAAAACCTACATTAAGCCCAGTAAATGAAAATTAATTTGTCTGGACTTTGAAAGATATGTGTTTTATGTAATGGTAGTGTTTTTTGTTTTTGCTGTTATAGTTGTAGTTGTTGCCATGTATGCGTAAAT
This sequence comes from Musca vetustissima, assembly GCF_032173495.1. Classification (NCBI taxonomy): domain Eukaryota; kingdom Metazoa; phylum Arthropoda; class Insecta; order Diptera; family Muscidae; genus Musca; species Musca vetustissima. The sequence continues at coordinate 37,356 of NW_026882799.1, read as the reverse complement.
AATTGTACAATTTACACACACATACATTGTCAGATAATCTGTAATGCAACCAGCGACTCAGATTCAGACACTATGAGGTTTTGATAAAAGCCCTAACAAGCTACACTAATACAATGAAAATTATACCTAAGCAGGAGAAGAGCAATAGGGATTAACTAATAGAAGGCTTAAAAGGATTCTCATAAAAACATAGTTCTGCCAAGGTTACAACATAGGCGTGGATTTTTTTTGAAAATATTTTTCAAGGACCTAAAATAGGCGTGGATTTTTTTAAATCTTTTTCAAGGACCTACAATAGGCGTGGATTTTTTTTGAAAATATTTTTCAAGGGCCTACAATAGGCGTGGATTTTTTAAAAATATTTTTCAAGGACTGACAATAGGCGTGGATTTTTTGAAAATATTTTTCAAGGACCTACAATAGGCGTGTATTTTTTAAAATATTTTTCAAATACCTACAATAGGCGTGGATTTTTTTTAAAATATTTTTCAAGGACCTACAATAGGCGTGTATTTTTTGAAAATTTTTTTCAAGGACCTACAATAGGCGTGGATTTTTTGAAAATATTTTTCAAGGACCTACAATAGGCGTGGATTTTTTTTAAATATTTTTCAAGGACCTACAATAGGCGTGGATTTTTTGAAAATATTTTTCAAGGACCTACAATAGGCGTGGATTTTTAAAATATTTTTTCAAAGACCTACAATAGGCGTGGATTTTTAAAACATTTTTTCAAGGTCCTACAATAGGCGTGGATTTGTAAAATATTTTTTTCAAGGACCTACAATAGGCGTGGATTTTTAAAATATTTTTCAAGGACCTACAATAGGCGTGGATTTTTTAAAACATTTTTTCAAGGACCTACAATAGGCGTGGATTTTTTAAAACATTTTTTCAAGGACCTACAATAGGCGTGGATTTTTTAAAACATTTTTCAAGGACCTACAATAGGCGTGGATTTTTTTTAAATATTTTTCAAGGACCTACAATAGGCGTGGATTTTTTGAAAATATTTTTCAAGGACCTACAATAGGCGTGGATTTTTTGAAAATATTTTTCAAGGACCTACAATAGGCGTGGATTTTTTTGGACCTTGATTTTTTTTTAAATTTTTTAAGGTCCATAGCGAGGACTGGATTCTTTTTAATTACACTATTTTTTCAAGGTCTCATCAAAGGTGTGGTTTATTTAAATATATTTTAAGGTCATAAAAAGTTCGTGGCTTTTTGAACAATATTGTTTTCAAGGTCTATAGCAAGCAAGGGATTTAAAAAATATTTTTTCGAGGTCTATGGATTTAATTTTTTTTAATTAAAATGTTCCCTTGTGTTATCGTTTATATCCTTTACTTATATTTTCATTCCACATCCTTTCCATTACCTTATTTTCAATATAACTTTTCATCTGAGATGGACTTTATGCTACATTCCGCCAGCCAGCCAGCGAGCAAGCCAACCAACCATCGAACCAGTCAGCCATGCCACGGATTACATTTAAGAGATTAAAAGTGTTGCAGTGACACAAACGTGGGCCACTTAAGACGGCATGTGATTTATGTAACATTAACGGGCTAGTTTTTTTTGGGAGGGTCTGTTGTTGTTTTTCCTTTCTCGCTGGCTTGTTTGCTTGCCTTCATTCGGTTATGCCTTTCTTTTATGTCTGAGGCTTTGTGTGGGTTTCGCTTTTTTTCGAAACGAACCCAAGGTATTATTTTCGAAAAAAAGAGAAAGATTAACAATTTCATAAGTGATTAAAAAAATATATCCCGAAAAAAAACACAAACACATCCACAAAAGGACACATGAATGGAGAGGAAAACCCTTTCATTTTTGTGTGTTGGAGGGAAAAATATTTTAATTATCCATCCTGACGAAATTGATAACGAAAAAAAAATAAAAACAACAGACAAAGTTCAAAGGATTAACATTTTTGAAAAGGGTCAATCTTGGAGAGGAATCTGTGTGTGTGTGTTTTTTATTTTTTACAGCTATGACTACAGCTCCAAAAATTTTGGGAGAAATGGTCTGAAAATTACTAATGAAGTTATAGTTCTGTTGGCGTGTCATTTGTTCTAATGTTAATTATTAGGTTAGTTGATTTGTAGATATAATAATCAAAGGATATGTGACAAGGATCATGTGAGGATATTTGATGCTGAAAAAAGGATTAACTAATTAAAAGTTGATTTACAAAAATCTTCACTTAGCAGAGTGGAGTAAACTTTAAGGACTCCAGAAGTTGTTGAATAAAAAAATATAAAAGGGCAGATTTTTAATAATATTTTTTGGGGCTTAAGCATGGCATGGGTTTTTTAAAAATATTGTTTAAAGACCTAAGGCAACGCGTGGATTTTTATACCCTACACAATTATGTTGTCAGGGTATTATAGCTTTGTGCAGCCCCAAGAGTTTGTAACGCCACGAAATATTGATCTTAGACCCACCTTTAAGTATACCAATCGTTATATCTCGACTTGCTGAGTCGACATGTGTGTCCATCCGTCCGTCTGTCCATTATAATTTGTAAATACGATACAGGCCATAGTTATGGACCAATCTTCACGAAATTTTGCATGTAGTATGGGTTCCGGCCAATGAAGACCCCTAATGGGATGAAATGGACCAAAATCTTTATTTTTGTCTGATTTTCTGGTCGCTATAGAGGCCACAATTATCACCCACACATTACGAATTTTTACATGGAGAAGGGGATCGGGCCAAGGCATAAGCATGCCTGTTTTGATAGAGATCGGTCAATATTTAGTGGGTCAAATGAACCCCGACTTTCGTGTAAAAAATTACAAAATGTATATTCTAAGGCGGATATAGACCCGAGGAGGAGACCCCTGAAGGACATAGACCCGAGAAGTTGATAGTATATCCAAGAGGAGTGGTTGACCTCTAAATAAATGCCAATTATATGGTCGAATGTACTCAAATGTGGGAGTAACACCTAAATATTTACAAGTACTTACGTACTGGGATATTATTTAGTAACCCATTACCACACTAGAGGGCGGAAATATAGTGCTTATCGCTTTGAAATTTTCCATTACATTCCAGTATTTGTCAAGGATAACGCCTATAATTTTCGATGATGATCAGGTAATAATTTTGGGATGAAGTGGATCGAAAACTTAATTTTTTTGGGTCGATCTATATGCTACAATTATAAGCCGAACATCACAACACAACTCACGGTGAAGGGAGTCTGGACAAGTAATTAGAAGGGCTGTACTGAATATTGGGAATATTCGTATAATATGTCAGTGTAAAGAAGAGATGCCGTTGACCTCTAATCAGGCAAGAGGGTGCAAATATCAGGAAAAATTTCCCAGGCTAGCAAGAAACATCCGCAGAAAGGTAGAGTTCCCTGGTAGTTGTGTAGGGTATCGTATGGTCGGCCCCGTCCGACTATACTGCTCCTCTCACTGGTTTAATACTAGTTTTAAAATATATTTTCAGGACCCTACAGGAGGCGCGGATTTTTTAAAAGATTTTTCCAAGGCCCTACAAGAGCCGTGGTTTTTTTTAAATACTTTTTTCAATCCTACATTTAGGTGTGGATTTTTTAAATATATTTTTTCAAGCCTAAATTTAGGCATGTATTTTTGAAACATACTTTTTTTTAAACAAATTTTTTCAAGCCTACATTTAGGCGTGGATTTTTTAAAAATTATTTTTCAAGCCTACATTTAGGCGTGGATTTTTTAAAAATTATTTTTCAAGCCTACATTTAGGCGTGGATTTTTTTAAACATATTTTTTCAAGCCTACATTTAGGCGTGGATTTTTTAAACATATTTTTTCAAGCCTACATTTAGGGGAGGAGTTTTAAAATATTTTTATATTTTTTTTCAAATCTACATTTAGGCGTGGATTTTTAAACATATTTTTTCAAGCCTACATTAAGGGGAGGAGTTTTAAAATATTTTTTTTATTTTTTTCAAGCCTACATTTAGGCGTGGATTTTTAAACAAATTTTTTCAAGCCTACATTTAGGGGAGGAGTTTTAAAATATTTTTTTTTTTTAATATTTTTCCAAGAATTCGAGGATTTTTACAAAATTTTTCAAGATATATTTCCTTATAATAATCACCTAAAATTTACTATGAAAATATAATAAATATAATAAGCTTTGCGTCTTACATTTAATCGGAATTTCACACACACACATCCACATAACTACATGAAAGTAATGCATCTGAATCCATGTGCATTTCCTGATAACAATCCTTACGGTTCCAGCTGTGTTCCAGTAACCATACGAGTGTGAATGTGAGTGTGTATGTGTGTGAACAAAAGCTATTACCTATGCACAGCATGACTTTAGCTGCCTGACTGACTGACTGGTAGTCTGTCTCTCGGCCTGGTTGACTGGCTGTATGGCTGACATGGATGTGTTTGGTCCTCATCTGGAAAAATGTAAGTAACTGTAACAAGATGTCATCCGGCAGCACAACAAAAAGAATAACACGAAGTTATAGTTCTGCAATATTTACAATGAATAGCTTTTTGGAATACCAAGTTGGGTGGTGGACGGACGGATGCATGTGGGGAAGTTATGAATGTTTGTCGTCTTCCATGAATTGTTACGAAGGAAATTTCATATTTCGTAGAAAAATGCATTACTTGAAGCAACAATTGTTTGGTGGAGGTGGTGGTGGCTGTGGATGTTTGTAATAAATTCAGAGGAAAATGTATTGTGGCAAGGCAAATAAGAAACAATTGACATGCAAGTAAATGAAAAATTATTATTGTATGGAAGAAGATGATGATGTCAAGTTGAAGCGGAAATCTTGACATTAATAAAGAGAGGGAGAACCACAATTTGTGTGAGGTTACATTAATTGGAAATATAAGTAACTCAAGGAATATTAAAAAAAGATTTACGTAAACAAATATATATTTTCAAGATCCTTACGAACCTGGTTTAAGAAATATATTCTTGACGTATGTATTCCAGAAAAAAATTGTTTTAGAGATGTAGGCCTTAAACTACATCTCTAAACCCAAATTTTTGTGGAAACCTATAGGTGTGGTTTAAAAACAAATATTTTTTTCAAGTTCCCTTTAGTGTCGGATTTTTATTTTTTTTATTTATGTATTTATTTTTTGAGGTCCTTTAAAATATTAATGATCCTTTATTTTACAATATTTTCCTCAAGGCACCTCCCCCTCCCTACACCAAAATAGAAAAGAAATAAAATTTGTTACATGCCAGTTAAGTTAAGCCCCCAACAAAAATTAAACTTCTCCTAGGGAAAGGGGAATGGTAGGGCAAAAATCTCAGGCTACACGCATAACAAACACAAGCTGTTTAGCGAAACATAAAATGAATTCATTCAAATAAATCTTAGCTTAACATTTAATAAATTACAAATCAAAATACACAATACAAAGGAAAATCTCAGCAGCACATATAAATTCTCCTCCCTAACTCCTCTACCTCTCATTCCCCTCCCACTTCTCACACGCATAACGACTTACAAAATGATTTGTTGCTTATTTGCCTGCCTGGCTGGCTGGCTGTCGGACTGCCTTGGCTTACATTTTAACATAATGGCCAAAAAACAAATACACGCACTCACACGAACATAACAAATACTTCAACCCCAGGATCAACAACATCACGACTGCATGTCAGCCTTGCGTGCCTCCATATTTAAGTGTTAATGGTCTATTAATGTTCTTAAATTAATCACCCGAACTCGAATAATTACCCCCCACAACCGAACATTAAAATCCAATAATGCAAGCTAATTTGTTTCACGAGCGACTTGAGATAAAAAAAAACTTTAATTTGAATTGAAATAAAGAAAACCAGTAAGAAAAGTGGTAAAGTCGGACGGGGCCGACTATATGATACCCTTCACCACTTTGGGTAAATTCAACAGATGAATCTTAACAGACGTCGCATTTTTGATTTTCACGAAACTTAACACACATCATTCTAGACTTTATTCAGTACGCTGTACCAAATTTCGTGGAAAGGTATACAGAGACTTTGGTACACCATTTTCCTTAAATCGGACGAAAATATATATGGGAGTTATATCTAAATCTGAACCGATTATCACGAAACTTAGCACACATCATTCTAGGCTTAATTCAGTACGCTGTGCCAAATTTCGTGCAAATCGAAAGATATATGGGGACTTTGGTGCACCATTTACCTTAAATCGGACGAAAATTTATATGGGAGCTATATATAAATCTGAACCGATTTTTATGAAACTTAGCACACACCATTCTAGGCTTTATTAAGTACGCTGTGCCAAATTTCGTGCAAATCGAATGATATATAGGGACTTTGGTGCACCATTTACCTTAAATCGGACGAAAATATATATATATATATATATATCTATGGGAGCTATATCTAAATCTGAACCGATTTTTCCCAATTTCAATAGGGTTCGTCCTTGGGTCAAATAAGTGACGTATGCCAAATTTCATCCAATTCGGATGATAAATGCGACCTGTACTTTGTTTACAATTTAACATGGACAGACAGACGGACGGACGGACATGCATAAATCGACTTAAAAAGTGATTATATGCATATTCTCAAAAGGAACCATGGGTCTATCTTGATTCCTTTTGCCTGTTACAAACATATGCACAAAGACATAATACTCTGTACCACAGTGTGGTGAAGGGTAAAAAAACCAAATTACAAAGAATTTGGTTGAAAAACGCGCTCAAGAACCCCAAAATACCGAAAATTGGGGGGTACCCTTATATGGGGGTTACCCGAATAAATTGACCTATATTTATAATTTATAGTTGAGAGATTTGCTACCTAATAAGAACTCGACATACTAAATTACAGTCAATTCGGTCGAAAAATACGATCAGAACCCCCAAAATACCAAAAATTTGGGGGTACCGTTATATGGGGACTACCAGATAAACTGGACTTATATTTATAATTTTTAGTGGAGTAATTTGGTACCCTATAAGAACCCAATGTACAAAATTTCAGAGAATTCAGTTATAAAACGAGCTCAAGAACCCTAAAATACAGAAAATTGTGGGTACCCTTATATGAGGACTATCCGAAAAAATTGACCTATATTTATAATTTCTAGTAGGAAAATTTGCTACCCAAGAAGAACTCAAAGTACCAAATTTCAGCGAATTCGGTCCAAAAATGCGATCAAAACCCCCCAAATACCGAAAATTGGGGCTACCCTTATATGGGGACTATCCGAAAAAATTGACCTATATTTATAATTTTTAGTAGGGAAATTTGCTACCCAATAAGAACTCAAAGTACCAAATTTCAGCGAATTCAGTTAAAAAACGTGCTAAATAACCTCAAAATACCGAAAATTGGGGGGTAATTTTATATGGGAGCTTGCCTAAACGTGGACCGATTTTCTCCAATTTCAATAGGGTTCGTCCTTGGGCCAATTAAGTGACCTGTGCCAAATTTCATCCAAATCGGATCATAAATGCGACCTGTACGTTGTTAACAAAAATACATGGACGGACGGACGGGCAGACGGACATGCATGAATCGACTCAGTAAGTGATTCTATGCATATTCTCAAAAGCAACCATGGGTCTATCTCGATTATTTTTGCCTGTTACAAACATATGCACAAAGACATAATACCCTGTACCACAGTGTGGTGAAGGGTATAAATATAAAAAGGAGTTTTTTTTAAATATTATTTTTTTTTTCAAATAGCCTACTTCAGGCGTGGATTTTTAAAATATAGTTGCCAGGAGTCCTCCATAAACGTGGACTTTTAATTTTTTTTAAATAGCTTTTTTCAAGGTCATACAATAGGCGTGTATTTTAAAAAATATGTTTTCAGCGTCCTACCATAGACGTGGATTTTTTGAAAATATTTTTCAAGGTCCTACCATAAATTAGGCGGAATAAATTAAAAAAAATAAATATTTTTTTTTTCCATTTTTATATCCAAGAAAATTCTAAATTCCAAATTTTAAATACATTTTTCTTCCCTGAATGTTCTATTTAAAAATGTGACTTCTCTCCTTATTTCAAATACAAAAAATGTAAAAAAAAACTTTCTTTCAAAGTAGAAATGTAAACTTTTCAATGGCTTTATTTAGAAGCTGTTTCATTCTCAAGCTTTTTTTCTTTCTCCCTCCTTTTCTTTTTGTTATAGACAAGTTTATTTTTCTTTCCCCCTCTTCCCTCTATTACGAAAAAAAAAAAATAAATTTGCATGATGTCTTTTTATAACTTTACAATATTCAATACAAAATACTGAATATAGAAAAAAAAAAAACAACAACACCACGTATTGAATTCCGCCGATATCCTTCCTGTCGCACCGCATACCTCTACCACGACTTTGTCGTGTGCCACAAAAGGTGGTGTGTGTGTGCGTGGAGAAGGGGATCCTTTTATACCAATGGTGTCCTTTTGTGAATATCCTTCCTGTTTTGAAGGACTTCGCTACAAAAGCAACATATGCAGGAGAGTTGTTGGGGACTTTTTGTTGTTGTTGCTGTAACTCTTTTTTCCACTCCATTGAATTGTATTGAAATGTTTATGTTCCTCGGTAACCCCTTTGATGGCGCTGCTGCTGATGATGATGATGCTAACGTTAGTAAATACAAATAAAATCCCAGCAAAAACAACAACAAATACAACAACGTATTTTGTCAATTATTTTCACACCATTTCCGCGCCATAGCAAATACCGAATGGAGAAATGGAGAGGTGTGTAATGTTATTGCAGGAAAGTTTTCCTTTTCTATATTTAGATATTACACAAAAACATATTTCAGGACACTGATATACCGTTTTTTATTTAGAATGTTATTTGAAAGTTTATATTGTTGTTGTTACATTTTTTACAATACTCTAGCTTGCAAAAACGGGGGACTTGTAATGGAATTGTAATAAAGAAGGGAAACTGGCAATTGAGACACCATTGTTCGGTGGTTTCAAGAACTTTTTCAGCAACAACAAAATATATTTCAAGAATACATATTCATAAAGCTTCGAATTCTTAAGGAGTCTTGGAGTGTAAAAAATTAAAAAAAATGTGTATTTTTTTAATACTCCTTGCCCGTGTTGAGGCATTAAAAAATATTTAAAAAAATCCACGCTAAAGCTAGACCTTTAAAAAATATTTAAAAAACCCCTTGCTAAATTATACGTAAATCATAGAGTCATAGAGAACATATTTAAAAAAAATCCACGCCTAATGTAGGTCATAGGGAACATATTTAAAAACCAATGAGCGGAGCAGTATAGTCGGACGGGCCGACCACACGATACCCTACACAACTACCAGAAAATTCTAACTTTCTGATGATTTTTATTTCGAACCTGGGCAAGATTTCTGATATTTGCGCCCTTTTGTCCGATTAGAGGTCAACAGTACCTCTTCCTTACACTGACATATTTTCCGAATATTCCCAATATTCAGTACAGCCGTTCTAATTACTTGTCCACATTCCCTATACCGTGGGTTGTCTTGTGATATTCGGCTTATAATTTTGGCCTATAGATCGACTCGAAAAAAACACAAAAAATTAGGATTTCGGTTCACTTCTGATGATCGCCGAAAATTATAGGCGTTGGCCTTGACCATAAGTGGAACCTCTTGGAAAATTTTAAAGCGATCAGCGCTATATTTCCGCCCTCCAGTGGGGTAATGGGTAACTACATAATATCTGAATGCATAATCACCTGTAAATATTTAAGTGTAACTCCCACATCCGAGTACATACTCCAATATAATTGGCATCAATTTAAAGGTCAGCCACTCCTCTTGGATATACTGTGAACTTCTCGGGTCTATGTCCTTCAGGAGTAAATATATACGCTATACAATAAAATTTTTTTCATTTTTCACACAAAAGTCAGGGTCCATTTGACCCGCTAAATACAGAGTGAGATAAAAAAAATGCCACAAAAGCAAGCGCCATAATTTTTACACTTTTTTTAAAATTTTATTGAATGAAAGCAAAAATGTCGGAAATAGCGTCAAATTTTGGAATAAGTTTAGATTTGTTTGAATTGGTCACCTTTGGCGCGAATTATGGCCTTCAAACGGCCAAAGAAACCATCACACGTTGCCCGATTGTAGCTCTGCGGTATTTTTGGCCCATTTCCGGCGAAGCGCTTGCTTGAGGTGATCGACACTTTGGTATTTTTTAGTGCCAAACTTGCTTTCCAAAATACTCCAGACACAATAGTCCAACGGATTGGTATCAGGATGTGTTGGTGGCCATTGTGCGCTGGAAATAAAGCGAGGAACCTCATTTTGTAACCATACTTGGGTGGCGCGTCCACCATCGCACTCAGGATGGTCCTGTTGGAATGTCCAAGGTCTGCAGCCAAAATGTTTGTGTGTCCAAGGCTTTAATACACCCTCCAGAATATTTTCGCGATAATATTCAGCATTTTTGATGATGATATTCGATTAATACGAGCGAAGAACTACCATCGGCTGTTATGGCGGCCCACACCATCACCATGGCCGGCGCATGAATTTTGGTGGCTAACGGAAGGTTCACTTTCACCTGACGATCATTTTGTTTGTTTCCAAACTGCTGGACAAAGAATGTTTTCTCATCGAAGAAAATCAAATTCGGCAGTTCACCACTTTCGGCCATGCTCTTTAGCTCTTTTCAGTCTATTTTCTTTCTGTTCCATCACGAATAACTTTTTTTCTGGAAAATTCTTACAAAAATGCTTTTGTACGCTTTTAAACAATATAAAAGCTGTCACTGGAAAAATTTTAATGGCTTTCGGACGAGTGGCTTAGAAATGACAGCATTTCTGAAGTTGGTTGCAGTTTTTTTCATCTCACCCTATATTGGCCGATCTTTATCAAAACAGACATGCTTATTCTTTGACCCGATCCCCTTCTCCATGTAAAAATTTGTGATGTTTGGACCATAATAGCGGCCTGTGGAGCGACCAGAAAAACGGCCAAATATTAAGTATTTGGTCCATTCCATAACCTAAAAATTAACCGATCTTTCCCAAAAACAATAGGGGTCTTCATTGGCCAGAACCCTTCCTACATGCAAAATTTCGTGAAGATTGATCCGTAAATGTAGCCTGTATCGTGTTTACAAATTATAATGGATAGACGGACGGGCGGACGGACACACATGTCTAAATCGACTCAGCTAGTCTAGGACCAATATTTCGCGGCGTTACACACTCTTGGGCCTGCACAAAAGCTATAATAACCTGACAACATAATTGTGTAGGGTATGCAGATTTATACCCTTGTTTAAATCGCCTCTGCCCAAGCAATGACCTCGGAACGGGGTCTTTGACCTTATAGCAAAGTGTGAGCAAATATTTGTCACATTACTGTTATTAATTTAAATTAAAATTTCCCCCTCTCTCTCACACACACATACACATAGATCCGCCCATTGTTATCATACAATCACATAATCACCCCTTTTCAAAAACCCATTAGACAAATAAATTATTCCGAAAAAATATGTTTGTTTGTCGTTGGGTTGGTTTACTTGGTTTATATCTGTGTGTGAGTGAGTTTACAGCTTCGAAGTTCTAGCTCCATGTATGTATCTATGTATGTGTGGGTGTTTCTGATGGTGCTGTTGGAATAGCAAATTATTGTTTTAATTAGGAAAAACACCCTCCGGAAGATATGAAGACAATAGATAACAACCGACTCCATTTGGTTGCAGGAATTTTGTGCTTCGCAGAGGTTTTCTTTCTCTCCATTGGGGGACTGCAGCAGATGTGAAATTCCCCAACGCATAGCAAGATGCTTGTCACAATGCTGCAGCAGCTTATTAAAGTAGAAAGATATATAAATTATTATTTAAATAGCAATTAATCATAATATCCTTTTGTCTATAATTTTTGCATACTTGCCTGTACTCTAGTACTCCCTGAGTAATACGGAGAGTAAGGGGGGGCTAGTCATTATTTTTATGCTGAGCATGTGAGTTTATAAATAATTACCGTTTGCGTCATTCGAAAAAGGTGTCCTACGCCCTGCTTACCTTAAATATTTATATTTATGTGTCCACCTTAAAGGATGGGACGTAATTATTCCTGGAACTGCTCTGGCATTTTGTGAACATTAATAAAAATGTCAATTATTATTGTTAGCCATTTTCTGTCTCCCTTCCTCTCTTCCACTTATTCGTTGGATGTGTGTGTCCTGTGTTCAATATTATTTTCATATCAAATGTTGTCATAAAGTGTCATCCTTTATTTGTGTGTCTTCTGCTGTGTCAGTTTTTGGGTGGGGGAGTAGAATTGTCAAAAGGACTCCATAAGGATATGTTGGGCGATGTGTGAATGTTTAGAGGAACGTGTCCTGGCAAATCCAACAAAATAGTCAAATAGAAATGTGTCCTTATTTTGGGGGAAAAACAAATGATGACAAATGTGAAGAGATTTGAAGGGAATAAGGCGAATTAGAGATACCCTGCAAGGAAAAATAAAATTTATAAAGAATGTTTTTTCAAGGACATTCTAAGTTCAGATTTTGAGCTCTTATAGGCATGGATTTTTTAAAAATATTCTTCAACGATCTAAAAAAAAATTATTTTAAAACACACATTTTTCAAGTCCCTACAATAGGCGTGGATGTTTAAAAAAAATATTTTTTCAAGTAGCCTCTGGAACCTCAGAATCCTGTGCCCGTGCACAAAAAAAGGAGACAAGACGGTGTGTGCCTACTATAGAGGAATATGTCTCCTTCCCATCGCATATAAAGTGCTATCCAGCGTACTGTGTGAACGACTGAAGCCAATGGTCAATGACATTATTGGACCATACCAATGTGGCTTCAGACCTGGCAAATCCACCATTGACCAAATCCTGGAAAAACCCACGAAAAACACAACAACACATTCCACCTATTCGTCGACTATAAAGCCGCATTCGACAGCCCTATCTGTTCAGAGGTGCATAAAGCCATGTCTGCGTTTGGCATTTCAGCAAAATTAATTCGGATATGCAAGATAACTTTAACAGGCACAAGATCGGCAGTTAAAGTCGGAAAGGACCTCTCGGAGCCCTTCAATACCGAATGAGGATTCAGACAAGGTGATAGTGTGTCGTGTGACCTTTTAAACATCCTGCTGGAAAAGGTCATACGAGAGGCAAAAGTAAACCGAAATGACACTCTGTACACCAAACAACACATTTTACTCGCCTACGCCGATGACATCGACATAATGGGTGGAACATTGAGAGCGGTAACAGTCACCTTTGAACAAAGTGAGAAGGAGCCTGCCAAAGGGGGTCTGGCAGTAAACGGCGAAAAAATCAAGCTGATGGTATCAACGCGCAAGACGTCCAGTAGACTCGGACCAACTGTGAAACTTGAGAATTACAGTTTCGAGGTAGTGAAAGATAAAACGAATGACAACAGTTTTGGAATTCGGAGAAGGATAGTGATGGCCAACCGGTGCTACTATCGTCTGAGCAAACAACTCAAAAGCAAGGCCACATCCCGCCAGACCAAACTCACACTCTACAAGACGCTGATACTATCCGTGCTGTTATATGGATCTGAAGCATGGTTACTTGCGCAAGCAGATGAGGCAGCTCTTGAAGTGTTTGAGAGAAAAATTCTCTGAAAGATCTATGGGCCGATCTGCTTTGACGGTAAATATCGCCGTCGAATGAACCATGAGTTGTACCAGCTATTCTCGGACATCGAGATTATTAGACGCAAAGAGCTGCAGCGACTATGTTGGCTAGGTCATGTTGTGAGAATGGATGAAGATGCCCCAGCCCTGAAGGCATATAAAAGCGAACAGGTGATGGTTCACGCAGAAGGGGAAGGCCACGAATACGATGGAAAGATCAAGTTGAAGACAACATTGCCGAAAATGGTCTTTCAAATTGGAAAAGCTGCACAAAAGACCGATTCGCCTGAAAATCTTTTCTAAGCTCGTATTATAGAACGAAAGTTCTGTCACAAGCCAGCTAAGTAAGTAAGTAAGCCTCTGGAGGAGTGGATTTTTTAAAAATATTTTTTCAAGTATCTTCTATATGCGTGTTTTTTTTTCAATTTTTTTTTTCAAGCCAAAATATAGGACTTAGGAATCCCGTTAGAGTATTACCAACATTTGTACTGTACCAAATGTGCGGAACCAACATTTTTTTCTTTGGATTGACAAATGACAACATACCAGGAATTGTCGTACATGTTCAGACAACAAAGCAAACAAATAAAATCCATAGCTAACACTATACAGGCAGACAACAAGACTAGCGGACGGACAGACAATCAACTAAAAATACACACTCACACTCACACACACACACACCCAAAATCCTAGCAAAGTCGTCAAACAAATAATCATCAATAATAAAATACGCATCACAGTTAAATATGACAGCGACCATGATGATGTATAGCTTTTAGCCCGATGACGGGCGTTTTTTTGCTGATCTATGTAAGCGTATATGTGTGAGTGTACGTGTGTGCGAGTGTATGAGTGAGTGAATGACATACGGAATAAAAAACCTATAAATTTTCATGTTAATATCAGAAAACAAGACATGAAGAAAAATGATTTGAATTCACAATAAAAGGAATAAAGATGAAGGAAACGAAACGAAAATATATAACGACAAATAAATAAATGTCATACAGTCAAAGAAAACAACAACAGCAACGAAAAAAAAACAAAAAAAAAATATGACAATTTTCTAATGTTTATGATGTTGATGACAATTTAAGATGTCACAAAAATAAACAAGGATATTGACGGCTTTTCTGAGGAGTTATGGCTTTAAGGATAATAATGTCTTGTTTAAATATTAACTTAAAAAAGTATGTAGAGGATTTTTTTTTCATTTTAAAGTTATCGAGGGTAAAATATCACATATATTATTTATCATGTAAGAATAAACGATAGGGTTTTCCATAGTAAATTTCGTACAGAGCGGAGAAATTCTATGTCTATTAGCTACGAATTTTTCTATAAAAAAATGCAGGTTCATGGAAATTGAATTTATTATTTTTTTCAAGCTTTCGAGGTTATTTTTCTTATTAAAGCCTTGAGGGATCCCAATATATAGCCCTTAAAAATATATTTTTGAAATACCCGTACAAAAAATTCCGCCTTGGAGGTCCTTGAAAAAATATTCTTTTTAAAATCCACGCCTTGGAGGTCCTTGAAAAAATATTCTTTTTAAAATCCACGCCTTGGAGGTCCTTGAAAAAATATTCTTTTTAAAATCCACGCCTTGGAGGTCCTTGAAAAAATATTCTTTTTAAAATCCACGCCTTGAAGGTCCTTAAAAAAATATTCTTTTTAAAATCCACGCCTTGAAGGTCCTTAAAAAAATATTCTTTTTAAAATCCACGCCTTGGAGGTCCTTGAAAAAATATTCTTTTTAAAACCCACGCCTTGAAGGTCCTTGAAAAATATTCTTTTTAAAATCCACGCCTTGGAGGTCCCTGAAAAAATATTCTTTTTAAAATCCACGCCTTGGAGGTCCTTGAAAAAATATTATTTTTAAAATCTACGCCTTGGAGGTCCTTGAAAAAATATTCTTTTTAAAATCTACGCCTTGGAGGTCCTTGAAAAAATATTCTTTTTGAAATCTACGCCTTGGAGGTCCTTGAAAAAATATTCTTTTTAAAATCCACGCCTTCAAGGTCCTTGAAAAAATATTCTTTTTAAAATCCACGCCTTGGAGGTCCTTGAAAAAATATTCTTTTTAAAATTCACGCCATGGAGGTCCTTGAAAAAATATTCTTTTTAAAATCCACGCCATGGAGGTCCTTGAAAAAATATTCTTTTAAAAACCACGCCTTGGAGGTCCTTGAAAATATATTCTTTTTAAAATCCACGCCTTGGAGGTCCTTGAAAAAATATTCTTTTTAAAATCCACGCCTTGGAGGTCCTTGAAAAAATATTCTTTTTAAAATCCACGCCTTGGAGGTCCTTGAAAAAATATTCTTTTTAAAATCCACGCCTTGGAGGTCCTTGAAAAAATATTCTTTTTAAAATCCACGCCTTGGAGGTCCTTGAAAAAATATTCTTTTTAAAATCCACGCCATGGAGGTCCTTGAAAAAATATTCTTTTTAAAATCCACGCCTTGGAGGTCCTTGAAAAAATATTCTTTTTAAAATCCACGCCTTGGAGGTCCTTGAAAAAATATTCTTTTTAAAATCCACGCCATGGAGGTCCTTGAAAAAATATTCTTTTTAAAATCCACGCCTTGGAGGTCCTTGAAAAAATATTCTTTTTAAAATTCACGCCATGGAGGTCCTTGAAAAAATATTCTTTTAAAAATCCACGCCTCTGAAAGTCCTTGAAAAAATATTCTTTTAAAAACCACGCCTTGGAGGTCCTTGAAAATATATTCTTTTTAAAATCCATGCCATGGAGGTCCTTGAAAAAATATTATTTTTAAAATCCACGTCTTGAAGGTCCTTGAAAATATATTCTTTTTAAAATCCACGCCTTGGAGGTCCCTGAAAAAATATTCTTTTTAAAATCCACGCCTTGGAGGTCCTTGAAAAAATATTCTTTTTAAAATCCACGCCTTGGAGGTCCTTGAAAAAATATTCTTTTTAAAATCCACGCCTCGGAGGTCCTTGAAAAAATATTCTTTTTAAAAAATATTCTGTTTTTACGCCTTAAAAAAATATTCTGTTTTTAAATCCACGCCTTAAAAAAATATTCTGTTTTAAAATCCACGCCTTGGAGGTCCTTGAAAAAATATTCTTTTTAAAATCCACGCCTTGGAGGTCATTGAAAAAATATTCTTTTTAAAAGTCCTTGAAAAAATATTCTTTTTAAAATCTACGCCTTGGAGGTCATTGAAAAAGTATTCTTTTTAAAATCCACGCCTTGGAGGTCCTTGAAAAAGTATTCTTTTTAAAATCCACGCCTTGGAGGTCCTTGAAAAAATATTCTTTTTAAAATCCACGCCTTGGAGGTCCCTGAAAAAATATTCTTTTTAAAATCCACGCCTTGGAGGTCCTTGAAAAAATGTTATTTTTAAAATCCACGTCTTGAAGGTCCTTGAAAATATATTCTTTTTAAAATCCACGCCTTGGAGGTCCCTGAAAAAATATTCTTTTTAAAATCCACGCCTTGGAGGTCATTGAAAAAAAAATTCTTTTTGAAATCTACGCCTTGGAGGTCCTTGAAAAAATATTCTTTTTAAAATCCACGCCTTGGAGGTCCTTGAAAAAATATTCTTTTTAAAATCCACGCCTTGGAGGTCCCTGAAAAAATATTCTTTTTAAAATCCACGCCTTGGAGGTCCTTGAAAAAATGTTATTTTTAAAATCCACGTCTTGAAGGTCCTTGAAAATATATTCTTTTTAAAATCCACGCCTTGGAGGTCCCTGAAAAAATATTCTTTTTAAAATCCACGCCTTGGAGGTCATTGAAAAAAAATTCTTTTTGAAATCTACGCCTTTGAGGTCCTTGAAAATATATTCTTTTTAAAATCCACGCCTTGGAGGTCCTTGAAAAAATATTCTTTTTAAAATCCACGCCTTGGAGGTCCTTGAAAAAATATTCTTTTTAAAATCCACGACTTGGAGGTCCTTGAAAAAGTATTCTTTTCAAAATCCTCGCCTTGGAGGTCCTTGTTTGTACTTCTTTATCCTCATTTTATCAATTCATATTTCTTATCTGTCTGTTTTTATGTTTATATCTCCAGCAAATTAATAATAAATCATATTTGTCCTCCAGACACTTCATTATTTTTGGCAAATTCGCTATAAATTATCAAAAATATGTCCCATGGAAAAACAACAACAAAAATAAATAAACAATGGACAGAATGACAAAAGCAACGCCTTAACAGATACCAGAAGCTGACACCCCATTCACACACACAAAGACACATCCTGGCACCCAACAAACATATCAAATTTTGCAACAAGAAAATACAACAACAACAAAGCGAAGCGCACATTGCTGCAATTATTATGGCCAAGTTAATGCTCAAACCCCATAGACGACGATGTTGCTGCTGCTGTTACTTCTGATTATTTTTCTTCATTTGTTTCAAAACTGAAAACGTAGATAATGGGGCAGGGGTGTGGTTGGAAAAACCTAGAAAAGGGGAGTTCAGTAGTACCACACATCCATATTTTTTAGTCACTCATTTTAGTATGTGATTTCTTTGGATAGTTCGTTCCACGTTTAAACACACTCTTAGAAGTTGTGGTAATTTTAGCTACGCCCCTGCCTTTTTTTCCTGTTTTAAGTTTGTAATATCATATATATCATTGTTGTTGTTATATTGTCTTATAATTATGGTGACAATGATGATATAAGACCAATAACAGCAGCAGCTGGTACAGGACTTTTATTTTTTCCCCGCTTTTGATTACCAGGAATCAGAGAGGGAGATGGTGCTGGTAAAAATCCAATGCGAAGTAACTGAAATCCTCAATTAAAGTATAACATAACCGAATCGTCCATCCTCATTGCCAGAGCTTTGTTATTAAATTATCCGAACACGTGACACCCAGAGAGGGAGTGACAACGAAACGAGAAGGAGAAATACCAGATGAAGAAGGCAAAACTTAATATAAACCCACGGGAGGGAAAAGGTGTGTTCATGTGACGACATTCCCTTGATACAGCAGCTGTATTGAATCCTGCATGAGCTGAGAGAAAGGAGGAGGACTTCCATTCAATTGAAATGTGCGGTGTTTATGGCTTTACGCTTGAAACGACAAACACAACAAAAACAACAAATCATAAAAAATAATAATAATAATTACGACAACAATGTCGTTGATCGTTTTTTTTTCTTTGTTTCTTTCTTTTGTTCGTTTATCCAAGCAATTATTTATTATTGTTGTAGTAGTTTGGTGGTTATTTGGGAAAGGTGGGTGGTGGTTGTCAAGGTTTTGTGGGTGGGTGTGTGTGTGTGCGATTCTCAGTTGAAATATCATATTTAATTTCTTCTGCAGGATTTATTTTTTAATTGCTTTGACATTTCATAAAGAAATGGGCAATAAAAATTAGTTAATAAGAAATGCTATTGAATTTTTGCAGCACATTTATAGGACTGTGATTTTTTTATTTTTGCAAATATACCTATGCGTGGATTTTTTTTTAAATATTTTTTCTAGGCATATCCATACGCGTGGATATATTAAAAATATTTTTTCGAGGCATATTTTACTTATTTACTTAGCTGGCTTGTGAGGAACTTTCGTTCCATAAGCCGAGATTAAAAAAGATTTCCAGGTGCGTCGATCTTTTGCGCAGTTTTTCCAATTTGAAAGACCATTTTCGGCAATGTTGTCTTCCACTTGATATTTCCATCTATTTCGTGGCCTTCCCCTTTTGCGTGAACCATCATCTGGTTCGTTTTTATATGCCTTCTGGGCTTGGGCATCTTCATCCATTCTCACAACATGACCTAGCCATCGTAGTCTCGATGTCCGAGAGTAGCTGGTATAACTCATGGTTCATTCGACGGCGATATTCACCGTCAACGCAGATCCGCGCATAGATCTTTCGGAGAATTTCGTAGTCTCGATGTCCGAGAGTAGCTGTTACAACTCATGGTTCATTCGACTGCGATATTCACCGTCAACGCAGATCGGCCCATAGATCTTTCGGAGAATTTTTCTCTCAAACACTCCAAAAGCTGCGTCATCTGCTTGCGTAAGTACCTATGCTTTAGATCCACATAACAGTGAGATTTGTCTAGCGGGAGGTGGCCTTACATTTGAGTTGTTTGCTCAGGCCCTAGTAGCATCGGTTGGTCATCACTATCCTTCTCCGAATTTCAAAACTGATGTCATTCGTTTTAATTATGATGTTACCAAGGTATATAAAATCCTTGACTACCTCGAAGCTGTAGTTCTCATGTTCCACAGTTGGTCCGAGTCTATTGGATGTCTAGCGCTTTGATACCATCAGCTTGGTCTTCTCGCCGTTTACTGCCAAACCCACTTTGACAGACTCGTTCTCAATTTGTTCAAAGGTGGCTGTTACCGCTCGCAATGTTCGACCCATTATATCGATGTCATCGGCGTAGGCGAGTAACATGTGTTGTTTGGTGAACAAAGTGTCATTTCTGTTCACTTTTGCCTCCCGTATGACCTTTTCCATTAGGATGTTAAAAAGATCACACGACAAATTGTCACCTTGTCTGAATCCTCGTTCGGTATTGAAGGGCTCCGATAGGTCCTTTCCTACTTTAACTGCTGACCTTGTGCCAGTTAAAGTTATTCTGCATAGCCGTATTAATTTTGCAGGGATGCCGAACGCAGACATGGCTTTAAACACCTCTGAAAGGATAGGGCTGTCGAATGCGGTTTTATAGTCAACGAATAGGTGGTATGTGTCGGTGTGTTTTTCGTGGGTCTTTTCCAGGATTTGGCGCAGAGTGAAAATGGCGGATGTGCAAGGTCTGTAGCCGCATTGGTATGGTCCCATAATGTCATCGACCATTTGCTTCAGTCGTTCACACAGCACACTGGATAGCACTTTATATGCGATGGGAAGGAGACTTATTCCCCATCGGCACCTGCTGCTTGATTATTCTTCAGCCGATTGATTGCTGTTCTGATGTTATTTTGGCTAGGTGGTATTCACTCTATACCGTCATCTATTATTGGTTCTGGGGTATCCTCTTCACCGCTACTATTTGATACCAAAAGTTTTTCAAAATTCTCCTTCCAGATCCTCAGTACGCTGTCTGTATCTGTCACCTGGTTTCCTTCTTCATCTCTACAGGAGGATTTGCCTGCATCAAAGCCTTCGATTTGGTGTTTTACCCTTTGGTAGAATTTTCGGACTTCATTTTGACTCCTGTATATCTCGATTTGCTCACTCTCACGTTTTTCTTGTTCTTTCTTCTTTTTTTCGGAAAGTACGTTTTATCTCTCTCCTTTTCTCCCGATAGTTTTCCATCGTATTACGTGTTGCTACTGTCCGCAGGGTTGCCATATACGCTGCATTTTTCATATCAGTAGCATTACGACACTCCTGATCGTACCACGGATTTCTTGATGGTGGTCACTGGTACCCAAGTGTTGCTTTTGCTGCAGTTTGTAGGCAATTCTATGCTATTGTGCTTCTATATTATTATCGGAACAAGGGGTGCTATCGTCAATCAGTTGGGTAAGTTGAGCGGAATAGGCTTCTGCTATCTGCTGTGTTTGCAGCTTTTCGACGTCAAATTTTCGTGTTACATTAGATCGCACCTTTGCTGCTACATTAAGACGGGTGCGTATCTTGGCTGCCACAAGGTAATGGTCCCCCGGATCGATCGGACGTCTAAAACAGTGGTTGAGTGCCTTCCGTCTGTCACAACATGATCGATTTGATTTCTCGTTGTTCGATCGGGAGAAATCCAAGTGTGTATATCGAGATGCTTGAATCTGGTGCTGCTAAGTACCATGTTTTTTGCTGCCGCGAAATCAATCAACCTTATGCCGTTGTCTGATGTTTCTTCATGGAGGTTGAATTTTCCGACGGTGAGGCCAAAGATATTTTTCCTTCCGATTTTGCATTAAAATCTCCAAGCAGAATTTTAATGTCAAGGCCAGGGCAACGGTCATATACTATTTCTAGGCGCTCGTAAAATATGTCTTTGATCTGTTGATCTTTATCTTCGGTCGGAGCATGGGCGCAAATGAGTCTGATGTAGAAGAACTTCGCTTTCATACGGATTATAGCAATTCGCTCATCTACTGGAGTGAATCTGGAGACGAGGTATTTTACTCTCCTGTTAACCATAAATCCGCAGCCAAATTCACCTCTCGTTTCATGGCAGCTATAATACAGGGCGTAATCTTCTGATTTACTTACGCCAGTCCCTTTTCATCGCATTTCCTGTAAGGCAATAATATCGGCTTTGTATATCCGCCAAAGCGAACATTGCTCCTGTTCTGTACATAGTGCACACATTCCAAGTGCAGATTTGCCGATCGTGATCCTTTATACGTTTGCGGGGTTTGTCAACATTAGGGGAGTTTGGTTTTCTTTTTCTTTGCTTTTTCATAGTAGGAGGGGTTTTCCGAGTGTTGGCAACTAACCCGACGCCTCAACCCATTTTTTATAGTTCTTATGGGTGAACTCGCGGCACATATTAGCTCACTATTTCATCGGGTTATGAAAATAACAAACCCAGGTGGCACCACGGGGAGGTCAGTGTCCACAATTGAGATGAAACAGGGACCAAGAGATGAAACAGGGACCCTACGCCATCTTCAAGGCATAGCTATAGGGGTAAATTTTTTAAAAATACTTTTTCCAGTATACCTATAGTCGTGGATTTTTTAAAAAAAAAAATTGGTGTATACATGTAGGCGTGGATTTAAAAAAATATTTTTTGCAGTATTTATGTAGGTATGGATTTAAAAATGTATTTTTTGCAGTACGCCTATAGGCGTTTTTTGGAATATACTTCAAGATTTTAATGCGTACATTTGGTGTTTTTTATTTGCTAGTTTCCTTTGTCCTGTCTTCCCTTCCTAATAAAATATCCTGTCTGATAATTAAGCCGATTATGTTAATAAGCAGTTGTGGCAGGACCAACAATAATGGCTGTGTGCGGAGAAACGGAGACTAACAAATCACCCACGGCAACAATATTTTCTAGTCATTGTTGTAATGGTCACACTTGCCGCCATTATTGCCAGGCCACCACCCCCGAAGTACCAGACATTAGACAAATATTTTGAGTCGTGGTGGCGAAGAATGTGAACAATGTAAAATGAGTAGAGACCAAAGGGAATCGTGGCGGGAATTTTAGTTATGTTGTGAAATATTTCCACAGTCGATGTGTATTTGTTGCTGTTGTTGTTCGGGTTTTAATCCTTATTATTTACATGCTAAGCTACAATATTATGCAATTTACACCATGCTATACTACACAGCAACAACAAAAAAAAAAAAAAAAAAAAAAAAAAAACAATAGCAGGGAATTTCTCAAAAATCTGTGAGTAATACAAGAAATCCCTAGAGACCAAACCCGACATGCAAAAGGAGTAAGGAGCTTTTCAATAGGATTAAAACCGCACAGCAAAGTAAAAGACGAAGGGGCAGTTGGTTTTGGTTTACAAGGGTTTAAAAGGAGGTTGGGGAACAAGTAAAGGGGAGTTATGTGGAGGATAATTTTGAGGTATTGAATAGTTGAAAAAAAATATATTTTTTGATTTAAATCAGTAGTAAAGCTCTGATACCTCTCCGATAATATGATGTCATTTTCCACAATTAAAGGTCACAAGAAAATCCTTCAAAAGTCCTTCGGATTTTTTTTTTCATAATTCAAAATCAGATTTTTTTAATAAATTTAAATTAATTTTTATTAAACAGAATAAAACTTAAATTTAAAATAATGACTCACTTTTTTAAGGCCCATACTTAGTGAGTGTATATGTGTGTGTGTGTTCGGCTCCCTACATTATCCTTGAAACAAGTTGCTTCCGCTCTCGTTTTGGCTATTTGTTTTTTGTAATGCAGACCACGTGCTATTACCATAAATAAATCAGGAAATAATTAAAAGCAATCTTTAGCTAAAGTTTCGTTTTTCACATTGACTGTAGGTTGTTGCAATAAGCTGACGCTGCTGCTTCAGCTGCCACTACCGCCACTGTAGTAACGTAAAACGTTTCGGAACGGCGTGTGTGACTCAACATTAATGCCGATATCGTAGCTTGGGTTTTTTCCACTGTTCTGACACGTATCCTAAATGACCACAACATGGTACTTTTCATGCTCTCCACAGCCAAAGTCCTTTTTGCACTTCCGCCTGGAGCTGGCGTTTTTTTTTTTTTAAGAGCGATGTAATGAAAGCGGGCACAGTGGGGGAATTGTTTCTGAAATTTTTTTTAATGACCTACAATTGTCGAGGGTGTGGATCGATACCAAGCAACGGCTGTGATTGGCTTTAACATGGCGAAGTCCGGGCTTATCTTGGTCCCTCTATCATCTCATCGAAAAATATTCTTTAACAAATCCACGCCTCAGTTGGCCCTTGAAAAATATTCTTTAATAAATCCACGCCTCAGTTGGCCCTTGAAAAATATTCTTTAATAAATCCACGCCTCAGTTGGCCCTTGAAAAATATTCTTTAATAAATCCACGCCTCAGTTGGCCCTTGAAAAATATTCTTTAATAAATCCACGCCTCAGTTGGCCCTTGAAAAATATTCTTTAATAAATCCACGCCTCAGTTGGCCCTTGAAAAATATTCTTTAATAAATCCACCCCTCAGTTGGCGTGGATTTATTCACTCTAGTAGATGAGCGAATTGCTATAATGCGCATAAAAGCGAAGTTCTTCTACATCAGTCTCATTTGCGCAAATGCTCCGACCGAAGACAAGGATGAGCAGACCAAACACATATTTTACAAGCGCCTATAAACAGCATATGATCGCTGCCCTGGTCATGGCATGAAAATTCTGCTAGGAGATTTTAAAACAAAAATCGGAAGGGAAAATATATTTATCCCTACCGTGGGAAAATTCAGCGTTCATGAAGAAACATCAGACAATGGCATGAGGTTGATTGACTTCGCGGCAGCAAAAAACATGGTAGTTAGCAGCACCAGATTCAAACATCTTTATATACACAAGGCCACCTGGATTTCTCCTGATTAAGCAACGAGAAATCAAATTGATCATGTGATGATAGACAGAAGGCATTCATCCAGTGTTTTAGACGTACGAACGAACCGGGGAGCGATTATCGATTCGGACCGCTACCTTGTAGCAGTCAAGGTTCGCACTCGTCGTAATGTAGCAGTAAAGGTGCGATCTAATGTAACACGGAAACTCGATGTCGAAAAGCTGCAAACACAACAGGTAACCGAGCCCTACTCCGCTCAACTTACCCACCTGCTTGACGAAAGCACTTCTTGTTCCGATAATAGTATAGAAGCACAATGGCAAAGAAGTATCCACTGCCTACTAACTGCAGCAAAATCAACTCTTGGTACCAAAACCCATCACAGAGAAACCCATGGTACGATCAGGAGTGTCGTAATGTTACTGATGTGAAAAACGCAGGGTATAGGACAATCCTGCAGACAGTAGAAGCATGTAATGTGATGGAGAATTATTGAGAGAAAAGGAGAGAGGAGGAGAAATGTGTTTTCAGAAAAAAAGAAGAAAGAACAAGAAAAACGTGAGAGTGAGCAAATCGAGATGCACAGGAGTCAGAATGAAGTCTGGAAAATTTACCAACGAGTAAAACACCAAATCGAAGGTTTTGGTGCAGGCACATCCTCCTGTAGAGATGAAGATGGAAACCTGGTGACAGATGCAGACAGCGTGTTGAGGATGTGGAAGGAGCACTTTGAAAAGCTTCTAGTATCAAATAGTGGCGGTGAAGAAGATACCCCAGAACCAATAATAGATGATGGTATAGAGCGCATACCACCTAGGCAAGATAAGGTCAGAATAGCAATTAATTGGCTAAGGAACAATAAAGCAGCAGGAACCGATGGGTTACCAGACGAACTATTCAAGACTGGTGGTCAGATGCTGGTCAGGAGCATGCACCAACTGATTAGTACAATTTGGCTAGAGGAATTTAAACCTGGCTAATCCACCATTGACCAGATTTTCACTCTGCGCCAAATCTTGGAAAAGACCCACGAAAAACACACCGACACATACCACCGATTCGTTGACTATAAAACCGCATTCGACAGCGCTATCCGTTCAGAGGTGTTTAAAGCCATGTCTACGTTCGGCATTCGTGCAAAATTAATACGGCTATGATAATTTTAACAGGCACAAGGTGAGCAGTTGAAGTCGGAAAGGACCTATCGGAGCCCTTCAATACCGAACGAGGATATAGACAAGGTGACAGTTTGTCGTGTGAAGGTCATACGAGACGCAAATGTGAACAGAAATGGTACTCTGTACACCAAACAACACCAAACTCGCCTACGCCGATGACATCGACAGCTTCGAGGGTCGAACACTGAGAGCGGTAACATCCACTTTTGAACAAATCGAGAAGGAGTCTGCCAAAGTGGGTCTGGCAGTAAACGACGAGAAGGCCAAGCTGATGGTATCAACGCGCAAGACGTCCAGTAGACTCGGACCAACTGTGGAAGTTAAGAACTACAGCTACGAGGTAGTCAAAAATTTTATATAACTTGGTACCGCCATAAACAAAACGAATGACATCAGTTTTGAAATTCAGAGAAGGATAGTGATGGCCAACCGATGCTCCTATAGTCTGAGCAAACAACTCAAAAGCAAGGCGACCTCCCGCCAGACCATACTCACACTTTACAAGACGCTGATACTACCCGTGCTGTAATACGGATCTGAAGCCTGGGTACTTACGCAAGCAGATGAGGCATCGGTCCTATCGGTTTTAAAAAAATATTTTTTCGGACCCTTACCAAGGGCTTGGACTTTTGAAAAAAATATTTTTTCGAGACCTACCGTATGGTGTGGATTTTTGTAAAAACATTTGTATCGGGGGAATCTTGAATGAGCTTGCCCCACTGTCCCCATAACTACCTACTTTGGCTTTTGTAGTGGTCATTATTGGCGTGGCACCCGCAAAATATCCTTTGCCGCAACAAAACAGCAATTCAATGAGCAATGGCAACAGCATCAGTACGTGTCCTTTCACTGAAATGGGTTTTTATCTGCCTCTGTCTGTGTGTGTGAGTGTCCATGGATGTATGTGTGGTTTTTAAGAGGCTCCTTTTATGTTTGTTTGTTTTTGTATACGACAAGTAGCACTCATGGCATCACATATGTACATACAAAATATATTAACAACGACGACGACAACAACGAACAACAAAAAAACAGAAAAACAGAAACAAAGAGAAAATTTCATTTTGCCATTAAATAGCAAATATGTATTAATTCATGTACCCCCACGAACGGACTACAATCTGTATGCGTCCGCTGCGCCGGGCACTCTGTGTGTCCGGGCTAATTTCTGTTGATTTTCAGAGGTTTTGTGTTTTTTTTGCGTTTCATTTCGGACATTGCAGCACGACTGGAATATAAAGAAAATATTTGTATAGGCGAAAGTGAGAAACAATGATGAGGGTGGGTGGGTGAGTGCGGCAAATGGGGTAGTGGTTCAGTGAGTGGGTATTGCGAAAATATTTCTTAATTATCATAATTACCGTTAACAAATATTTGTTGAACGCCAAAAAAAAAAAATGAAACGGAGAGAAGGATACTCTGATATGAATGCAATGAAGCTGTTTGTCCAGCAGCGGCAGCTCCAACCATTTCATTAGACATGATGTTTTTTTTTCGGTGCGTTTATATTCCTTGTTTTTGCCTGGCGTACGGACCAGCGAACGATCCTTGGGAATGCCAAAACGTGCCTTAAATGAAGAAATAATATCATAATTATGTAGAAATTATAGCTCAAAATGTTGAAGAGCAAAAAATCAAAGCAATGAAGCGTGTAATTATGATTGGAGTGCAGACTACAAACTATTCCAAGAAGGCTAGACAAAGAGGAAATGCTAGAAAAAACATGAATGGAAATTGCTTTTGGCCTCTAGGAGTATTTAAAGCTAGACAAATGGTTGGTATTAAATATCCACTAATATTTAATAATAATTTTGGAAGACTAAATTGAAGAGAAACTATTGAATTGAAACTATTTTGTGGCTATATTTGAAATTCAGGGACAAGCTGAAACAAGTGAAAAAGCATTATGTTCGGCCGGGCCGAACTTTGGATACCCTCCAGCATAGATATACTGGCAGGTTCTTGAAATGAAAATATAGGGAACATACCAAAAAATGGACCTATACCGACATTTCTACAAACCTATTATGTAAACAATAAGTTTTAATAGAAAATTATACCCTCAGCCTTATGGCTAATTAGTGTGTATACACTTTCACACGGTGAAAATGTGCCTCATCGAAATATTGGTTCTAGACGCCATGTTTCTTTGGACTAAATTCGTTTCACAAAAATTTGATTTCATCCCATCTTATTATGTCTTCCAAACTTAGTTCAAGTCCGAATTTGGGGAATATCGGTCCATGGCTTCTGGTACCCCCCACACAGGGGCTACGGCTAAGCCTAAATACGGGCTATAGTTCATTATCGAACCGTACGTTCTAGTTTTTTATCTCGATATCCTTCGCAGGTGAAATGATTACAACAGAGTGTTAGAACCAAATATAAAAAATGGGGTTAAATGGGGCCTAAAAGGGGTTGACTATTAATAATTTTTGGTAGGGAAATTTGTTGCCATATACGGCTACAAAATACCAAATTTCAGTGATTTCGGTTGAAAAACGCGCTCAAGAACCTCAAAATGCCGAAATTTGGGAGTACCTTTATATGGGGGCTACCAGAAAAAATGGACTTATATTTATAATTTTTAGTGAAGATATTTGGTACCCAATAAGAACTTAATATACCGAATTTCAGCGAATTCGGTTGAAAAACGCGCTCAAGAACCCCAAAATACCGAAATTTGGGGGTACCCTTATATGGGAGCTACCAGAAAAAATTGATCTATATTTATAATTTTTAGTGGAGATATTTGGTACCCAATAAGAACCCAAGGTACCAAATTTCAGCGAATTCGGTTGAAAAACGCGCTCAAGAACCCCAAAATACCGAAAATTGGGAGGTGCCCTTATATGGGGACTACCATATTTATTACCCATTAAGAACTCAAAATACTAAATTACAGCCAATTCGGCGGAAAAAATACGATCAAAACCCCCAAAATACTGAAAAATTAGGAGGTACCGTAATATGGGGGCTACCAGAAAAAATGGACCTATATTTATAATTTTCTGTATATATTATATATATATATATACATATTATATATATTATATATTAGTATATATTATATTTCCTACAGAATATATTAAAATTTGTTCTCATTTTCTTGAAAATTTTTTTTCTATAGGAAAAGTGTATCCAAGGGTCCGGCCAATTTTTTTATGAATAAAAACAAGCCCTCAGAGCTTTAAAATTTTTTCTATAAAAAAAATCCATAGGATTCCAGACTAATTTTTTTTCTATTGAAATAATTTTTCTCAGGGTCCTCGAAGTTTTTTGTTTGGAAAAAATAATTTCCAGTCTCCTTGCATTTTTTTTAAGTGGATTTGATGCATCACAAATCAACAGTAGGTTGTTTAGGGGTAGGCATGTTATTTACTTTAAAAATAGTTACGCTATTTGCCGCTAGAAGATATTGACTATAGTCACCACTGCAGAGACACTTACCAAATAGCTATGGCGTTCTGTGATCACTAGCAAAGCCAAAAACCTATAATTGATAATATCGTTTGTGAAGTATAGGTGGCGCCGTGTGCTGAAGCTGAAGTGAAGCGAAATAGATTTTTTAAAAATATTTTTTAACAATTTTACTTCCTCATTCATATATATTTTTATATTATAAAAATTCCATTCACCATAATAATACACTGCTTGCTAAATAGCTGTAGATTTTATTGGCTCTCCCATAGGATGGAGGTAATCATTATTTTTAATTTAGATACAACATTTTCGGCACAAGCATATCAATTAGTGGCCACTTTACCGTGACCGGTTGATGCTTTCATGAACGGCTGCTGGATTCAAAACGTTGATGTATCTAACCTGGTTTCCATACAAATTGCAATGCCTTGTCACGCCCCTGCTGGACCCCCTGTGACCGGCATTTATCTATTTTGTGTTAACCAAAACCACAACAGATTGAAAACCAGGTAAAATTTTTGTCAAATGCCACTATTCAGTTCAGTTTTTCGGTGGTGAAAGTGAGTTGTTTTCGAAATCGCTCTCTGTGACTGGCCATTGGTCACAAAAACAATTCAATTAAATCTTTTGTGGGTTTTTCTATTTTGGATAGGGGCTGAGGACGACCAAAATAGAATAAAACTGATCGCATTTTTGTTTAGGTTGTTTTCTACTATTGGTCTATTTGATTGTCCTGACATTGTGTTAAATGGAAAACTAGGATTTTCAATGCCACAAAAATTGAAAAAAAAAACTACAACAACAACGACAACAAAATACCAGACAACCGCCCAAACAGAATTCACAAAACGCACAGTTGGTCTATTTATTTTTAGTTTTTTTTTTTTGGTCCCGACAACTTTTTCTGTGGATTTATTTGGGAATTTTCAGCCTCGGATGCTAGATGTACCGGTGTGTGTACATGTGTGCGGAATTAAAATGGTACATTATTTGTATTTGGTGTCTAGTCTTTTTTCTGTCGGACACATCAAATATTTGTGAAACTATTTTGTGGCTCTATTTGAAATGCAGAGACATTCAACAACAATAAAAAAGATAGATTGGTTTCATCACAGTATGGGATTTGTTTTCAACAATTCCCAGGATCATTTTAAAATATAGACAAATTAAAACATTTGTAAATAGACAGAATCATTAAATTTATTGAAAAAAATCGTGGGTATACAGATGTGTAATTTTTCCTACAGAATATATAAAAAAAATTGTCCTCATGTTCTTGACGATTTTTTTCTATAGGAAAAGTGTATCCTAAGGGTCCGGCCGTTTTTTTAGATAAAACATCCCTCAGAACTTTGAATATTTTTCTATAGAAAAAATCCATTTTCCTCAGGGTCCTGACGATTTCAGTCTCCTTGCGATTTTTTATAGTTACTTTGGTTCATCACAAATCAAAAGTAGGTTATTTATGGTTAGGCATGTTATTTATTTTAAAATGGTTACGCTATTTGCCGCTAGAAGATATTGACTATAGTCACCACTGCGGAGACACCTACCAAATATGTGTGGTGTTCGGTGATCACCAGCAAAGCCAGAAACCTGTAATTGATAATATCGTTGGTGAAATATAGGTGGCGCCGTGTGCTGAAGTTAGCAAAATAGATGAGGATTATGAACAAAGCCGAGAACAATTTTTAGTTAAGTTTAAAAACTATTCTCAGTATCCGAACGATTTTTTTTCTATAGAAAAAATGTATCCTCAGGGTCCTGACGATTTTTTTCTATAGAAAAAATGTATCCTCAGGGTCCTGACGAACTTTTTTCTATAGAAAAAAATGTATCCTCAGGGTCCTGACGTATTTTTTTCTATAAAAAAATGTATCCTCAGGGTCCTAACGATTTTTTCTATAGAAAAAAATGTATCCTCAGGGTCCTGACGATTTTTTTCTATAGAAAAAGGTTTCCTCAGGGTCCTGACGATTTTTTTATCTTTGGAAAAAATGTATCCTCAGGGTCCTGACGATTTTTTTTCTTAAAAAAAAATTCCTTAAGGTTCTGAGATTTGTTTGTATATACAAAATGTATCCTCAGGGTCCTGACAAGTTCTTTACCCCAAATTTTGATCTTAAAAAATCCTTAAATCCTTAACAATTTCCTGCTTTAAACAAAAAATCCCAAACAAGTAGTTTCCCCCCAAAAATATGCCGCATAAATTCGCCATAATAAATGCCTATGTTTGTTATGCTTTCACATAAGAACCTCTTCGGTCTCCAAATGACATCATTAGCCACGAGTAAAAGCAAATGAAGATGTTTTAAATGTTCTGCACAATGCTCTTAACCCTTTTTAATGGAGTGGGATGGGGGTCTCTTTGCCCAAATAGAGCGCCTAAAAGTATACTAAATAAACATATAACAAATCTGCCACAAGTGTCTCTTTCACAACTCAACACACACAACCATTTACACTCATACACTTACACACACACTCAACCTTTGAGATACGATGCGTTTTCACTTAACCGTTGCTGTTGTTGTTATGGTTCCTAGAAATAAAATATTTTTTTCTAGCATCGAAACTAAATGTCTATGAGTTGGTGTGTGTGTGTGTGCGTAATGTTCGCAATATTGTGTTTGTTGAGCTAGCACTTATGTCCCCAAAAATGACAGCTGCTAGAATTCTCTCAACCATTTACTACACCATAAACTACTTGCGGGCTCTGTGATGATGCCCACCAACAAAAATAGAGGAAAAAAAATAAAGAAACGAATAAAATGAAATGAAAATAAGAAAGAAAACCTCGAAATCTCAGAAGAAATAGTGTGGGTGACAGTTTGATGGTAATGGCAACACTGGTGCCTGGCTGGTTGGTTGGCCGGTGTGGTGTCATTAGAGGCTCTTTTAAAAAATATTCACTGACAAAAATAATATACAAGGGTATTATTTAAGGATGCTCATAGACAGAAAAAAGAAAAGAGTCTTCAGGATACTGAGGAATTTTTTTAGAGAAAAAAGAGTCCTCAGGGTACTGAGTATTTTTTTTTTCTAGAGAAAAAAGAGTCTTCAAGGGATCCTGAGGAAATTTTTCTATAGAAAAAGAAGGAGTGGTCTTGAGGAATTTTTTTCTGCCCCCTGAGGACTCTTTTTTCCTATAGATGACTCTTTTTTGGCTTTGGTGCAACACAAATAAGAAGTAGGTTATTTACGGGTGGGTATGTTATTTATTTTAAAATAGTTACTCTATTTGCCACTAGATGATGTTAACTATATTTACCACTACGGAGACACCTACCAAATGTGTATGACGTTCTGTGATCACTAGCAAAGCCACAAACTGAAATTGATAATGCCGTTGTTGAAGTATAGATGGCGTCGTGTACTAAAATTTGCGAAATTGAAGTCAACGTTAAATAGGATATACTCGTATATATGGAAACAAATTCCAGAGTAACCTGAGGACTTTTTTATTGGAGAAATAAACCTGAGGTCCCCTCAGGGGACCTCAGGATATTTTACCTTGGAATGTAGAATGATTCGTGAGGGTCCTAAAAATTGTTTTCTATAGTAATCATCCCTCCTTTTCAAACCCTTATTTGGTAACCCTTTATTTCAGCCTCAAGTTATTTTAGGCCACACTATATTTGTCTACTCAGCTCGCAGATGTATGAATTTACTCTCAACATCTACTTAGTGTCATCATTTACTCCTTCATGTTCATCTTGGGCCCGGTTCAAGTGACGCACACACATAACCATTTGTTAATACATTCACAATCTCCGGACAGATGTGTGTAAATTTACTTAGTTTTTGCACCCTCCGTTTTTTCGTCATCTAAAAATAACTAAAATAACACATGAGGCTTCGGGTTGACAATTCAGTTGTTGTGGAAAAAAAAACTCGAACCCAACAAATGGAGGCGTTAAGAAAAGTAATGTTACGGAACATGAACTCCCCTAAAAATATGCTAACGATTTTTCATGCAATTTGTTTTACAGCTCATGTAGGATATTTGCAGGATTTTCGTTAGGGATATCATAAAAAGATTTTCATTCATATAAAATATTTTTCATACTTGAGGTAGATTCCGTTTTCCATTTTCCTTGTGGGTAATGAACTGTTAAAACCAGAAGAAGAAATGGATTGCATGCTTCACAGGACACACTCGTAGCACACAAAAGAAGTGAAGCCTACTTTTAGGCACTCGATGATTTTTTATTCTTTACTTTCGATTTTATTTTTAGTGTCCCTTCATGTGGTCCTTCTCTCTTGTTTTTAGTGTCACTTGAACGAACATTTGTTATTTTGGCCACGTTTGTAACACTTTTCAGTATGTGAAATTTTATTATATGGCAATTTTCTTTTTTCTCCGTCTTGCCAGGCGAACAAAAGGAAATTGTGGCCTCTGAAATCACTTCACCACTCACCCGGACACATGTCTTTTATGCTAGCTTCTCCTTCTCCTTGTTGTTCTCGGCCATAAAAAAATAATGTTTTAAAATTCCATCGCACGTGTGTGTGTGCGTCCGTCCGTCCAAAGACATCTTTCGACATTTTAAACTAAAAAAACAAAATTTCCAGACGAAAAAAGTCCAATTCAATTATTCTAGAAAATTGAAGGTAAGGTCTTGTCGAAATTGAGGCCAACGAATTTAAATGGGCCCTGTCACTTTCTTTGCTGTCGTAAAAGACAGTCAATTTAGAGGCAACGTCAAGCATAAAACCTCTTGCATTTTGAAGTACGTTTTCTACAGTTGTTTTTGTTCCTTTTGTAGAGGGTTAGAGACAACAGACAATACGTGCAAGTACTTGTAGATGAATAAAATATTTTTTTTGGACTATTATAGGTACTAGTCTGCAAGTCGAGGCCAAGAGAGAATTTTTTATTAAAAGAAAAAAAAAAACAAAAAATATTGCGACCCTGATGATATGTTTTTGCGAAAGAAAAAAGTTTTTCTAAAGAAAGCAATTTCTACGGGTTTCTTCATAACTGATACTTCATTTGATTTCATGGAGTTTATTATTAGCTTTACATGCACTTAACGACATCTATATCTCACCAAAGGCATTATATTGCAGGTTTATGTCTTCGCTAGTGATCACAGAACAACATACTAATTTGCAGTAGCGGCATCTATACTTGACAAACTACATTATCACTTACATGTTTTTGACTTTGCTAGCGATCACAAAAGGTCATACACATTTGGTTGGTGTCTCCGTTGTGGTAAATATTGACAGTGCCATCTAGCGGCAAGTAACGTAACTAATTTTATGAAAATAATTTACCTTCCCGTAAATAATCTACTTCTGATTTGTGATGCAACAAACACACAGTTAAACAATCGCAACACCATTGATAGCAATTTTTTCCAAGGGAGGAACCTGCAATTAACATTTACTATAAAATAAAATGGTTTGAAACATCGTCAGGACCCTGAGTACAATTCTTTCTATAAAAAATCGTAAAAGTTCTGAAGATACATATAAATTTTTCAAGTTTTTCCATAGAAAAAGATTTGCCAGGACCCTGAGGATTATGTTTTCCATAGAAAAAATTCGTCAGGACCCTGAGGATTATTTTTTTCTATAGAAAAAATTCGTCAGACCCTGAGGATTATTTTTTCTATAGAAAATAATTCGTCAGGACCCTGATGAATATTTTTTAAAATAAAATGGTTTGAAACATCGTCAGGACCCTGAGAACAATTTTTTCTATAAAAAATCGTCAAAGTTCTGAAGATACATATAAAATTTTTAAGTTTTTCCATAGAAAAATTCCCCAGGATCCTGAGGATTATGTTTTCCATAGAAAAAAATCGTCAGGACCCTGAGGATTATTTTTTTCTATAGAAAAAAGTCGTCAGGGCCCTTAGGATTATTTTTTCTATAGGAAAAAGTCGTCAGGACCCTGAGGATTATTTTTGTCTATAGAAAATTATTCGTCAGGACCCTGAGGATTATTTTTTCTATAGAAAAAATTCGTCAGGACCCTTATGATTATTTTTTTATAGAAAAAAAATTCGCCAGGACCCTGATGGATATTTTTTTTAAAGAAAAAATTTGTCAGGAACCTGAGGATTATTTTTTCTATAGAAAAAATCGTGTCAGAACCCGGGGGTAAAATAATTTTTTTAATTATTTAATTCAAATATTGGTACGTTTGATGATGCTTTGCTTTCACCCATTTTTCTACCAAAATATGAACACATATCTCTTCCTGTCTACCTCCCGCCCCCAATGCGTATTAGTAATATAAAAACAAAAAAATATTTATGTCTGCATACACCAACGGCGGCGCGTATACATATTGCCATTATGTAGCCAACCTGATGGCATATTTAAGTAATCAAACAGAGCTCAGGTGCTGCGCTCTCACACACACACGAATATGACCTGACATAAAATATGCATTTCATTATTTTTGGGTTGTGTTTGGTTGATCATTCAGGATTTTTAATAAATTAAAGTTTTACTTAACTAAAAATATATGTTCCGACATATCTATGGTATGTGTGTTATTTAAAAAAAACATGCATGTTGTTACATAATAGAAATTTGTTGTTGATGTTGTTGCTGTTCATGTTGTCTGCCGTTGTATGTGTTGCTATTATTGCCAATTTTTTTGCATGTCCTTTGTTAAGTGTTAAAACACATGCCATGACACGTTTCAACATGTTCATATTTGCTAGCATGTTTTGTATCCACTGGATCGTATGTATGGGCCTTGCTAATAGAAAGGGCGAAAATATAATCCCGGAAATGTTTAACAAATAGCAAAAGGATAAAAAATATTTAAAAGAAATGCATATAAATGAAAATTATGTTGCGATTTCAATGACTGGTGGATTTTTTTCCAATTTTATAAAGTTTTTTTGTAAGTCCTAATCCACACATAACATATATTTTTATAGAAACAAATTTTACGGAACTCATGAATTGTGATCCATTTTTTCTTCCCTCTATACAGAACAAATTCCAAGGCACCTTAGCTAAATTTCTTTTCTACTTAGAAATTTCTACGCAAAAAATCCTCACTGATCTGTGGTCCATTTTTTTAGATACAATTCTCAGGAAACAGGAGTAGAACTTTTATAAACACAAACAAATTTTCTAGGAACAAATGTCGAGTTTTTAGTCAGAAAACCTTTTTCAGGGGACTGAAGTCGAATTTTGTCCAGAAACTGAAGTAGAGTTCGAAATCAATTTTCATGGAGATGAGTTTTTTTTCGTTGAAGATTTGTTTTGTTCTAAAAAAAAATCCTTTCAGAGCTGAGGTTTAAGAAAAAAATCCTCAGGAATCGAAAGCTGATTTCTTCAGGGAACTGTAGTCGAATTTTCATCAGAAACTGAGGTTGAGTTCGAATTTAATTTAATGAGTTCTTTTCGCAAGAAGATTTATTGTCTTCTGAAAAAATTCTTATAGTTCTGGGGCCTATGTCTTCTAACTTCAAAAACAAAAAATCGTTTAGGACCAGAAATTAATTTTCCAAATCGCTTTCGAATATTTGTCGATTTTTGGTAGTGAGAAAAAAATTCTCAAGATGCTGAAGTTGATTTATATTCTAAAAAAATAATAAACTGAAGTTACTGAGGTCGATTTTGTTTTTCACTTTCCACCAGAAACATAGGTCAATTTTTTTTTTTTTTTAAAGAATCTTCAGAGAACTGATATTTCGATATTTCACAAAAGTCTTATTTTATAAAATATGGTCTCAGGTCTCTGTTCAAGATTTTTTGTTAATTCTATGTGTTTATCACAAAAATCCTCAGATAATTAAATTCGATATCTTCTGCAGAATATTCATGCAATCTTGATATATGTATGTATAATGTATCATCATTATCTGATACATTTTGTGGCTTTAGTTCATCAAAAATGAAAAGTAGTTTACATATGGGTAGTGAAAAAACTACTTCATTAAAATAGTGGATTACTTGCCGCTAGGTATTATTTCCGATATTCACCACAGAGAAGACACCTACCAAGTGGGTATGACGTATGGTGATCTTTATCAAAGGTACAAACCTTCAATTGATAATGGACATAATGCGGTAGGTGAAGTATAGATGTCGCTGTGTATTTGTGTTAGCAAAGTAGATTCCATTGATACAGTAGTTTGTAAAATCATCCATCAGGAAACTGAAGACGTACAAAAAATGTGATATAGATTTATTTTAAACAGAAATGTCTCCTCTTAAATCTGAGGCCTTTCAGCCATAAGAAGTCA